>NW_020884883.1:10241706-10534145 GCF_003945725.1 Corapipo altera | reverse complement strand
GAGGAGAGGAGAGGAGAGGAGAGGAGAGGAGAGGAGAGGAGAGGAGAAGAGCAAGTTTTATGCAGGCAGGTAATAGGACAGAGTGGAATGCCTTTGGATTGAAAGACGTCGGGTTTAGTTTATACATAAGGAAGGGTGGTGAGGCTCTGGAACAAGTTGCCCAGAGAAACTGTGGATGCCTCATCCCTGGTAGTGTTCAAGGCCAGGTTGGATGGGGTCCTGATCAACCCAATCTTGTGGGCGGCAGGGTGGTTTGAACTGGTGTCTTTTAACCCAATCCATTCTATCATTCTATGAATATTAAGAATGATTGTGCAATATAGTAAAGTCCCTTAACCTTACAGGAAATGTAATTAAAACAGAAACCTATGAGAGATAATTTTTACTTATTTATTTATATTCTCTGAGGAATTAGTTACCTGGCAATATCTGACCTACTCAAAATATTCAGAAGAGCCACCACTCCTAAGATTGTTACGAAGAGAATAGTTTTGTTAATGATCAATTAAAAATGAGTTTATAAATGAGCTTTAACAAATTCAGAACTATTCAGAGTTTAGTGTTTTGAGACGTTAAAGCCTCATACAAGTAATCTATAATTCTTTTGACTTTTTTGAAACACAACTTTGAATGCTATTAAATCTGGATGGAAGTGAAAACAAATCTCAGAAAATAAACTTACTGAAATACAAAAAAAGAAAGCTTAATTTAAAGTAGCTCTGTTCTACCATAAGAACACAGTCTTAAATATACTGGATATAGATTAAAAAGATTAGACATTAAAGAACTGAAATTTAAACCAAGAGTAACTCATGAAGATACATAAAAGGAAACAGTAAAGGGTGAAAGGAGCTTTATTCAGTACCAGACAAACCTACAAAGGATGTGGTAGACAACAAAACTTTGATTTGATGCTAATTGGTACTGGATACATGTACTAGAGACCTTCAATTTATGGAAAGCTGAGACTGTAAACAGAATGGGTACACGACTCTTACAAGCAGGAACCAGTGGACTTGCAAGAAGGTAGAAGGTTCCATTTTGTGAGTGTGCACCACAGATAGGCTGCCTTGCCTCTCGCACTGTGTTGTATTCAGCCATTCTTGCTTTTCCTGTGAGGTTTGTTATGACTCATATCACCTCTTTGAGAAGGTCCTTTGTCTGCTCTGATTGTCATATCAAACCCTGTAAAATGAGTCCTCTATCCCAAAGTGGGACTAATCCACAGCTTCATTGGAGCACACTAATGGCACTGCAACATTTTTGCCTTCTGCCTTGGGCAACCATGTCAGCACAGTAGCAACAAACAGCATCTATCAGTGACACCTTTCTAAGAAGAAGCTCTGCTCTGTACCTGAACTTAGCTGTTCAGAGTCAGTGGTACGCTACCCCAAATTGGCAGGTCTGTACTTGTTAAAAAGAGGGGGGGAAAAAGGTGAAAATTAAACTGAACTACTATCATTTACCTCCATTGTCTGGTTTATTAGAATAATGATACCTTGTTACACAGGGTCACTATGCAAAATATGGGGAAACTGTAAGCAGAAGAAAAACTCCAGGATTAGAAAAATTGTGTTCTGTGCATAAGAAAATGGAAAATGACCAGCATAGCAACAAGAGTGACTGTCAAGAAGAAAACTTAAATGGTTCATTTAGAATCTTGCAACCTCAACTTCCATTTCTGCCAATGGTCAGTTCAAGGAATGAGAAATTATTTGGAAAATAACTTCACCTGTTCCTGATCCATGTTACCTTTCAGTAGGGCTGTGAGCAGTCACATCAGGCTTTGCCCAAGCAAACCTCCCAGCTTCTCTGACTGTACTGGCAGCACACATATCTACATATCCAGACTGCCCAACAGTTATGCTTCAGCAACTAAGAAGCAGTTTGTAGGATTTTTTTTTTGTCTCTGTGGACAGCTATCACCACTGTCGGATGCCTAGCAAAATACATGGTGGCTGAGTTCACATCACCTTCCTAGAACAGGACAGGGAAACAACCCTCTATAACAGTGGTGCTGGTCTAGACAAGATTAATGAAGCCTTTATGTCATTGTTACTTGGCAGGGCACTTAGATTCTTACTACCATGGCTCATAAAGTACACAAATGCAACCTCATCTATCACTGA
Source organism: Corapipo altera (assembly GCF_003945725.1). Taxonomy (NCBI): domain Eukaryota; kingdom Metazoa; phylum Chordata; class Aves; order Passeriformes; family Pipridae; genus Corapipo; species Corapipo altera. The sequence goes on along the minus strand of NW_020884883.1, from coordinate 10,532,016 downwards.
ACATCTTTAGTTACCACCTAAGGAGTTGCCAGATGGCCAGGGAATAAGTTTTTCATGGAGGAATGGACTTAAATCACTCTTCTTTACTTAGTCTCATTCTTATTTTGTATTTGCAAAAGCAAAAGGGACACATAAAAAAGAACAGGAGCAGAAGATAACATAAAGCCATGGCTACTACCTGTACCAGCTGAGTCTAGTTCACTCATCTGTATGAATCAAAAAAATCATAAGGGATATCCTGGCTGAAAATTTTATGTAAAGTTTTGACAGCTCTTTGCCTACATTGGGAAAATTCATAGATAGCAGATGCAAGTCATTAAAAAAGTCCCTATAATTTTTTCCTATTTCCTTCTGTCCCCTGATGTCTGTGAATGCTCACAGTGCAGCCTCCGGCAGCCACTGGCCTGAAGCTTCTGCCTGTAGCTGGGAATCCAAATTCAGCTGTATTTTAAATCCCTAAAGCCTTTGGGATCCAAAACCTGCATTTGGCAGCTCCAGCTCTGGTCTTTTTGTCATTGATACTGACTTACTCTGAAGGGCCAAAAAATATGATTACACTTCCACAGTGAGCAATGAACCATATAAGGCTCCATCAAAAACAGATGCACAGTATGAAATGGATAGCAAAGCAGAATAAATTCATTTGAAGCAGTTACTGTTTTGGATTTGCTAATAGCAGGTGACATCGATGAAATGACATCAGTCAAGAGCATGAGTCTTTCAAGCTTCCATTGTCCTAACACAAGAGGTAATTTGGGAGCTTCTGGACATGCAGTGACCTCTTATAGAAGTGATTTGTGGGCTGCAAAAGGATGGGGTGGCAAAGATACTGAAGAATCAGCAATGGAGTTGAGTCTGCAGTCACATTGGCATTATGTAGAGTATTTTATTAAAAACTGTGATTAACCCTTTGAGTCAACAACAGCCTTATGATCTCAACAAGGAGGGTAGATGATGCATGGCTAGAAAAAAAATTGATGATGTGCCCTAATGACTGCCTTCCCATTGTGAACTCATGCATATTGGAACTGCCAAGATCCGTCTTATTTCTGTACCCACCTCCTCTCCTTCTTCTACCTATGCTTGATTGTGATATGCTTTCCATCCTAGCTGAGCTGGAAAGCTGTCTGGTTTAATTTTCTAATTTTTTTTTTAAATAAACTAGAAAAATGAAAGTGTTCAATATACTCTTTCCATAAAGACAGAGAAATACCCTTTCCTTATGGCTATAAAGCATCTCCAGCTTGCAATGGAGATGTTAAAGGCATGTGTTCTGTTGGTGGAAGTAGCAAGAAAGAGTATGAAAAATATTGAAACAAGAGATTAGACAAGGACAGTTTGGTAGAAGTACATTGGGATAGTGTCTATCTGAAAGTGTTAATATATCTAGGAACCTGAATCCCTTTTCAGTTCTTCTGAACTAGCAGTTCTTGGAGGAATTAAATCCTTTTGTGGTGATATTTTTGGTTTTGTAATAGGGGCCACAAGACTGTAAGGAAAACCATATGCTGCATTATCACTGAGAGACTGGAGGGAGAGCAACAGCAACAGTCATTGCAAGTAATTGATGGATCAACAAAGCTAGTGATGAAGCAACTAAATTTTCAGGTTGCTAGAGTCTGACAAAGCCTTGCAGGTGAAAATATTATATGCTGAAAAATTAAATTTTGACTTATTGCAATTCTTTTTAGAATTGAATTGAAAATCTTTATGCTTCCTGTTAGAAAAATATCAAACTATTGCTTAAACATATTAATTCTCTGTTCAGAATCTTCTTTCTTGAACGATTATTTCCTTTTTGGTTCATTTTTCACCCTAGAAAAGGATCAAGGACTATTCTGACTAGAAAAAATGAGAAGATTGGAATAGGATGGAGTTTTTTAAATTTATTTTTAATGGTGATGTCAAAACTGAAATGTTTGTGCAAGAGTGTTTGTTGAAAATAAATGAAAATTCAGGTTATATTTTTTTTGTTATTTTGAGTGAAGCCTTATTAAAAATATGATCTTTTGGGCAAATTTAATTTTACCAAAATTATTTTAAATGGTTTCATTTGGCTCATTTCAGTGTGAAGCAATAAGAGAAGAAGAAGGGAATTAAAATCCCTGAAAATTAATACATTCTTCATACAGCTTGAGTAAAGCAAAAATATAAACCACAGAATCAGTCAAGTCAGTCATTCTACCTCAAAAGATTTTCAGGAACACTGACTAGTTCTCAATAAGTTTATCATGGCTCTTCAGTAATTACTCCTATATTAACATTACTTAATTTTCTTTGGCACAGTCACTCCCATTTTAGTACAGCAAAGACTGTTCTTAACAGTTTTAATTTTTAATTTTTTTTTTCATTAAATCACTTAATGAGAAATAGATTTCTCTGTTCTCAACTAATACAATATTCTTCTGGGACCATTGCCTGAAGTGAATTTCAAGTCCTGAGGTTGTCATTCTTGTCCATTCAAAAAATCATGACGGTTATGACATTAATGTTAAAAATATAATTAACAATAATAAATAAGTTTTTTATATTTTTATTTCAATGAAGTAAGAGATAAATAAGTTGTATTTGATTTATTCCTGAAAATATGAAGTCTAGACACTTAAGTCTTTATATATTAGAAAGGATATTTTCATGTAACAGACTAAATTCCTGCAACAAATCTCACTACCTGCAATTTTCCAAACCCTTATTTGCCTCACTTTTTCACTCATATGACTGAAAATGTATGGACCAGCAAGAATTTTCACCTGGCCTAAGCATTTTCACCAGAGTAATTCAGCTATATTGCAGTTTGGTTCATGTACCCACATTCTGAGATAGATAAGACATCAACAATTGGATTATGATATAAATAACAGACAGTACTGAACAGATGCAAAAAGCCCTTTCCATTTAACTTTCTTGTATCAAGAGACTTATAAATGACAGTATACCTATTTCTCGAAAAATAAATGCCTAGATTCAATACAAAGGTAATTACTCATATAGAGTAATTTTTATGATTTTTGGTTTCCTGTCCTATTTAAGGTCTAAAGAGAATTGGTAAAAAATCTCTAAATTAATTTTCTCATTTAAAACACGGTTATAATTCATAACTAGTTACCTCTAATAGGGAGAAAAAATTATTTTGCCTTTTCAAATTATATGTAAAACTAAAGGATAAATTTATAAAAAAACATCTTTCCCACAAAATTTTAAAAAATACCAAATTCCAATCACAATTTAGTGACACAGCTATCTGGATTATGATTAATTTTTGATAAACGATTGAAACTCCATTATTACTGCTTTTACCTGATTCACAATACAGGAAAAAGTAGTCCAAGTATCTTCTCAGGTCACAAAATATATACTTTGATCTCTATTCTAACTTGGGATTATTATAATCCTTGTATAAAAATCTTCTATTCTGATGGAGCATTTTAAATGTAAACCTTCTTAGCTTGTCAACTTTTTTTTGGGAGCAGATGATGAATATGATCAGGTGGTTATAATTGTACTCTTACACTAGAGAAATTCACCATTTCAGTAAATGATAACTAAAAATATAATCTACTGGCATTTCCAGCTCATTAAATAGCATTCATATATATACATGAGTGAGCACAGAAAGCTTTAAAGAAATACAGCATATCTTGCTAATAAGATGAAATTCAAGTAGAATATATTTTGAATATTGTAAATTGCAAGGTTTACTACCAATATGTTACTCGTTACTTCTTGGATTCACATCCAGATATTCATGTCTTAAAATAGTTCTCATAGTATTATTTTTTGAGTTATCTTAAATCTCTATGGTGTTCCATAAAAAAGCATGAATTCTGATTAGCTTCAATTGATGTTTCAATGCATACATACTCCTCATATTTCATATGTGATGGATAGGCTCTTCAAGATGTATACATGAAATATTTCTAGTAAAGCTAAAAGGCTAAGGGGTTTACATTTTTTTTTAATTCAGTTAGAATGAAGTTATGTCTGAACAAGTACGTAGATTTTAAAAAACACAAGTTTTGTACCTATAGGTAGTTATAATCATGAATGGAAAACAGCTGGTTCACTTTCATCTGTTTTAAAGAAAAGAAGAAATTTGAATTTTTAGAAATTATTTTAATGAGGAAAAATTTTGAGTAGAAGCCTCAAGGGTGAGATATATTCCTTCTCTGGATTGATTCTGGGTGGTTTTCTTTTTTTATCCAGTAACTGTTTTATGTAAAAAGCATGAGTAGAATTGAGAGCTTCATTCCCATCCTTTATAGATACGATAATTTTTAAGCTACTGCTAGCATGACAAATAAAAACAGAGAGATTTTCTGAAGTCTGATTTACTGGTCATTACTAGCATAAAAAATCTCTATGCCTGATCATTTGATTTTATGTTCTTTCCCATGATGTGAAAAGATCTTGGTTTTTATTTTACTGAGTGCTTATATAACTGAAAACTGATAAATGTTTATATATGTTTTAATTTTCTATTTAAATGTTGGTAAGGCATACAAAGGTAAGAGTTACAGCTTTTTCACATCCAGTTCAGAATGTGTCAGGTGTAATAGGCTTAGACACAACATAGTTTTAATTCTTTCAAATTCCTGCTTGACCATCAATTAATTGTGAATCTTCCCAGTCATCTGTAAATTACATTTAATTAGATTTTTTGTCATTGCTGTGGTACTCTTCTGTTTATCAACATCAACAAGATCCTTCTTTGAGTTTACAGGCTCTATAACAAAAGAATTGCAGATTGTGATTATTTAAGCACTTAAATATACCTGATTATATTATACCATGATTTATAGAATCAAATCTAATATGATTATTCCTATGTAATATCAAGGGTGGAAATGTTTGTAGCATTTGGCTTAACTGAGACTAACAACTACAACTATTAAATTTGCAGCTATTCTTGTCCTTTTCATGGTCTCACTCTGTCCCCCACTACCATTTATTGTCATAGTTAGAATAGGTAGGTAAATATTGACTTAGTGTAAAAAAAATTTTTTTCTCACCTCTTTCAAAGGACAAAGGAAAATTCAAAGGATCTCTGGAGACTGTGTTTATATCATTCTACTTTGTGGATATGCTGATTTTGAGGGCCAAGGAGGGGTGGCCCATTGAACAAGTTGGAGTGCGTAAGATTTCCTAAAGAAAACCTAATTTGAAAAGTAATACAATTTACTATTTTTGGACCAGTTATACAGGCACCAATGTTTGCAAGAGCAGAAATATTTGTAAGTTAATTTAACAAGTAAATCAATAGATCAATAAGTCTTATAACTTTCATCAGGAAGGTGATAGTCCATTTTCTATTGACTATGACTAGACAATAATGTAACTGTATACCCACTGCAAAGACTGTCTTGCAGTTTGTCTGCAGGAGAATTTCCTACACAAATAAATTTGTTCTTGAAAAGGAGTCTTCAAATTTAATGTACTCTTAGACCACAGTAGTTTAATTCAAAGAATAAGGATTATTTTATTCACCACTATGAGAGTCTGCATGAGTAATTCATGTTAAACTGAGTATTCATTTTCCTTATAACTCTATTTTTAGAAATATCCATGTTTTTTCTCCCTTTGTAAAAGATATACCAGCTGAATATGAGCCAGCAGTGTGCCCAGGTGGCCAATAAGGCCAATGGCATCCTGGCTTGCACCAGGTGTGGCGAGCAGGACTGGGGAGTCATTGTTCCTCTGTACTTGTCACTGATGAGGCTCCACCTCAACTCCTGTGCTCAGTTTTGGGCCCCTCACTATGTAAAAGACATTGAGGTGCTGGAGCGTGTCCAGAGAAGGGCAACAAAGTCAGTGAAGGGTTTGGAGAGTAAGTTGTATGAGTAGATGCTGAGGGATCTGAGAACGTTTAGCCTGGAGAAAAGGAGGCTCAGGGGAGACCTCATAATTCCTTGTAACTCCCTGAAAGGAGGTAGTAGCCAGGTGGGGGTCGATCTCCTCTCAGGCAACCAGCAGGAGGAGAGGACAGAGTGTCAAGCTGTGCCAGGGAAATGTTAGATTGGGTATCAGGAAAAAATTCTTCACAGAAAAAGTTGTCAAACAGTGGAAGAGGTTGCTTAGGAAAGTGGTTGAGCCACCATCTCTGGAGATATTTAAAAGGCATGTCGATGTCTTGCTCGGGAACATGGTTTCGTGGTGGACTTGGCTGTGCTGGGTTAACAGTTGTTCTCAATGACCTTAGAGACCTTTTGCAATCTAATTCTATGATTCTCTGATTGTATTGTATTATATTAAAAGGCATAATCTTTGTAATCTAAAATATATATCTTAGTTTAAATTCAGTATATTTCCATCAAATGGAAAAAATATTTTACCACTAATATATAAAATTGTGCTCCTAATTTCAGTGAAAGCAGGATGAACACCTACATCAATTAGAGGTGAATAATAACTGTTTAACTGTGATGTGAAACTTTTTCATGGGAAAGGTAAACACAGAATTATGAAACTTAAGAACTGAATTTCAATAGTACCATTATAAATATATTTCTATTATTTGCTTCTGATTTTTAAAAAAATATAATTTATCCACACTGTCACAACTTATGAGCATAATCCATCAATAAAGTAATATTATAGTTGTTCAGTTATTAAATTATGATCCATTTTGTACTATTTAAGAGCCTCTGGGATTCTTGTACGTAGTTTCCTCTAGTGTTTATTTTTTAATTTGTAATGTACCAGAGAAATGAGTTATAGTGATGAATTTCTGTATTGTGATTATTAGTTCTTTAGATTAAGTATTTTATCTTGCTGACTGCAGCCAAGTAAATGTAATTTACACACAGAGCAGTCTATTATACTCATTCAGTGCATGGGGTTTCAATTTTCTCAATTCAAGTTTAATCCCATGGCTAGCTAACAGTACAGCGTAGTGATCAAAAGCTGTAAAGCAATTATTAACACATATATCACATTACCATACAGACATAGATCACTGCTGGACCTTACAGGAATAACTGTTCTGGTGTTTTAGTGTTTTATTTTCCTCTGTGCTTTTCAGAATAGCTATCTAATATTTAGGTTATTGTTATGCAATTATTGTTGTAATTGGCTTAATGTATTCAATACCAAATTTATTCATTGAAAACTATTTGTATAATCTGATGGCAGTAGTAGGTCACAACTATAGAAGTGTGATGTTCTTCTCTAAAGAGTAGATCCTGTAGCCTTTGGCTGTCCTGTTCCATTGTTACCTTTATTGTCACCACTTTCTGTGTTAATCTCATAAAATCTGGCCAAAAACTAGACATTTTTCTCAAAATGCATATTTTGGGTATGCATGGCAAGGTTTTGGTAATGGGGAGGCTACTGGGGTGGCTTCTGTGAGAAGCTACCAGGAACTTCCCCCATGTCTGACAGAGCCAATGCCAGCCAGCTGCCAGCTTCAAGATGAAGGCACTGCTGCTCAAGGCTGAGCCCATCATTGATAGTGGCAGTGCCTCTGGGGCAACAGAGTTAGGGAGAAAAAAACTGCTGAAGAAAGACAAGAGGAGTGATAAAATGTGAGAGCAACAATGCTGCAGACCCCAGGTTCAGTAAAGAAGGAGGGGAGGGAGGTGATCCAGATGCCAGACCAAATTCCCCTGCAGACTATGGTGAGGCAACTGTGCCCCTGCAGCCCATGGAGGTCCACAGGGGAGCAGAGATCCACCTGCAACTCCTGGAGGACCTGACACCAGAGCTGGTGGAAGCTCGGAGGCTGTTTCCCCTGGGAAGGCTTAAAAAAGCCTTTCTGTAGTAAACTGGATGGGGAAACCTTCAACTAACCACTACTTCCCCTATCTGCAGTCCTTCCCTTTAAATCAGGACTTAAATTTCCTGTTTAATAAAAAATAATATGTTTAGTTTCTTACATAAATCACTTCTCTATGAGATGAAACAGCAGGAGAAAGATTTCAATTCACAGTAAAAAGAAAAAAATTAAAGTGGGACAGAAAGAGACCAGATGGAATTAGCATGAGAAGTCTGGACAAAGAGGGCACTGAATAAATTATTTATTCAGATCTACATTAGCACTTAACAGAACTCATATACTTCACTTACAATAGTTTCTTTATACTGATGATAAATTTGGATATGGTGCTTTGCAAACAAATTGTGAATACTGTTGAACATTTTTTCTCTGTGACTACAATATTTTTGCATATTGACAAATCGCAACGCCAACATAGGCTTTAGGTTAGTTCTGGTGGTTTAAATACAATAACAGTAAAACATAGATGTTGCTAATTTCTTCATCTGTAGCTGTTCTTTCTGCCTTGTACACCTTATATTCAGCTGAAAGTTTTTAGAGCTGTTGGAACTGTATATAATGAGTAGAGAACAACCTCAGTGTCCCCTCCATTCATGCTCTCAATATAAAATCAGGTTGCAATTCTACATCTGTGTGTGAACAATTGTAGCATAATAGAAGCTCTATTTGCCTACCGGGCATGGTACTACCAACCTTTAATTCATTACTCTGTAAAATACTTTGTAACACCTGACATCTGAAAAGCTGCATGAACAATTTAATTTTATTATTGTGAATGTAAAAGAAGAATAGGCAATTCCAGGTACATTAGCTTTCTTCCATGTTCCTGTCACTGCAGAAATTTAGAGGTACCTGAATAAAGTAGAAGGACTGAAATAAAATGCTGATTGAGAATAGCCACCACTGTTTTAAAGAGTAGAATTAATTATCATATAACTCAAGCCTTGCTCACGTTCAAAACATTGTCCACATTGACAAAGTTCCAAATACTGGTCTTGAGGTCTTTGGCTGGTATAGAGCTAATCCCCTTCTCAGTGGGTAGTATGGGGATATGTTTTGGATTTATCCTGAAAACAGTGTGATAATCTAGGGATGTTTTTCTTGTTGCTGAGCAGAACTTACACAGAGCCAAGGCCTTTTCTGCTCTTTGTTCTGCCATTCTTGCAAGGGGGATGGGGGTCAATGGAAAATTAGGAGAAGAAAGAGCCAGGACAGCTGATCTCAACAGACCAAGGGGATATTCCACACCTTATGACATCATGCTCATTGTATAAAGTGAGAAGAAGGAGGGAGGGGGGCATGTTTGGAGTGATGTTTGCCTTCCCAAGTAACTGTTAACATGTTATGGGGCCCTGCTCTCCTGGAGATGCTGGAACACCTGCCTGCCCATGGGAAGTGGTGAATTAATTCCTCATTTTTCTTTGCTTGTGTGTGAAGCTTTTCCTTTCCCTATTAAACTGTCTTTATCTCAACCTATAAGTTTTCCAGCTTTTACTCGTCTAATCCTCTCCACTATCCTGCTTGTGGGGGCATGAGAGAGCAGCTCACTTTGTTGCTGGCTGGGGTTAAACTATGACAGGGAGTAAGGAAAATAACCATACAATTTACGGTAAAATCATTGTACTTATACAGATCAAAGTTCTAAAAAGCCACACAAACATTTGGTCATCATAATAACAAGACACTTGAAGCAAAAATCTTTCCAGAGTTCATGAAACTGCTTATTTAATACACAGGGAGGAAACAAATAGGACACCCTTCCCTTCACACACATTTTCAAGCAAAAATAAATATTTGCAATGAAATAATTCTTCAAGGAAAAGATGGAAAATATGATCTTAATTTTTATATAAGACCTCAGAGTAAACTTATTGACTGAATCTGTACTAGCAAGTCAAGTAAACTTGAGTTTTTCTCTCTCTTTGCTAGCAGACTACAAGTGTTAGTTCCAGACTGTGTATTGGAAGTGTCTCTGCCCTATACTGGATTTCAACTCATGTCAAGGAACTGTTCTGAAGAGTAGGAAGTGACTTAAATCAAAATTATGCCACAGTATTTTTTTACCAGTTTAGCTGTACAGAGAAATTGAGCTTCACTGACTGAAAATGTTGCCTAGTAAAGAAATATTTTCCTGGTATAGGTGAACTCTGTTTCTTGATATTTATGCTACTTGGCATTGATGCTACATGTCTACACAAAGGCATTTTTCCCAATTAAATTCCTTGGTGTTGTGTAATCACAACTTCAAAAATTCCCAATTTCAATTATGCAGAAAACTTTTTCCTAAATGCCAATGACATTTCAGAAGTTTTATTTAGTTTGTTTGCTTCATATCAGCATTACTGAAATTATTCAAATTTTTAAGGTCGATTTTGTCTTTTGGCATTGTAAAGTTGAGGTTATTTTATACTCTATTATTTACGTTGATATTTTATTTATTTATATTTTTTATTATTCTTATGGGAAAGTAACAGTTTTTGCCCTACCAAAAGTAAATATTTCTATACTTTTTAGACAGTTTTCACCCTTTAACACTGCTAGGTTTATGATTGGACTCAATGGTCTTAAAGATCTTTTCCAACCTAAATGATTATTTGTAGATGTTTGTGGTTATGGCTTTTTAAAACATTTTTATATATTTGCTTTGTCTGTTTTCCAAATGGATAAGCAGCTTGACTATGTTGATACTTGAAAATTGTTTTAAATAAAAAAAATTAGAGAAGCATACTAATTAAAAAGGCATTTTAAACAGGTCCTTCTCCCATATTTTAATGTATAAGCTGCACATACAGCTATGTGTTTGTACACACAAACACAGTTACTTGAAATCTAAGGAAGTTAGGATTTTTTTAAGACACTCATGAGATTGTATTTCTACAAATTTTCCATCTGTATCATCATCCATTCAGCTAAGGTTTTATCTGAATATATGAGTGTCAGGATGAGCCCAGCAATAAGACACTGATGTATCTTACGAGTACATACCCAAGATTCAGGCTAAAATGCAATGGGAAAAAAATGAAAATCCAAGAATAATAGTAAAGTACAGATAAGTAGGAACATCTGTTTTCCCAGTATTAGCTTGAATTATCCCTTCCTAATAATGTGCTGTCATACTACATTATTCTGTACTTACATGTACGTATAGATTATTTCTTGTCTTTTTCCTTTACCATGCATCAAATTGCATGTTAATATATCTTATTTCACAGCACTATCACTAAGGCATACCATAATTTACACATATGTAGATGTTAGTGAACCCTATGTTGCTAAAATTGCTGAGCTTTGCATATTTCAGCTATGAAAATTATTTAACACTATTTATGTAATAATTTTATCATCTTAAAAGGATATACACTATATTATTTTGTTTCATAGACCAAAGTTCACTTACAGATGTAGGAGTATTAAAGAATTCTCTATTGGCCTATAAGATGCCCTTTCTCATATAGTCCGTTCCTGAAATAATTTACAGCGTATCTTCTTCTTTTGCTCTTTGGTCCTCATCATTATTGGTTATTAATTGCCAGGTCACTTAGGAATTGAATTATAACACTCATATATCTCCCTTAGGGTACTGATTATCCACTTCTCTTTCCTCTGGTAGCAATAAAAGTCTCTCATGAAATAACTAACTGCCAGAACTGCGTTGCTACTATAGTTGAACAAACTCAATTTTGTCAGGATATCGCACTAAAAAAATTGCTTCTACATAATTCATGTAATAACTGCGCTCGAAATAGAGATGAAAGCCTGTTAGAAGAGTAAAGAAGCAAAACAAGTATACATATAATTGTATTAAAAGCAAAATTACTGAATAAGTAAATAAAGCATATATATATACGCATGTATAAACAGTCTAAAACTGTGAAAGGAATAATATCTTACTGAAGAGGTATACAGTGTAAACTCTATATTTGTGTGTCTACTATGACAAACAGATCGAATGATTCACTTTAGAACCTTTTTAGGGTAGATAGGTCTACACCTTTTCAAAACTTAGTAAAATACTCTCACAGAATCTCATTTTAAGATAGAAATCCTTTCATTGGTTGCCTGAACTCATCATGCCTTGGTTTTGGCACTACCATTGATACTTGGTGCATATGCTTTTTCCCCTGCTTTTTCCCTATATGTTACCAGATGTCTGTGATGTCCTTCAGGGGTATTTTTGCTACATAGAGTACACACTTTAATTTTGTTCAGATACTTACACCCATTCTGTTATAGCATGTTTAAGCTTTGGTGAATCTCATAAACTGGAACCAAACCTTGCAAGGTATGCAAACAATGACAAGAAGAGCTTCTACGGATGTGTTAACTTAAAAAAAAGTTCAAAGAAGGTATAATCTCCCCAATAAAAAAATGCTGGAAAACTAGTAATAATGAATGAGGATGAATCTGAAATATCCGGTATGAAGAACTGCTCAGAGACTTTTTTATCCTTTATCAGCAAGGTATTTGTTTATTCAACATTGGGAGTAAGCCAGCTTGCGTTGGACAAACTTGCTCGACTTGAAAGTGCAAAAGCAAGCCATTTTATACACTTTAGGTACAGGGTCACATCATTTAACATACCTATTAACAAGTGGACTAGTCTCTGGGTAGAGTTTTTAAACACATGCGCAGTCTTCTACTGTGGGGGTCTTCTCCTCAAGCCTTCATCCCTCTGGTGGTCATGACCATCTGAGGAGCCTGAACGTAAATTAAGTTTATGGAACATGCAGCAGGTGGAGAAGCCCTGTGACTGTTATTTGTTCTTGTAGTGCCAGTACCTTCCATCCCAGATGTGATTTTTGTAACTAGGTCCAAACTGACTTACCACCTGTAGGTTGTGCCTATGGTAAAATGTAGTTAAGATGTAGTTAATATTGTGAAAATGTAAATTCATAATATACTGTCAGGATTTCTGCAATAGTATTAAAGATATCTTTACTGAAAATGTATTTCTAGCACCATCTAGTTTTCCTTTTCACAAGACCTTAATACTGATGTGAAATTAATTCTGTATTTGACTATCCTACACAGATTTTCTTTCCTGCAGTAATTTCCAGACGTGGCTTATCAGCACACAACAGAAAAGTAATATATGTAAAAATACAGTCTCCTTAACTCTGAGTAACTGTGGAGCAAATACTTTACAGAAATCCTAGTAATTTTATGATTTATGACAGCTCTAAAAAATAAGGATAACACATTCATTTATCAGGGTCTTTCTTTAATAAGCCTGGTTGACCCAAATTTTATTTTGAATCGTGTAAGTAACAATACTACTTTAAATATGTTTTTAGATATTACCTACTAGTACAGTCAGATTATTTAAATAGATTAAATTCATTATTAAGAAAAGCAACATGCTCCTACTCATAAACCATGTCTTGAATCAGTCTTTCACACACTTGCATATAACCTTTTAAATTTTTCTGGAGAACACAAGGATTGGTTAGTGCTACACTAAGTATTTTCTGCATAAAATGCCCCATGACTATCAAAAGGTAGAAGAGAAAATGAAAATAATCTATAGGTCAGAGAGGAAATAGTTTTGAGGGAACCAGAGGAACCTCATTTCAACAGCTGCTACCACCTTGTAGCCTTTACAACCAGAGACCAGCAACAGAGACCAGCAGCAGTTTGATAACTGTATTAGGAACAAACTTTTTATTATTTTTTTTACTAATTAACCTGATTGTTCCCCCAAAGAAAAAGTTTTTCTTTGTCTTTAATTCCTGTTGTTTCTTTCTGTATCTTAGTCCATCATAGAAAGTCCTCAACAAGAGCCTTATATGTATGAATGACAATTATCCTTTCCTGTTCAGTGACTCATATTAGAACACAGAAAACTAAAGGACTGTACATTTGAAAAATATTTTTTAGTTTGTTTTTTTTTTGGTGTCATCCTTCATAAATGTTGTAGTTTTATTTATTTATATATGCAGACTATATAACTCTTCTGATAATAGAGGGGTCAGGGTATTTGCTTTTCCTTCTTCAACTAGATTCCTTTGATCACATATTCCTTATCTGAATTGTACATCATCAGCCATTTATTTCAATACTTGGCTAGTGACAAGTGAACATAATAGAATTTATCAGAAGTCGCAATGAGCTTTTTGTAAATCCCATTAATCACAATGTCGAGCTGGATAATCATTGGGTCAAATGATAACTTCTGACCTGTAATCATCTTTATCTCTGGATATATGAATAGCCCATATATATTAATACTTGGGCATTTCATTATACATTCATGAAGATTCTACCTATGTATTAAATGTTAAATATAATTCAGAACAGGATGTACTTCCTCACCAAATTCAAGTATAGAAACTCACATATGTGTTTCTTGTTTTCAATAAAGTGAAAAAGCGAAAGGCTCTTCAGAAATACTTTTTCCTAGAAATATTAATTGGGTCTGGAAAAAGTAGAAAACAATCCACCCCTATTGAGATATTGCAGTTTAAGTTTCAATACTTTCCACAATGAATTCATTATTTATTTACATATTCAAAATAATCACCTTTTAATGATTTAATAATGTTTCATGAAAGCTTTTTCTCAGATATAATGAGTTATTTTATCTTTTGGTTTATCACTGCATATGTTCCTTTTGGAACATATATTTGATTGAAGTGGCAGCGTGACATATCCCCAAAGGCGCAATCAATGAAATAACTTTCTGAGGTCAACTTAGTGAACAAAAACCACTAAATGAAGTGTATGTCTAATAATAAAGGTCTGAGTCCCAGTTACCATCTTTTTTTCAGAAGGGACACAAGGGAGCCATTCATAGCCTTCTGCTTCTGGAAGCAGGATTACTGCAAACATATTTGGAGGAATTTAGGACAATCTTTCTTTTTTTTTTCCTGTTTTTGTCTTTAGTCCTGGTTTTGACCAAGACTGGGTTAATTTTTGCAGTAGCCAGGAAGGGATGTGGCTTGGGCCTGGTGGTGATTCTATACCACCTCATGTCATTGTCTGGGGATGGGGGAAAGTTTAGGGTTAGGGTTGGTATAGTGTGGCAAAGGTCAGGTATTTTTGGGGGTTTGTGTTTTGCCTCTTTCTTGTATCCACTGTCATTATTATTGTTGCTGTTACTGTTCGTTCTTTGATCTCATTTCTGTTTCTATTAAATTGTTCTTCTCTTACCCCATGATTTTCACCTTTGCGTGCCCAATTCTTCTCTCTATCCCTGTGCAGGGGGAGAGGGAGTGAGTGAGCGGCACATGTCTTGGAGAGTCTGAGTGAAAGCACCAACTTGGGGAGCACCATTCCTAAAACACATCATCTTCACTTGTCTGGTGGGGTTTTGGTTGGTTAGTTGGTTGGGTTGGGTTTTTTTTGGAGAGGTGTCATGGTTTGAGATACCCCAAAATCTAATTCCCTAGTCTAAGCCCCCTTCCACATTTCAACCTAATGTAAGATGTGTTTTCCAGACAATCACACGGACTCAAAATGGAGGAAAGGGAATATATTACAATGACTGTACAAATAAATACTACAATACATTATATACAACCTTAGCTATCTCTACCATGACATAAAAGTATTTACAATGGATCAAATCTCTTCTCCCCTCTAAATAAAAGTCCAGGAGGGAAGAAGGACAGATCCCTTCTTCAGAGCAGCAATGTCTCTAAGGCAGTAGGCTCTCTCTTCTTTTTCTTGCAGCAGTTGATAGCTGGATCTCTGCCAGCACTCACGAGGGGGTATCCCCCTCGGCCCCTTGACGCAGGCAAAGGGATCTTCCATGGGCTACGTCATCCCAGACAAAGGTCGTTCCACCATGGTCATATCACGAGCCCAGGGGGTCTTCATGACAGTCTGGTATCTTCAGGGAATTCAGATTCCCCTTTGCAGAGCTTCTGTGCCCTGCTTCAAGATGGCTGCGAGCTTCTTTGTAGCTTGCAGCAAGGGAGGGCCTCAAGGTCAACCTCCACACACTGTCCTGGCTGAGCTCTCAGGACAACCGAGCTTCTTAGCTCCTTCTCTGCAGCGCATGTCACACGTCACCCCTCCCTTCTAGGACGTGAGGGGGGTTTCCAAGGAGTTTGGGGGGTCTGGTTCAGTTCTTACCCCCAAAACTCTGTCTCTCAGCTGCTGGCTCTCATTCTCATCCTCTCCTTCCAGGAGTTCTTTCTGTGTTGCTGCCTGCCTGTTGTTGCTGCTGGTCTTATCTCTCTTGGTTCTCTGCCACCGTTTCTTTGGTCAGTGCAGTTCTGCCGCTGCCTCTCCTGCTCACAGTGAAGAAACATCTCCAGGTTCAGCTACAGACACTTAGTCCAGTTTAACACTGTTCCAAGTCTCTGTAGCCCTCAACTGGGGCTGGGGGGCCCCAGAGGCCCCAAGGGGCTCCGAGTCCCCTTCCTCATGCTCTTACAACATGGCTACCTCTTCTTCTACCAAACTACAACTCTTCTCTTCTGTTTGGTTGTGATATGTTTATATTTTGCAGAAGCACTCACTGGACAAAACTTCAAAACTTCAAGAGTTACCACCCCCTGGAGATTACCACTTTCAACTGCAGGGGGAAAACTTGGTTTAAACTACTACAGGGGGGGATTGGGTGGGTTTTTTATTACTTTAATTATTCCTTGAAGGTCTTCTATACCAATGAATTATCCCCCAGTATTTCCAGTAAATCATGAAACTATTTTGTATCTATTAGAAGAATGAAAGATGTCCACAAACTTAAAAGAATGCAGTTCTGAAGTGAAATAACTCATGAACATTTTTTTGCTCTAATATTCATGACATAAACTCTTTTATAAGAAATATAAATTTAAGTCTCTTACCCTAGAGAATATTAAAAGGATCATACATAACAGTTCATTGATAAATGCACACCACAACAAATACAGTTATACAGATCAAATTTTACCTTAATATACAGAAAATAAATTTAGTACCACTGTTTATTTAATGAAAAGATTCTGTTCATAATGACGAACATTAACATACGTTCCCTGTACGTAGTATATTCTTAACAAATAAAGGAACTACAGAATTTAAAACTTGGGTGTGATACATAATACTTATACTTTGGAGTAGCCTTATGTATAAATAATTTCAAGATCTATTTCTAGGTGTTTGTATCTTTGCATGCTAATTAGCATCACTCTTCTAGACACTACATATAGATGTAGGAAAATTCAATCACTTACGCTAAGCAGACAAAATGTATATGGGAGATCTGACTACTTAGAGTTAGGCCGGAGGTAATAGCAGAACTGGGAATAAATACAGAAAAGCTGGATACTTCTGCCCCATAAATTCCCAGTTTAGAGAGCATTTAACTTTCAGAAAATTACTCAGATTCTACATTTCCTAGCACTATATATTGCTTGATGGGAAGTGGGAGGCATCAGTATTCCATTTACCCGGAAACATACAGTAAGTTCATATAACCACTGATGGCTGGAATTCTCCAAGGGTCGATGTCATGACCTTGCACCTTCTGTACAAGAACTTACTGATCAGAAGATCTGTCTGAGGAAGTGACAAGTTTGTATATTTGCTTTTCCCAGATATAGAAATTCCTGATAGAGTGACCATCCAGATTAAAGGTATTATGAGGAGGGCACCTTCTGCTGAACATGAGTAACTCTTCTGGTAGTGAGGAATTAAGGAAGAAAGTAAACAGAGTCCAGATTGAATTTATCCTGATCAGTAAATCTTCTACAAAGGCCTGGATTCAGGTCGCTCTCATAGTTCATTTGCTCATATCAAATGCAACAAGAGATCAGTATCAAGAAGATCCAGAGGTCGCCTTATATATCTGTAGGTAACAAAAGAATGTTATTTCAAAAGTACATGAGTTATTTGGATTATGTTTGAGGCAGGTGCAGCATGACTTGGCCTGGTGTCTCTGCAGGTCAACAATTGCCTCAGTATGTCCAGAAACTCAAACCATATGTAGGGTCATACCAGTCCTTCTGCTTCTAACCCCCATCTGCAAACCTGAAGGATAAACAGTAAAAATGGTTGAGAAATTTGTCCGGTCAACTGGTGAAAAAGAATGCATGGTTATGAATTATGCTCTGGTAACTTCAATACCCACTGGATATAAAAAGAGTTAGATAAGAAAAGGAAAAAGCAGTCCTATTTTACCATGGAATCATTATGAGGTTTAGGTTGGAAGGGATCTCTAAATCCTCATCCAATCAACTTAAGAACAGTTTAAAAGATGGAGATACTAAAAGCTCTCTGGACAACCGTGAAGAAAAGCTTGTAGGACCAAAAGTTTGATATAGTTTTTCAAATTTATCACTGGCTCTAGCAAAAGATACAAATAAGTTACAAAAATTTACAGTAATTTTCTCCCATATAAACTAAATTCAGCTTGAAGGAAGAAAGTTATATAAACATATTTTGGATTATAAGTAGCTGGCTAATATTTTAAAAGATTTATAGCAAATATCATCACAAATTCAGTTCAGGATTCTTCTGTTGAGAAGAAGATTTACATTGATGGTTTTTTCACCTTATTCTGTCACAAATATATAAAAGGATATCCCTGAACAATATAATATTTTTAAAAGAAAAATTAAAAATAGAATGACCTGAAGAAGATAACAGAAATGGAATATGTAAATACGAAACTAAAAGAAAAATTAAATCCCTCCCTCTTACTTGTCAAAATGGAAGAATACGCATTTGCCAGACTTCACACTTAAATCCCATTCACTTTTCTTTGCAAAACAGACCAACTGGTCTCCATAATATACAACCCTTTGCATGATTTTTTGGCTCAGAACATTAAAGAAAGGTCCAAAATGTACTTTTAACTGACAGGGATTCTGCTTTTCACATGGTGATTCTACTTTTCACTAGAGCTGCTTAATGAGAGCCGAAAAAGTTGATCCCTTTCGGTATGTTGACCCACATACAGCTCACAGATGGTGTAGAATTTTTAAGAGACTAAGCAGGAGCAAAAAAGTCAGTCAGGGACACTCAAAGCTCACAATTGTGCTAGTAAAACAAAAAGTGCTGAGGCAATAGCCCCAGTTATGGGGCATTGGTAATCTATACTCTCGATTAGTTAAGAATGACCAGCACTTCCCAAAATTCTTATGCACAGTTTAGACACTAGTTCACTCCACAAGTCAGTTTGATCAAAACCATTCTGTTTCAGAAACCCGGAGTGTAATAATATTGACAAGTCAAATGCTGTCATCTAGAAAAAAAAAAACCATAACATCATGATTTATCAAACTGCAAATTTGCAGTAGTGCACAAGAACTTCACTGAAACTCATGTCTGTCATAAACAAAGCTTTTGAGTTGTGAGATATGCCACAAATAACCCCAATGTTCTTTTAATCCAGGTATTAACTAACTCCATATATTCGTCTTTTTATACATTTTATCAGTCCTTTTCCATACATTTTGGATGCAGAATTTGGTATGGAAAATGGTTTTGAAGCAATGCCGAGAACATTTTTTTCCATATAAGCTATATGGATACATTTGCAGCATACTTAATAAAGTTCTCCAAGATCAAAAAAAGCTTTCAGGATTGAATACCTGATACCGAATTATGTCTTGTAAGCAACAACATTCATTTTGAGCTGAAAATCTACAAAAATCACATCTGCTTCTCTTCCTCTTCTAAATATCTTAAATATCCTCCAAGGAAGGACCCTAGTCATTTTATTTAGTTTCCACTTTTACTGCAGCAACAGCAAAGAAAGCTGAAGAGACAAGCAATGAGAATCCATGCTCTAGATGCAACTTCTGCTTTAAACATGGAGTGCCCTTGTTTTCTGTAAAAATGAACCAGTCCAAGCTAAGAAGTAGTATTTCAATCATGAGATTACCCTGGATATTATTAACTGGCCAAGGGTCCAGAAAGAGCTATCAGGTTCTGGCATAATATTTTGAATATCAAAAGTATCAAGACAATTTAAGAAGTTTGGATATTGGTGCTATTGCTCTTGATTTGTACAGCAAGTTCTAGAAAATTAAAGCCCATCAAGTGACAATCTTAAAGTGATTCATCTAATACCTGCATCTGGAAAAGTAAGATGATATCTGATTTTTCAGGCCAGACAACCTATGTTTATGTTACTATATCTCAGTATTTATAAGAAAATGTGCATGTCTTAATCTGCAACCTGAAATCATTGTATCAAAATTTCCTGCGTTTTGTAGCTTGTAGTATATAATACATGGCAATGATCCCTATATGGGGATTACATATGGAATAAAAGAAATTATAAAGGGGGATCTGTCTGCACTAAGTGGCAAAGCTTTTGGGAAACAAAAATAAATCTGACCTATCCTCTTACTTGCAAACAAACTTTATTCTTAAAATGTCTACAAGGAAACAAAATCCACTTAGACTTGCCTGTATACTTGAGGGATATGTTGATCAGTATTGGAAGGTAAGAAAAGAAAATTTACTTTTTCTGTAGTAAGGAAGGAATATGAGAGTTGGACACCATGGATGTTCCATTTATAGGTTTTTCCACAGACCTCAGAGGTTTTCCCACTGCTGTGGGAAGCTGACATGAAAGCATGTTCAAAAACATGATTCCCTTTCTTCATACTATAAACACTTTATTTTATTAAAGAATTCTCAATTATGAATGCTTTGTTGTCTATATATGACCTCCAATCCAAACAGCAAATGTGCAGAGGAAAGCACTAAGAAGCCAGTTCAAAATCTGTGAGCTTAAATGGTTCTGCTCAAAGCAGCTATTTTTTATTTATGCCATTTCCTCTCTGATCTCTACATATTTTACTAATTGTTGGTGGTAACCCTGATAAGCTGCTCGACCACAAACAGATGCTTGCTCACTCACTACTGGTGGGATAGGGGAGAGAATTAGAATTGTAAAAAGGAGAAAACTCTTAGGTTGAGATAAAGACAGCTTAATAGGTAAAGCAAAAGTTATACGCAAGAAAAGCAAAACAAAGAATTCATTCACCACTTCCCATGGATAGGTAGCTGTTCAGCCTTTCCTGGGAAAGTAGGGCTCCATGGTGTGTAATGGTGACTTGAGAAGACAAATGTCATCACGTGAACATCTCTCCTTCCTTCTTTGTCCCCAGGTCTATATGCTGAGCATGGCACCAGATGGTCTTGGTTCGGTTGGGGTCAGCTGTCCTGGTTGTATCCCTTCCCAGCTCCTTGTACACCCACAGCCTTCTTGCTGGTGGAAAAAGCCTTGGCACTGTGAAAGCACTACTCAGAAATAAATGTCCCTAAGTAAAATTAAGCCCAAATTCTGTATCTTAGAAGAATTTTAAAATATAGGCACAGTCTGCACTTGTCAGAATACTTTGCCAGAATACTGGCCTGTATCAGGAACAGTGTGGCCAGCAGGACCAGGGAAGTGATTCTGCCCCTGTACTCAGTGCTGGTGAGGCCACACCTGGAGTACTGTGTCCAGTTCTGGGCCCCTCAGTTCAGGAAAGATGTTGAGGTGCTGGAGCAGGTGCAGAGAAGGGCAACAAGGCTGGTGAAGGGACTGGAGTACAAGTCCTATGAGGAGAGGCTGAGGGAGCTGGGGTTGTTCAGCCTTGAGAAGAGAAGGCTCGGGGGAGACCTCATCGCTCTCTACAACTACCTGAGAGGAGGTTGTAGGCAGGTGGGGGTTGGTCTCTTCTCCCAGGCAATCAGCAGTAGGACAAGAGGGCATGGCCTTAAGCTGCGCCAGGGGAGGTTTAGGTTAGACATTAGAAAGAAATTCTTTACAGAGAGGGTAATCAGCCATTGGAATGGGCTGCCCAGGGAAGTGGTGGATTCTCCGTCCCTGGAGGTTTTTAAGATGAGGCTGGACGTGGCACTTAGTGACATGGTCTAGCAACTGTGGTGGACTTGATGATCTCAGAGGGTTGGACTTGATGATCTCAGAGGTCCTTTCCAACCCATCTGATTCTATGATTCTATGAAAGAAAAAGGAGAAAAAGAGGTTATTTCCAGCAAAAACTTGACATAGATTAGTCCTTTCCATAAATCATACAGATGAAGCCACAACTGAAGTATAAATCCTATTCTCCTTCCAATCTGTAACAGATTGATATCTAAGTTCACATTTTCAGGAACAAAGAAAAGGTAAAACTAAGTCAGAATTTACTTTTTTTTTGATTCATCCTTGTTTTCTGCTAGAACAAGAGAAGGATCCCATCTCCAATCCATCCACAGCAACGCAGTTGCACTGGGAAATGTGTGATCAAGAGCCTTCACCCATGATTTTTATACATTTTATGGTCTGAAGTGGGGAAGCAATTCTTAGAAGATGAATTTCTTGCTGTCAATGCTACCCTATATGTTGTCTTGGGTAAAGTAGAAAAGAGATGCTTATCCAGCACTGTATTCTGAGCTAGTGTCCTCCATAGTCCCATGCTTCCATTCATTCACAAGAAATCAACAGGGGAGATCAGGGAAGATTTAGCTCTTTGCTCCTAATCTTTGTCAGAAAAAAAGGTTGTCATTAGAGTTACCTTTTTGAAACCTGTATTAATTAAAAATGTAAATAAAGTTAAAGGGAAACATTTTCATCACCTGATGATCCTAAAATCTGTTACTAAGATTATGAGCAGTTGTCAATTTCTTCAAAATTGTTAAGGAATAACAAAGTATTTTTTTCTTTTATGTTTAAGAATCGCTTCTATCTTCTAGATAAAGACTGGGTAGGTCAACTGTGAACAAAGCTGGAAACAGTAACAGCATATCCAAAAGCAAGCTCTAGAACAAAGGGATCAAATTTCTGTGGGTAACATATGTTCACAGTAGGTCAAGAGCTTTCATTCTAATAGGATTGTTTACATTATACCAATCTCTAAGCATATACAAGACAAAAACTTTTGTGCTATATGATTTTAGTCCAGCCTTAACATCACTAGAATCATCAGAATGCCAAACTTCAAAATTGCAAACCAACAGAAACATTTGTGATTTATTCCTATCAGTAAAAGAGCTGCACCCAAAATAGTCTAACATCTTTTTCTATTTGTCATGCTCTAATTTTGACTTTCAGTGCAAGACTAAATAGAAAAAGAAAAAAACAGAAGGAATGTAATGCGTGTTACCTCAGTAATTGTTTGAGTCAACATCAAATTGTTGGATGATGCATGATGCACAATGATAGAAATTAAGTGCACCGAAAGCAAATGCTAAGCACAGAAAAATACAAGGGGACTACTTGTCATACTATAATGAAAGTAGGATTAGAATATGATTTTCTGAGTTTAAAAATCAACTATTTCAAATGACAACAAGAGTGCAGAAGATTAGGAAATTATGGTTTTTTTCAAAAAATTAAATTAGCTCTGGTTCTGTCTGATCTTTTAAGTTTGGCGACATACTGAAGGACACCTTGGAATAATGGCGAGTATTGGACCTGGTGATAATAATACAGCAGTATGGAGATATGTGCAAGTGTTTTATACTGAGATAGAGGATTTTAAACTTGCCAGGTGCTCTGTGGTATCTACCAATGTGTCTGCTCTAGCTCTACTCTTAGTTCAAGGTTGTCAATCCCTTTTTTTAACATAAGGGTGAAAGGGTGCAGTAGCTTTTGTGAAACTAAATCATGGTAAAAGATTTGTCTCAGCTAGACACTCCCTAATCCAGCAATTTAACTTCCCACACAAAGCACAGAAGTTTTGGTTCTTAGCTTCACTCTTACCAATGAATGAACATGAGAAAAACTTTCCAAGCATACTTTATGTATGTAATTGAAAATAAAAGTGATCTAAATATCAAAATATCAGATTTAAACTACAGTGGTAGTAAAGGAAGAATCCAGCCTCAAGATTACCTTCCTAACCTGAATGAGACTTCTTTTCCCTGGACATGCATTCACTCTAAATGTTCTATCTCTAAATTACTTAACACTGACAAAGTTGCTACTACTAGCTAATTCCTTACCACTAATAAAGTTGTGTCTAGTTCTTTCCCTAAACAGTTCACTTCACTCTGTTGTGCTCATGCTCCTCATAAAGCTTTTATTTCCCTGCCTATTTGGCAGCTCCTGATGCTTTTGAGTGAATCCACAACTACATCTGTTCTTGAGGCATTCACTTCCTCTGAGAAGGTCTTACTACATCCTAACGTATTTTGCTTGCCTCCTGTTTTCTCATTAATGCAAACTAAATTTTTCCCTTACCAGTGATGAGCACTATCTCATAGTGCACTTTCAGGGCAGCAAAGCTAAATTCTGTCAGCACCATTGCACTGGCTGCTCTCATCTGGTCAAAGTATCTCTTTATCTCCAGAGGCCTCTTAAACAGACTGTTATTATGGAATCTGCTTTAATCTTCTTCTATAATATCATTCTCTCATTTTTTTTTCTAATACTTTTCCAGAGGTCTTTTATATTTGCCTTTAAGTAATGGAGATTCAAAAATTCAATAATAATAAAGAGTATTCAGAAATTGTCCTGAATTTGTGGAAGCAAATATACAGTGTATTAAAACCAAGTAATCAAGACAGCCATGTTATAAAAATGTGTGTTTGAATTTTTGACTCTTCTTGCAGTACATTTTTCCAGTTACAGATTTCCATTTTTTCTTTTTTTTTTCAAGTTACAGATTTCCATTTTATTTCTCTACTTTTTCTAGCTTCCTTTGGAGTTATTCCACCAATGGCAGTTTAGGGCTGAGGGTGAGCTCCCCAAAAACATGAATGTGAGAGGGAGCAATGTTGGTGTAGTGCCATGGTCCCCTTGGCATGCTTTTCGCAGTTGCAGTGTCCCTGGACCTGTAGGCTATGTCACACTCTCTGAATCCTAACCATACCTCTAACATTAATTTTAAGATAAAATTACTTTTTTTTTCCCGTATTATAAATTTCGGTGGATCCTTTTTGTTTATTCTGTTTGTATTGCATTGAATATTTCATATAAATTGCCAAGTAGACCTACAGATATATAACATTTAAAGAAACACATTGATTAAGACATTAGAGCTCAAAAATTCACAATCTCAAATATTTTTGAGGGAAATTACAAACATTATGCATTTAAAGCATATATACTGCAAAAATATTTCAGTAATTTTCTGTGGTTTTGGCAAGATCAGAGATTGAGTTTTACTTGCTACATGTTGTAAAAATGAGGATTGGGACATTTTAAGCTATGGTCTAACTTAATTAGCTATTTAAGCTGTTGATAAACAGGACTTAAAGTTAACCAGTGCATTCAAGATACTAGAAAAATTTCACTGGAGGCAAAATAATCCACCTGAGGTTTGCATTTGGTTCATGTACAGCATGATAAAAGGCAATCTAGAAAATAAAATAACAGATTATTTAGGCACTTCAATGTTTTAAAAACAGATATCAATTATTTCCTTTTAATCTTTATAGTCATCAACACAACTGTCTTATTCATTGCTACATACTTTAAATCTCATTTAAATGACATTTTATAAACAAAGGCAATCAGACCATATCCTTGCTGTCATATACATCTGTAACAGAAAGAGAGTTTTCAAGAAACTGCTGATCAAGAAAGCAGTACAGAAGGTATTGCAATCTGGTAAGCAGGTTCTAATTTCTCTGATGTCCTGACTATATTACCAGAAAATATCATTTATTATAATTCTAGACTACAAAGAAAATACAAATCCGTTTTTAAACAGTCAGAATATCTTTACTTTTCACATAAAAAAAAATATTAGCAATAAATTACTGGTTACAGTGCTGGATCACTTACAAAAGCAAAGAATAGGGGAGAAAGAAGAAAAGTGACATTCAATAAGAAAGAACTTGCCTGTTTCTTTTCTTCTAAAACTTCTCTTTGCTTAAATGACATTCAGTTATTTACTTCCCATATGTCTGTGATTTAATTATAATCTAAACTGTCAAGAAGATATTTTAAATCACAGGGGTTTGCCAATGCTTTCTGGAACAAGCATGGAAATTTTCTGTGATAATCTTTTCTCTGACTTCGAATTTGTATTAATGGCCATCATTTCTCAGGTTACCTTCCCAAGAAGTACTAGAAATCATGATTGAAAGAGAAATAAACTGTATATTGCCTACAGCAGTGAGCAACTGATATTTTAACTGTCTGAATACAAACTTAAGATAAACAATTCTGGCTTTATGTGACAAGGATCTTTATGGCTCAGACACTAACAGCACCTACCTGTCCAAGTTGACCATAAGGATTGACACGAAGAGATTATTGTAAGGCTAACTTCATTAGAAAGAATCTGTCATTAAGTGTAAAAAAGTTAAGGAAGAAACAACTGTTTTCTCAAGCAGAGAAATAAAACAATAGAACGTCACTTGTCTTAATGTCTATATACTTTTCAAAATTTATTTATTAAAACAAAATAAAACCCAACCAGGCCTGCAATTTATACATTAACTATTCAAAGAGTTCTACTTCTGATATACAGCACAACACTCAACCCTAACCCAAAATATTTGAAATTTCCTATTTTACTGCCTCATCTGCCATTCCTTCTCTTACCCTTTTGGAGCCACACTCTACCACGCCTTAGATAGATGGACCCACCATCCACTTTACCAGAAGCAATGGATCCCCTCCCTTCTCACCACCAGGCAGAAGCAGGGGACCATAGACATGGAGGGTAGTGAAAATGGGTTTCTGCTCAGGGTGGTTGGTGAAACACCTCCTGACTTACCTCACCTCCCCAGGTGCCCTTATACAATAGGTATGATGCCCTGGAATCTGAGGGAGATGAGAATGTGGATGAATTTTGGAGGGATCGCCTACCCCAGGCATCACAAACTCTTCAATTGAAAGAAAAGGAAAGGTGATAGTCATTGGTGACTCTTTTTTGAGAGGGACGGAGTGCCGGATAAGCCAACCAGACCAAATCCATAGGGAAGGGTGTTCCCTCCCTGGGGGCCAGGTAAGAGACATTGCCAAGAAACTTCCATCCTGATATGGCCCACCGATATAAACATGCTACTTGTTTTTCAAGTGGGTAACAATGAAGTCCCAACAAGAAGACTGTGTACAGTAGCCACCATCCAAGTAGCAAAAGGAGACTTAGTGGATACCTCTAGTGAATACAAGGAGCGTACAGACGCAAACACAACATGACTATGGGGCATCACTTTGCCCCACTGGGATGTTGATGCAATCATATACCAGAGATGCAATCAGGAACCAGAGATCTGTGCGCAGTCACAAGTCTTTGATCTCATTGTGATTATGGAAATGTGGTGGGACAGCTAGCATGACTGGAATGTGGTCACGACAGGCTATGTGCTGTTAAGGAAAGAGAGACCAGGAAGATGCAGTGGTGGAGTAGACCCCTATGTGAGGCAACACTTGGAATGTATTGAGCTCTGTCTTGGAGTGTGTGGCAAGTGAGTCAAGAGCTTATGAGTTAGCATAAAAGGGCAGACCAGTGAGGGTGAAACTGTTGTTGGTATTTAACACAGGCTACCTGATCAGGATGAGGAAATGGATGAAGTCTCCTACAGGTAGCTGGAAACAGACTTCAAGTCACAGGCACCTTGGCGGACTTTAACTACCTTGACATCTGCTTGAGAAGCATGAAGCACAAACAGTCCAGGAAGTTCTTGGAAAACGTTGATGATAACTTTCTGACACAGGTAGTAGAGGATCTCACAAGGAATTGTGTGCTATTCAATCTCATACTAACAAACAGGGAAAGCCCTGTTGGTCATATGATGATTGGGAGCAGCCCTGGCTACAGTGACCATGAGATTGTAGAGTTCAGGACTGGGAGAGGAGGAAGCAGGGAATCAAGTAAGATTACAACTGTGGACTTCAGGAGAGCTAACTTTAGCCTCCATGAGCCAGCAGTGTGACCTTGTGGCCGGGAAGACCAATGGTATCCTGGACTGCACTAGGAAGGATTTTGCAGCAGGTCTAGGTAGGTGATCTTACCCCTTGCCCCTGTACTCTGCCCTGGTGAGGCCACATCCAGGCTGCTGCGTTCAGTTTTGGTCTTCTCAGCACAAGAGAGACATCGAGCTTGTGAAGCAGGTCCAGCAGAGGACTACAGAGATGATTAGGGGACAGAAACATCTCTCTTACGAGGAAAAGCGGAGGGAGTCAGGCTTGTTCAGTCCTGAGAACAGGCAACTAACAGGGAACTTCATTGATGTCGATAAGTGTCTGAAGGGAGGGTTTGAAGAAGATGGAGCCAGGCTCTGTTGGATGGTGCCAAGCACAGTGGGCAAAAGATGATGCACAGAAAGTTCCACTTGAACATAAGGAAGGAGAACTTCTGTACTGTGCAGGTGACCATAGCACAGATTACCCAGAGAGGTTGTGGAGTCTCCCTCACTGGACATATTCCAGAACCGTCTAGACACAATCCGGTGCAATATGCTCCAGGAAGACCCTGCTTCAGTAGAGTGTTTGGTCCAAATGATCCACTGTGGTTACCTTAATCATTCTCTGATTCTGTGAGGAAAAAAAAAACAAACAAAAAACCTTCTTTTATCACCTTCTTTTGTCATTGTTGTAATTTTTTTCTTTTATATTGGTGCAGATATGTGTCTCTCGAGATACCTCTTTCAAAGAAATTGGCAAAATTATAACAGTTTATCTCAACCTTTGTACTTAAATTGTAATGAAATGGCTTTGAACCTCTGCAATGATTGACTTCTCAGATAATACAAAATAAGAGATCCAAGTGGAAAAACATAGAAAGACTGAAATGTACACTGTTTTCACAGTTTAAATTATATTCAGTTGCTGTAGGACTTTCTTTTCTTCTTCTGTCTTTCCAAAAATGGAGAGGCATCACATTTTCTTTTAATGTGATAAGGATTTTGGTTCAATTTTTTGTTAACTATGACCAGTCTCCTAAATCAAAATCTCTTGTTTGACTGTTAGAACTATACGCTTTTCAGTAATTAAAAGCAAAACTCTTTTATGGAAACAGTAATCCTTGATATAAATCTATCAAGTTGTCATGGTACATAGTACAGATCAGTTGAGTATAAATATAGCAGAGTAACAGAAATTACATTAATTTAATACTCTATTCCAAGGTGCACCCTATAATCCCGTTACTGATAATTTCAGTAAAATTATTTTATTTACCCATTATGATGTTATTTGACTAATTGTGTTACCCTTGAAAGTATTATTTTAGTTACCATAGATTATTTTCTAGTAACAAACAGCAAAAAAACAAACTACTTGATAACTCCTACTGGACTAATGATAAATCACAGTTATTATTTCTAAAATAGTGATAACAGGTTAACTACTATAAAAATGGAAAAGAACTTTTAGAAGGATTAACTAAAAAGGATGCAATACATGTCAAAAAGAAAGAAATTTTTGATTGCTCTCTGTCATGCCTGAGTTTTTACACCCATCCAGATGAGCATAATATAACGTTTTTTACACATATAGCATTTTCAAACTCATATAAGGAGCTACAATTTGCTTGACAATGGACAACTACCATCAAATTAAAATAATTTAATTACTCAAATTAATTAATGGAAGGTAGAGGTATCTTTTAAATGTTATTAAGTAAAGGTGTACAGAAAAACATGTCTATAATTAAATTTGCTTTTACTGTTAATGTATAAGTCACTATGCCACTAAAATTTCTCTTCATAAGTTTGTTTTTTTTTCTGTTAAGGAATAGAGTGTAAAAAAGGTCACTAAAAAAATAATGAACAAATTTTATAATCACATATTACACTTTCCTTCATATCTGTAGCACATAAAAACTCTTGAACCCTTATTAAGCAATTCTGACATAGAGGCATGTGTGTAAATGGATTCTTGCAATTTTATTTTTTTTTATTCCTTTGTGGTAACACATGCAATCAGTGTATGTTAGGAATATAAAGCAAATGTAATAATTTTCTCTGTGTAAGTAATCAGTCAGTGTGATTCATCTGGATCCATCTGCTGTTTATGTCATAGAGCAAGAGGGACAAGAGAAACATAATGAATAATTTAAAATGCAGGAATAATAGATTTACCTTTAATATCTGGCCAGGATATTTATAACACCTAAGATTTCTTTTATATAACTTCAGTAAAATGACTCAGCCTTTGAATTAATAGTGAACTTTTGCTCAAGATAAGGACCTTAAAATAACAAAATAAAAATATATATTAGTCAGTAATGAATTCCCACCTGTGATAGTCCAGCAAATAAAATTTTGCAGTGACTCCTGAAAGACTTTTAACTGACCTCATAGTGCAAATCTCAGGACTTTTCTGGTTTGTCTTGTGAATTAATTTTAGGGTTTTTTTTAGTAATTGTTGTTGCTTAAATTCAATTTAGTTTATAGAGATAACAAGTAGTAATTCCATTTGAACTATTTTTACCTCCAAAACAAAATGCAATGCAAAGAAAACAGGCATAGGATGGTATCACAGATTACACTTATCAATCAGAGGTCACTGTGGGAGCACAATTTTGTACTGAGCAGGTAAAATCATTTTTAGAGATAACAAAACAGGGAACTGAAACCTGGAAGAGCTTGAATCCTTATAAAAAAGGCAAATCAAACCAGACCAAACAACCCTATTGGTAAGAACATTTCTGAAACCAAAACAAAATATACCCCAGGCTGAGAAGGAAGAAGTCATCAGCATCATTCATTGGACAAAGAGGGTGAAGAAACCCCTTCTAGGTTTCTAGGAAAATCTAATGAAGATTTGAGCCCATAGATAATTTGCTATAATCCTCCCTAGACTCACAGAGTCATTGAATCATAGAAAGGTTTGGGTTTGAAAGGACTTTAAGGATCATCTGTCTTCAAGCCCTCCAAAATTAAACAATGTTATTTATATCTCAGTGTCTTCTATCTAAAGTCAGCCTTCCATTTATTCCTAAATTTTCAATCAGTTAATCAACTAATCAGACCTGTTACCCTGATTTTCAGAGATGTTTCATTTTCTTCTCTGGTCACCAGATAATTTCTAAATTGTGACAGTACCTACAGGGCCTGCAGCTGCAAGGATAATCATACTGACAAATCTTACTTCTCTGTTGTGGGCATGACTTAATCTAGCTGTGTCCCCTAGTTACAAGTAATATTAGAGATAATACTATATTTTATAATGCACCTGTCATCTGTATGAAGTGCAACCAATGCTGTGGCATTTCAAAATAAATATAAATTTATACCAAATAGGTCAACAGAACAGTCACAGCATTACATTAGCATTCAAGACTTGGATAAAGTATATATATTCTAGCTAATGAATGAATAATATGGAGTAGATCTATTAGAGTCCTATTTGTGGTCAATAGCAACATAAGAAGAGATGACTTATAACAGTCACAGAAACTCAACTCTCAGAAGGATGATTCATATTTCACAGATTTTTTTTTGTTCTTCAGATCCTTGGTTACATTTTGTTTTCATTCTTTATTTTAATATTATCTAGTGTTCATAAAAACAGAATCTGTTCATCACAGTCAAGGACACCATTTATGCATAATGTTAAATTTTATAAAGCCAGTCTCAGGCCATCAAGAATTCTGATCATACTCATTCCAATATATTTTGTAAGAACTAAAGTAATCTCAGAAAGAAAAGTACAAAACCAGTCTCAGTTCAGAACTAGTTATGGAAAGAGAAAAGATAGAGGAGACTAATCCACTTCTTCAAGTCATGCATGAGCATGTCCTCAGATCAAGGTTTTTTATTTATACCTCCTAGCAAACAGTACACCATCTGCACAAAACATCTGGACAGAGGTGCAATTGGTGCATGGTTTTCTGTAAACCCAGTTCTTTAAAAACTGGACAACTCACTAATCACCACCTAATTGCAGAGCTGCTGCTGTAAGATGTCCATGAGTGCAAAATAATAATAACAACTGCATGTAGGAGGCAGATGGTACCACCTAGTCCCACAACATAAAAGTAACTTGTAATCTTTTGAAAAAGGAAACCACTCCTAACTCTAAGGAAATCTCTAAAACAATGGTACTACATTCTTTCTGTCTGTCTTAGGTACTAGGTTGTATTTATGCATTTAGGAATATGATTGACATTTGTAATTCTTTCATTAGAGGGAGAAACACATACAAGAAAGTGTATTATTGTAACATTTGAAGTAATATACTCATATATTTTAATACAAATACTATTTCTGCTTCCATGTGTTAGATAAGTTAATTAGGAGGTGAAGTAGGAGGAATATGTCTTCTATATTTTGTAGTTTGAGATGAACATCATACACTTTGAAAGTCTCAGGTCAGCCATGAAAATGAATTCCTTGTACACAATCAGAAAGGTGCCAGTACAGCTAGGTATGGCCCTAATTCCAGAAGCACAAATACTTAAAAAAAAAATCTTTCCCACAAGAAAGCAAAATGTTTTGAGGCTATAAACTGGAAGTTTGACCATGATTCAGGGAAGGTTTTTGTCAGACTGCTATTTATCTAATACCTATTTAATAAATCATGTTTGTCAAGTGACCAGAACAGGTAAATGGTGAATTGGTAGTGAATATGGAAGGGAGCACCCAGGAGGTCTTGAGCTGCTACTTTAAGTAGATAAGTTGTGGACAAATATATCTTATACAAGTAGGTAAAGTTTTATCATTAATCCATGAGGTTTGGTGTCTTGTGAGTGGTATTTGTTAAATCAAACTTACAGAAAATTAATACATACTTTGCAGTTTCATAATCACCTCGATATTCCAGGCTCTACTCATGATTCTGAATATTGAAAAAGCAGGTCAAGCAGGTTAGTGCCCTAGACTTTATTCCTAATATTTTCTAAAATAGACATTTCACCTTTATTGTACCCTTTTCTACAGAGCACATAGAATCTGATGACTGACTCTTTTAAAGTTGCTGCAAAGAAACAATAAACGTTCCTCTAACTAACCAGAGCATCTTTAGTAATCAAAGGGTTTGTAAATGTCACTGCACTTTGTCACATACTTCCAGCTGACAGTGCAACAGTGATGATTTCACTCAAGTGCTAAATTCTCTTGTTTGACCTCCAAACACAGCACACGTGAAGAGTAAAGGAAACTGAAAGCTGGCATTTTCATGCAGAAAATCCTTAATCAAAGTTGTCAAATGTGTTTGTTCCAGAGAGATAGACTCCTCAATACGTTTTAATTAAATATTTGACATAGCTCATTTTCTCTACTTCATATGATTCTAACTAAATAGAATTTAGGTCCAAGTTAACACTTTCCTGTGTGCTATTGTTAATGCATGTTGTAAACTGTAAGATATATCATATTGAGGGACAGACAGAACTGATTTTCACCAAGAGTGTGTACAAGATATAACCCTAATCATGGAAAGAAAGTGAGCTTTATGATTTGAAAAGTTTGCTTAATATTTATTTTTTTCTACACTCTGAGATCTCTTTTTTAATGTTTTTCCTACTTTGTATAACTATAATGTGTTATAAATTACATTGGAGATTTTAAATATTTTTTTCCTTGAGATGCTGCCAGTATTCTATTACTTTTTTGCTTTTTTTCAGAAATTATGAAGAAGTAAGCAAACATACATATACTACCATTTTACATTCCTAACAAAAAATAATATTAAATTTTGCCCGATTGTTAATAACAGAAATCAAAAATTTAGTCTAGCTTTGCAGAAATTCAGTAAAGCATAACTTTGAGGTTCAAAAGGAGAAAACCAGAAACTTCTGGAAAAAAACAACAGGAAAACAAAAATCAAAAGTGCTTTTCTGGTGCGGAACTTTTCGGTGAGACTTGTACTCAGATCTACCAGAAATATCTACGTCAGAATGGACTGTTCAGGTGCACTGTCCAGACACCCCCTCCTGCACAGGAAGAAGTGGATATAGCCTTGGCAGGATTCTTGTTATCACGAAATCTACAAGGGATAAATCATGTCTCATGAATGTCTACTTTTTAAATTACCTATAAAAACAGTATAGGGTAATGATATCAAGTAGATAGATAGATACATAGATAAATATATCTCTGTTGTGGTTGCTTGTAATCCATTCCACACAGTTGACAGTCTGTAATTTATAGAAAACAACATAGTGGGTTTTGTTTGATTTATAGGCAATGGTGGTTTGTTTGAATAAAATATATCAAAACATTGTGTTAGTATTCCATAACGGTCAAAAAAGCAAACAAAATGTTGGAAGGATAAAAAAAAGTAAATATATTTTTGTGTGAATCTGTTGTCTGTCTGGCTGTTTCTTGCTTGACTTTGGAATCCATCTGGACCTTCTACCTAAAAAGTACAGTAGAAGCAGAAAGACAGAGAAGGGCAACAAGAATGATCAAAGTAGTGGATTAGCTTTAGTGTGATGAATGAGTAAATAGACTGGGACTCTATAACCTTGAAAAGACAAAACTGAGATTCTGTAACAGACTTTAAAATTATGAGTGGCCCAGAGAGGGTGAATAGATATGATTATTTACTTCTAATGATATAAAACCTCTGTGACTTCACACGAAAATAACATTGACAGGTTTAGAATAAAAAGGAAAAAAAAGAGTTAGATGAGAGAAACACTAATTTTTACAGAGAGAAACTAGATAAATTCACAAAACAAGAAAAAAAATGATGTATAAATAGCAAAATTAGTGTTGTCTCTGTTTTAAAGAGCTCATTTACAAATAGAAAGCTTGAAAGTTTGAAAAACAGGCTAATAGAATTTTTTTCCTTGACAAGTGAAAAGCAGGAAACAAATTCAACAACTAGTTCAAACCTCTCCTATAAGATTCCTGAATACAAGTCTTTTAATATGAGCCTTTGAAAAGATATGAAGAGAAAAAAGGTGTAGTACTGAAAGTCTAGTTATGTCTATCCTTAAAACTTACGTTTCGGGGCCACATCCTCGAGAGTCAAGTGTAAAAATCTAAATTCTGCCACCTCAGGAGAGATCCTGCTCCTTAGAGGCACTGTTCTAAAAGCCAAATGAGATGCATATATTCAGTGATTTTATCTTCAAATAAGGAGAAATATTCCTGTTTTCAAGGTTGCAAAAGTGATCTAATATACTACATCATACTGCCTATTGCACTGTGTTCCTGAAGGAACTTGTAATTTTTTCAGTTTTTGCTGCAGAGGCCATACATTATTTATGAACAAGCCGAGTAGTTTTATTTTCAAAGAAAGACCAGAGATTCTTTTTGACATCCCTGAGAGATAGTTGATTTTTTTTTATTTTATTTTTTTGGATTGAACAATTTATTTAAAACTTCATCATGAACTTAAGAACCTCATTTCAGTTATATTGGTTGGAAAAGTAGTGGTTTCCTTCAGCAGTTTTTCAGCAAGCAATTGAGTGGAACTTTGTCAGGTAGAAAAGGTGAAGTCCATGTGATATTTATCAGTAGTAGAAAAGAATATCAAAGGAACACATCTTACTACAGAACTTTTGACAGAGTAGAAGTGTGAATTCTGCTGTTTCCATATCAAGCTAATTAAGCCCCAACCCTGAAAATGTATCATATACAAGTAGTTTGAGATAGAATTAATATATCCTAATTTTAGCCATTTAAAAATTAATATTTAGCTTAAGTTAACTATATAGCCCTACTATGTAGAGACCAAAGAGTGACAGAGGCTCCTTCTGGAACAGTTGCATGAGATTAATTATCATCTGTAGAATTCTGTTTCTTTCATTGTCCGAAAAGGAAGAGAAATTTCTATTTAGAAGAATATACAGACTGATACTTAGATATTCACTATCCCTAAAGCTGATCTAGCTCTGTGGACTACTTTAATTTTTAATGAAGTATGACCAAAAGACAATTTCTCAAAAATACAGATGGAAAGTAGTTCAAATGAATTACCATCTGCTGATGCCTATTTTTCCAGTTTGACTGTATAAATTACTAGTTCAGAATTAAACATCTACATTTTACTGTTAAAATTAGACAAATGAATGCCACTCACCCTAGTCTTTTTATTACTAGGGTTGAACATACTGAATTAAAGTATTCCTGAAAAATCTCAGTGTACATCTCTTTGCATCTTCTCCTATCTAAATATATTTAAATACTTGACTGTTTCTCTTCTAAAATAAAGGTATTAGGATTTTTTCTATCTCACAAGCATAATAAAATTTAAAATGCACTCAATTAAAAAGGACAAGAGTCAACATGATAAATCTTCAGAATTAATATTTTATCATGATATTCAATATTACATTAGTGTATATAGTAGTTCATTATAGGTGTAGTATATAGAAGTCATTGTATTGTCTTATTTCTCTGTCTTTGTTTCCAAAACAGACAACACATTCCAGAAAATAAATGAGGGCTGACTGTACTTTTAGACATGTACTGAAACTGTATTAATCTCTCTTCCACATATGAAAAATCATTCTATTCATACAAAATGACAGTGGTATTACAACTAATAGATATAATGAAAATAATGCTCAGTCCCACTTTGATAGATGTTCCACCTTTCAAAATTACACAGTTCTACAGATCTGTCATTGTGGGGCAGGAAAAAAGTATCTCTTAAAAAGAAAAAAACACATACTCTTTAAACCACACCTGGTCTTGTGAAAGGTGTCCCTGCCCACAGCAGTGGGGTTGAAGCTAGATGATCTTTAAGGTCTCTTCAAACTTGAACTGTGCTATGATTCTATTCTATAATTCGATGTCTTTTTAAAAGAAGGAAAAAAATCCCCTTACAACAGAGGATCTGTTTTATTTGACAGCAAATAAAAATATAGGTCTTCATTAATTTGTACTAATGTCAACACTGTACATATGCTACAACAAGAGCTAGATATTTTGAAGTAGTGAATAATAAAGCATAAACTAAGGAGTTTCCTCAGAAAGCTATAGTGTACAATGGTATTTGTAAAAGCATTTTAAAAGGGAGTACAAAATAACTGAAAATGCTATAGTGCCTTACCAGTTTCAAATAGGTTAGACAACAAAGAATAATTTAATGCAGAAAATAAACATAGCCTCCCTAATTAGGTTTTTTTAAACTTATTTACCTATTTCAAAGGGTATCCAGTTAAATCTCACCACAGACAGACCCTTCTGCTCATTCTGTTCTCCTTCCTACCGTTTCTTCACATCTTTTACTTTGATTTTTCTATGCTTAATAAGACATGAGATATATGGTGGAAGCCAAAGGAAAAATGTGTACCTAATGGTATAAAGGGACTTCACACTGATGAAATACATTCTAGTCTTTTAATCTCTGAGGAAGCTGAACATGAAACTTAACTGAATGATGGGAAAACAGAGAAGTTTCTCACACCTTCCCCCTTTTGATAAAAAATAGGTATGATGGTTTCAATACGTATTTAAGTGTCAGAGATTTATCCTTTATATATGTTACCATCAAATTATTTTTTTTTTGTGATCAATACCTTTTTTTTGAGGGGGAGAGAGTTTGTATCTGTATTTTAGGCTACTGACCTGAGTTGACATCAAAATATACATAATAATCTATTAAAAAAAATTTAATTTTTATCTTCCATTTATTTTCAGGACTCATTAGGATTCCTCATCATTCCTTATAATGTACTGAATCCAATGAAAATACTCTTAGGTATCCGATGTGGAAATTTCTAAAATCTTACAGTAAACATTTTCTTCCAACTGGGCCAAAAAAAGAACTTTTAACACTGTTGCTATCACCTGGTTGGTTGCAGATGACTTTACTCTCTGTGATGTAACACAGTGTACTGGTTTTGACTGGGAGAGAGTTAATTTTCTTCACAGGAGCTGGTATGGGACCGTGGTTTGGATTAGTGCTGAAAATGTACTGATAGCACAGGGATGTTTTCATTACTACTGAGCAGTGCTGACACAGCATGGAGGCTTTTTCTGCTCCTCAACACCACCTCCCCAGAGAGGAGGCTGGGGCTGCACAAGTAGCTGGCAGGGAACACAGACAGGGCAGCTGACTCTAACTGATCCAATGGTTATTCCATACCATATGGTATCGTGCTCAGATATAGAGCTGATGGAAGAAGAAAGAAGCGGGTCATGTTCAGAGTGATGGCATTTGTCTTCCCAAGTCACTGATGGACCCCTGCTTTTTTGGGGATAACTGAATTCCTGCCTGCCCCTGGGAAGCGGTGAATCAATTCCATATCTTGCTTTGGTGGTGTGCACAGCTTTTATTTTACCTATTCAACTGTCTTTATCAGAAGCCATGAATTTTTGGTTTTACCCTTATGATCCTGTCTCCCATCCCACTGTGGTAGGGTGAGTGAGCCAGTGGCTGTATGGCACTGAGCTGCCAGCTGGGGTTAAACCAGAATGCATAGATTCCTAACCTTTACTTTGGAGAGTAAACTTTTGCTCATAAGAGTGGTTAATCTCCATGGCTAATCATTCTGTAAGTGGAATGTGGGGGAACTATCTGACATCTTTCAGGCTGAAAAAGAAGGTGTGATGGATTTCTAGGAAAATCACTTTGAAGACCTGTCAGGGAGTGTGATCTCAGAAGCAGGACAGGCTGTTGAACTGTGGACTCTACACACAGTTTTTATCAAATCACTTTTCTATCTGTCTGTAGGTAGCGGTTGACAACTCTATTGAGCTTATGATGCCTCAGTCCCCATTATGGACAAAATGATAATTGCTAATAATACAGATTCTTACTGCTATAAAGAATGGAAAGCATGATTATATTACTACCCATAATAATCAGTACTAAGAGTTAGAAGTTGTTAGCAGGTTGATGTATGTTAGGTGAAATAATTTAGATTATTTCAAAAGATAAGGAGCAAAGACAGCTATGTCTTTACAGTT
Source organism: Corapipo altera (assembly GCF_003945725.1). NCBI lineage: Eukaryota > Metazoa > Chordata > Aves > Passeriformes > Pipridae > Corapipo > Corapipo altera. The sequence continues at coordinate 10,493,597 of NW_020884883.1, read as the reverse complement.
GACACCACATTAACATTTCCAGGAGCCATTCAGATAGGCTGAAATTAATAGGATGAGTCCTGTGTTGAAAGTAAGGCATATGCTTAAATTTGCACCTATCTGTAATGTCATTAAGAATCCTTTCACATCTAAATGTATGGCTTTTTTTTTCCTACAAAAGGCCAGTATAAAGATGATTTAATGTACTGTGAGGAAGTGAATAGGCACACGAAACTAGGTTTGGCATTTTTCTAGGGAAAAAACCCCACCAAACTATTCAAGAAGATAAAACAAGTCAGTTTCAAACAGAATTTGTGTATGATCTTTGACAAATTTTATCTTCTTATTACTGCACTGTGAAAATTGTGCACGATAGGTCTTTCATAACAAACAAGTTATGAGGAACAGTACATTTAGCAGGAGTTACAAATAACTTTGGGCAAATTGCTTTGCATACAGTGACTTGATAAATTTGGGTCTTGATATCAAGAAAAGAAATGAACCAGATAAGCTTTGATATGTAGGGAAGCTTTTGGTGAGAGCAGAGCCATATCAAAGATATGGATGTTAGCAAATGATAGCACTCCATTAAGTTTCAGTGAAATTCAAATAAGTTCAACAGCACTAGCTTATGTATCGAGGAATTAGTCATTGCAAATGAATACCAGGATTTGCTTTTCTGGTAATAGTCAGCCATCATGCAAAGTTTATTAATTTACTTTTTTGATTTTTGACTTGGCAACAAAACAAACCTGGCCTTTTGAGCATGAAATCTTATTGTCAGCTAACATGCTTTATATCATGCCAGTTCACTGCTTATGGTAGATGTTTTTTTCCCTGTAGAAACATGTACATGCTGAATCTGCAAGAAGATGTGGCAATAACTAACAAAAATTTAACTCTCTAACTTTTAGTTGCTAGATTAAAAAGCCAGTTGACTGTGACTGCTCTTTTTTTCAGCATGAAACTTGTTTACTCACACCCACTAGAAATTCTGTTTCACGGGTCAAAAATATATTTCACTCCCTACAGAGCTTAATCAATTGCCATAGAATCTCCAGGCAGGTTATGCTTTTGCAAATTTCTTCCCTATCAGCTCTTTCCTTTTAATTCAAACTGAAGAATGCAATAAATCCTTTTCTCAACCAATGTTGTGTTTTGTAGGTGTTTTTGTTACTTTATTTTTCTCTGAATCACAACCTTGACTACAATATTAAAATATTCTCATATAGACATGCTCAGTAATTAGGAATGCCATGTATGTACCTAAATAACAGTCATAATCAGCCTTCATCTGTAGAGGCTAACTCGATAATGTCAAATCATTCTACACTTTTCCACACTTCCAAAAGTTCCAAAAACTTGTGTTAATCTAACCACATCATGCTTCTGAGGACTCAATCAGTTATCAGAAGAAAACCTTGTACAACAGGATAATATAATCAGATATATTAACCTTTTCATTAGGCCCTGAACTGGTTACTAACAGGAGGAGAAATATTTCTTATTGATAAAGTAAATAGCATCAGGATAATATCTTCTAGTCAGAGATGAAGACACAGGATAAACCTTTTGATAACATGTGGAAAAATCATCACATTGTGAATGGAAAGGATGAAAAAAGAGTTTGTGTTCTTCTATTCTCTGACACACCATACAAGAAAAGAAGGAGTTAAAAACCTCATAATTTCTTCATGTAACGTACTTACATTTGTATTAGAAGACTGCAGGTTTTACACCCCTGGGATTAGAGTGTGAATTCTATCTCTGAGCTTTGGTTGAATCAATATGAGGTATAGGTTTATTCATTGCAACTGTCCCCAAAATATTATTCCTAGTAATTGCAAAGGTCAATGAACTTTCAACACTTTCCTTCATTCCTGTGTCTGCAGCACAGTTCTTTACTTCACAGTTAAAACTATCTCTGTTCACATAGCATCTTCCTGACACAGCAGGACAAAAGAAAATTTTCTTTATGTGATTTTCATGCACTCACTGCATTGGAAACAAAGAGGGAGGAAGCTCTGATCAATCCTACCTGCAAAAACAGTACCTATTTCTAGCTTCAACATGTAATCTATCCATATATACTAACAGAATATTTATACAATCCCCCTGCACCAGTCTCTATGTCAAACATCACTCCTTAATATTTTCTAAGTCAACCTCACAATTAATTTCAAATAAAATTTAGTCATCCCTCTATGCATTACTCTTAAATTCTGTCAGCACTCTATCAAAACAGCCAAATTACACTATGTTAACACAAAAACTGTTTCTGGTCATGACTAATGGCTGGCAAAAACTACACAGCCCACTTCCTACTACTGAGGAGCAGTGGGAGGAAATCTTCAGGCATCTCATTCAAAATTGGAATGCAAAAAAGACTAACCTGTCTTTTTGTAGTATAAATTCTCTTGTATAGTACAGTATTTCTGTTTGAGTTGTGACAGTACATGGACTAGAAAAAGGAAGGTATTTGATTCCTGATTTTTCTGTTTTCTCTGGTCTCCAAAATATTTTTCCACAAAGGCTGGTGTCTGTATTTGGTTTTTATTCTCTTCCTTTCTCAGTTTCAACATCACCATGCTGACTGACATAGTCATTATTTAATATTGTTAATATTTAATATTATTGTTTGGGAGTATGCCAAAGTTTGCATCCCCAGTACAACGTGCATATGTTTCAGGTGTTAGACTCAAATCATTCTCTTCAACATTTTGGATGAAGCTATATTTTTTATGAGATAGAAGATCTTAGCTGTATGAATTTGTACAGTGTTGTACTGCCTGGATTGACATTTTGACTAGAACAGGTGCAGGTTAATTGTTTCTTTTGTTCTACTCCAGTTCCTGGTATTGCAGTGTTGGATTTTCTACTACAGTTATACAAGAAGACTGAAGAAGAACTTCTCAGTTGCTTAGGTACAGCTAAATTTTTATGTCCCAAGAATCAAGGAAAGAATTCTTTCTGATGGCATTATTAGAAACTTTCAACAGTAGCACAATAATTCTTCCTGCTCCACTTCAGTGTCTGAGAGTCCAAGTAAATCAAACTAAAGGAACTCTATGCATTGTATTTGGCCCTAGTTTTATCCCCCACCTCAAGTATTTCTGGTCCCAACATTTACATTATCATGCCTACATTTAATTTGAACGTCAATGAAAGATTATTGCAGAAGAAAATATTTCCACAACAGTTTGAAAATACCTGAGAAATTTCTTTCTCCTTTCAAGTTTTATTTACTTGATTCTATAGCTAAGAAAACAAGAGAGTAAAAAGATAAATAAGACAAACATCTACAACTCAGCCGTAGCATTTGATAATAATCCCTTTTAGTTAAATGCGATCTGTTTAGAACAATATATTGTATAATCAGTAGTGATGTCTTTACATGACACTACATAAGAAGCAAAAACTACTGGACAATACAGGTCTATAAAGCAGTGCATGACATACAAACAAAACAAAACTTACCATGTTATGTCTTGTAAGTTAACAAAAGTTGAAGCTAGAATAAACCCCACCCTATTATTTCTTCCTTCCTGCCAAAGTGAGACTGTTCCCTACAGTATAATTTTCTGGTATTTTGTTCAGTCTCATTTTAAATTATTCTAACAATGGGGCTTCCACTACTTCCCTTGGGAAGTGTAACCATAGATGACAATGACATTCACATTACACTTTAGTCCCTAGATGACACAGTTCAATGTAATGTGACATGAGATTTATTGTGATGGACTCTAATATTTGACAGGCTCCAGTGCAATGTAATGTGCTGTGAACTGTTGATTTAAACAATGTTTACAAAACTACTGTAGATGTATTGTAGTGTGGTTGAAAATCTCTGGAAAATAAAATAAATAAAATAATAACTCTCTGAGGATTAATTTTATCTACAGAACAACAATGTGTATTGGAGAACACTCCACACATAAATTTTGTCTGCTAGGCTCTAGGCATGATGAACAGAAGAGGCAAAAGTTAAAGCTTAAATTTTGAATATTAAGAGACTAAGGACTGGATTTGGAAAAAATATTATTTTCAGAGAGATGAAAATAAGAACCTAACAACATTTTCAAAAGATACCTTTATATCTAACTACATATTCAGGAGCTCACTGCCTTTAAAAACCCAGGTCATAAATTTTAATGTCAGATGTTTGTACAGATTTTGACTGCTGGTTGTACAAACCTTTGTGTCAGCACTAGGAAGGGGATGCAGAGGTGGAGGAAGAAAAGTCTCTTGACTTCTGACAGTAGTGCTGGTAGGGTATTAGCACTGATCATTGGGTTTAGATATGATCCTATTGTGAGCAAACACTACAAACAAACAATAGAGGCAAGTAAGAGCCTCGGGAAACCCATGGAGAGAAAACAGAGGAATGTGATTGGCACAAGTGTGCTAGTGTAACAAGAGTACTAGTTAAAATGAAAAGGCTTTGCAGCAGCCATCAAGTCTACCTCAAATAGGGTCTAATGAAGAAGACACTCAAGCATGCTCAATCCTACAGCCAATGAATGATAATTTGGAAGCTGACAGAATACTGGTTTTATCACAGGACTGATTTAATGATATATGATAGCACTTGAAGTCATCTAATCTAATTACTACAAAAATAATTCCAGCCTACTGTGCTGTTTTGACTCTCCCGTACTTTGGTAGCCAATCCTTTACTAGCGTCTGAGGGGTTTGCAGTCATGACTCAAGAAGTGTTTGGAATTAGAGACTATAAATAGCATTTGTCTTGTCCTTATGGTCTGTAGATCACTTCTTCCACTTGAGCAACTCACTCATCTTCACATGGAAGAAATCATTTTGACTTCTTACAGAAAATGAAACATCCAACATTCTTTACAGGTCACAGTCACTGTGAAATTAGGAATAGAAGCCAGTGGTTCAATCATTAATGTAAATATGTATTCTTGCAGTGTTATGGTGCTGAAAGGAGACTCTTCCATGGTGGCCAGAAGGTGAAAGTTCCCCCTGATTTTATGCTGCCCCTTTAGACTATGACTGTGATGGAATGTCAGTTCCAACAGCCGAAGACACAAAAGAGAATGGGGCTTCAGAGCATCGTGTCCCCCTAGGTGAGAAGATGAGGTATGCATTTTAAACAAAGTCAAATTGAAGACTTATTTGGCACTAGAAAAAAAGCAAAGTACACATCTGAGTCAGTATGCTCATGAAAAACCTCTTTGCTCTCTCTATTTCTGCACCTCTTGTTTACGAATTCAGGTGACATTTGGGATTATTTTTTGTTGTGCTTAAAATGATTTTTTTTTTTTTTTTGAGTTGTATATACAGAGTATTCACATTGAGGAGAATTCTGAGACCTACCTTTTGAGGACTACAGTAAAAGACAGGAGATTTACAAAGAATCTGAAACTCAGCAAATGCTTGCATTTGAATTGTATATCATTACTCTTTACATTTTATTTTGAAGGAGGTGCTCGAGTCTTAGGTATTGTATTATGACTTTGAAAAAAAAAAATGAATGGATGGTTTTCAAAGCAAGTGCTAAACTCTGCAAGTGTCATACTATAGACCTGAAGAGAATTGACTGAAAAAAGAATATGTAACACAATTCTTTTATCAAAACTGAGAATGCTTTGCACTTTTGTAAAATGTCTTTTGTTAAAGAGTGCACTACAGCTCAAGTAACATGTTTGAAAATATCTATTTTAAAAAGGAGTTGTGTCTTAAAAACTGTGAAGATGTTATGCTCAGAAATAAGAAAAAATCCAGACGTTTTATCAGAGTCATAAAAATACTCTCTTAAACCAGTTTGCATTTTTTTTGCTTCCTTTTGCAAGGAGAAAGAAATCCACTTTTCTAAAGCTTAAAAATGCCTGCAAGGTGGTGTTGGTTTGCCATTTTTCTTTTTATTGAGAACACCAATCTTTTATAAATCCTCAAAAGTGCTGAAAATTGAAAGAAACAAACTAAGGACTAAGAAAGTTTTCAGGAGTATGTTATTCATTTTTTTCCAGTTTCTCACACTATTAAAGACATCTGCTTAGTTCTCATATAGTCAGATCAGTTATTTTCTGGCAATAATTTACAAGCATTGTTTCAAAAGAAGCCTTATATGTAACAGGGAGGGGGAAACTATATCAGGGAAAAACAGGTTCAAAGGATTCTGGAACGTGAAAAACCAAAACACCGTTGCTAGTTGGCCAAATAGCTATTTATTATGAAAGGTGGCAAAGAGGGAAAAGGGGAAAAAAGGTGCCTGAGAGAAAAAGAATTAGGGCAGAGCAAAAAGTGCACAAAAGACCCTAGGAAGAAGGCTCGACACCCTACTCACCCAGGTGTCACCTGTAAGAAAGTCTTACCCACTCTAACCAGTAACAAAGTCTCTTTGCAGCAGCTGCGTGTTCCGAGGGGCTGGCAGGCTCCCACTTCAGCAGGTGTCCCCACTAAAAGCAACTTGGTCCAACGTGAAGAGCTGGCCACCCTCAAGGAAAACGTGTCTGCTTTTATAAAGTTCATGGAGAGCACCTGCCCCGGGGAGGTGTGGCCAGTACTGCCCCGTCAGGGGTTCTCAATCCCACTCCCTTGGTTATGTAAGTGACCCCCTCCTGCACATGCGTGAGCACTTTGGGAATCCCCTCACGCAGGTGCAGTGAGTTGAAGGGGGTCTTTCCCAGTTGAGGCTGGGGGAGAGCCTTCATCACCTACTCATTGCTTTGTCCTCCAAATGCCCTTGACGAGCCATTGACCAATCACAATATACCAATTAAAACAGTTTACACCGAAGTTCTCCCTCCAAGGCCAAGTTCACTGCTTTATCACAGAACTTGACAGGAGGAACTATAAACTTCTGCAGGTGGCTAGGGACAAACACAGACCAAAAAATAACATCCCAACTTCGTCCCAACATACTTATATAAATTAATATAATTACTAGATGCCTTACTTATGAAAATGTCACAATATTTAGATACCAAATCTGAGTACTAATCTATCAATATCACAATATCACTAGCAAAATAACACACATTGGAGATTTTTTTTTCATTTGTATTTCTTAAGGAGTTACATCATCAAATACAGTAAAACAAAAGCAGTTTGAGAGACAGAACATAAGAAAAGAGATTATGTTCTGATTTTTCAAATTTTAAAATTCTTCTTAAAAATTATGTGTAAAGAACACAAAAGAAATAAAGTAGCCTATTTAGTACCAATCAATGCTTTCAGAACCCATTTATAACCAAGTTTTAGTGCTTCAAGTTTGGCTAGAAAAAAAGAGAGATCTAGAAATGTTGTGTATGATAGAGAAAAAACCCTCAGTTTTTTGGTGTCCATTAATAGTTTTTGGTCGCTACAGAAGAGAAATTAAACATATAATCCATACCAATGAATAAAATTACTATTAAAAGATTGAGATATTATTAAAAAGACTAGACTTCACAGCTACTCTTATGAAGCAAATAAGATAGAAATAAAACATAACTAACAACCAACACTGGAACATTTTCACTATCTGACCACTTCACTGCTTTCATTTCAGGAAAGAAAAAATAAAACAGAGAGTGGTGAACTGAATGAAGCAGCATGGAATAGATCTTGCAGCCTGTGTTTTTAGAGGCTGATGTACATTAGAAAAAAGGATCATTTGTTACTTCTTTCAAAAGCTGACACACCTAGCCCTTGGTCAGACACAGCTCAGTCATCTCTATGTTCTGATATAACACATATGAATATATTAGTCATTCAATATTATCTTGTATATCAATATTAAAAAGACACATTAATTGGAAAAGAAACCAACCTCTTCCTTCAAACAATAAAATAAATAGGAACTCCATCCTTGAAGAGGCAAAATATGATAATCCCAATAAATAGAGAGGAAAAGCCCAACTGAAGTTGTATATAAGATAATGTTCATTAATTTGTGTGTCTCCAAATAGTCTCCCTGACTGTATAGAAAAGGATTTTATCTTGTCATATGGTTTGCTCAAGATTGTTCACTTCAATGAATTTCTGAACTATTGATATAAATGATACTCACTTTTTCTTAAAATACAAGCTTTCGTCCTTAGGTCTAAGAAACGCTTTGAGAGATAATTTCTAAGATTTACCCTAATAGAATTCCTTTATGTAGAAAATCATACTACATTGTAATTTCTTGAAAAATAAGTTAATTAAAAGCCAGTAGCTGGAAAATCCTCTTTCCATATCAGTTCTATTACTTGCAGTTAAAACAGGTGTAAAGATATATCTATAAAGTGAGATTTCCTAGTTCATTCTAAAAATTCCAATGATGTGTCAAAGTGCTTTTTTTCTGAACCTCAGTCTACAAACCAACAAATTTAAAAAGAACCCCTTGATAACAATGCTGCAATAGGAATTTGACCTTTCTAAACCTGAGCATTTGAAGATATTGAAGATATAAAACTCATTTGTTCCTGGATAGTTTCACACAGTCTTTTTTGAATTCTGGACGTATAGACTGCAGCTAAATTACTGCTTAATAAAATGACCAAAGCTTATTCTCAAGAGGTTGTTTCTCCAGAACCAGACAACTTGACCTTCTAACTTTCACTGAGGTTATTCATGATCTAAGAACATACAATTAGGTCGTGAATCAGATATTCTAATTGTAACAGTTATATTATAATGGGTTGAAATTAAACATGTAAACCTCTCATTGAAAAATTGTCCAGTGTGAGATGTTGATCAAACATCCTAACTGTAACTATCTACTAAATGTTTTGTGAATTCTGGCTCCTTCTTATCTGGGGTGGAAGCTCTATGTTGTTTGCATTAGGTGCTGTCAAACACAAGAGTAATAGGAAATTTATAAAGACTACATCAGTGCACAGACAATAATACAAGTCTTTCATTAAAGGTGAACATTTTTAACTGGATGCAAGGTAAAGAATGAGTTTAAAATTTATTTTCAAACTTGGCTAAGGACAAGATGATATTACCTGAACTATAGTTCTTGGATACCCATTCTACTCTATACAGAATTATAGAATCATAGAATAGTTTGAGTTGGAAGAGGACTGTAAAGCTCATCTAGTCCAGTCTCCCTGCCATGTGCAAGGACATCATCAACTAGACAAGGTTGCTCAGACTTCTGCCCAACCTAACCTTGAATGTTTCCAGGGATAGGGCATCTATCACCTCTCTAGGCATCCTTTTCCACTGTTTAACCTACTTCATTGTAAAATAAATAATACTAATATCTAGTCTAAGTCTACCCTCTTTCAACTTAAAACATTCCCCTTGTCCTACTGTAACAGGCCCTACTAGAGAGTTTTCCCCCATCTTTCATATAAGTCCCCTTTCAAGTACTAATAAGACACAATAAGGTCACCTCAGAGCCTTCTCTTCTCCAGGCTAAACAATGTCAGCTCTCTCAGCTATTCCTCATAAGAGATGTGCTCCAGCCCTCTTATTTTCTTCAGGGGCTTCCTCTGCACCTACTTCAACATGTCCCTGTCTTTCCTGTGCTCAGGACCCCAGGGCTGGATGCAGCACTCCAGGTGGGGTCTTATCAGAGCAGAGCAGAGGCAGAATCACCACCCTCAACCTGCTACCCATGCTGCTTTGCATGCAGCTCAGGACACATTTGACTTTCCACACTACAGGCTTACATTGCCAGATCATATCCAGCCTCTCATTCTCCAGCATTCCTAAATCCTTCTCAGCAGGGCCACTCTCAATCCTAATTTTCCAGCCTATATTGATACCAGGGGTTGTCCTGACCCAGATGAAGGGTTTTGTACTTGACCTTGTTGAACTTCATGAGTTTCCCTTGGGCCCACTTCTTGAGCTTGTCCAGGTCCCTCTGGATGACATCCCGTCCTTCACATGTGTCAGTTGCACCACTCAGCTTGGTGTTTGTAAACTTACTCAGGGTGCACTCAATCCCATTGTATCTGTCACTGATGAAGACACTGAACAGTACTGGACCCAGTATGGACCCTTGAGGGAACTGCCTTGTCACTGATCTCCCTCTAGACACGGAGCCGTTGACAACTACCCTCTGGATGTGACTATTCAACAGCTCCTCATCCACCAAACAGTCCAGTTCTGTTGTCAGTGTTCTACTTCATTCTAGAAGAACGTTCTGCTGAAAAGATTAGTGGTTATCTGCATTAGGACAAATGGGGAATCTTAATGCTTTCTTTTAATTAACTACTTTTTCGCAGTATTGTTTATTTTTTTACTTGAAAAGGAACAGAATATTGTATTTTTCTCATTCCCCTCCCATTTGAAAATTGTCTTTTGACACCCTTTTGTACTCCTGGAAATTGCTGCATACAAATTTATTTCCTTTGCTAATCATATTTCTGACCGTTTGTGACCTGCTTAGAACTTTCTTTTTTACCTGAATAATCATATGAGGATAGAATCATTGCTTGGAGCTTGCCTAAGGCATCACATCTCAATACAGAGGCTTGCCTGAGCCCTGGTTTTACTGCAGCAGCATTCCCACTGCAGAACAGAATATGCATTTGCTCAGGCAGATTTCTCTGTTCAGTCACTCCAGTGTTCAGAAACCCAGAGGGTATTTTCTTTGCTTTCACTCACTTTCTATTGTCTATGAGTCGTTCTTTCATACTTCCTTTCATTTCACTTTGCTTTTGAGCAATGCCTTGATCAAATCATCTAGGAGTTCATTAATGTAAGTCTTCTTATTGTTTAAAATAATATTTTCTACTGTAGTTCAACTGTGCTTACAACAATGATCCAGAGAGGGCCTGTGTACTCTCAATTTCTGTTGGAGTCATGGTACAATATCATTCAATATTATCAGCTCTCTGCTTGGAAACACGAATGCATTGAGCTTCAAAATAAAATTTACAGTCTGACCCAATTTGGATACAAAAGTAAATGATTATTTACTGTCCACCTTTTTTACTTATCTTATTTTTTAACTAAGAATATACATACATGAAAACTCGCCTGAACCAACACTGGGAGAGAACTCAACTAGGACAAAAGAAGAAAACAAAAATATAGTCTTTCTTGCTCACTGAATAAATTCAAACTTTGTAATTATCAAATTATTCCTTAGATATTTTTTCTATTTACTGAATTGTGCTTAGAAGATCCTTTAATTTTCAGATAGCCGTCAGAGGTTGTTTTATAGAAGCAGTGTCAAACACATGTGATAGTCAAATAGTATGTGCTTTAGTGTGTGATAAGCATTAACAGTCAGAAATTAAGCACAAATCTGTTGATGGTCCCAGTAAGATGGACTTGCTACTGATGGCAGTGATGTTGTTTGTATAGTAGTTGTTTTCTCATGGAAGCATTGTAATTTTGCCCACAACTGTGCATTCAACTCCATGGTCTTTTCATCTACAAAAAATCTCACTAGGTTTAACAGGGTTTAACTTTACGTATCTCTCAGAAGCAATTAATGAGTTCATGGGTATACTATGGACTGGAGGAAAAGACAGTAATATAATCTATGCAGATAATCTTTTGGTTAAAAGTTCCATCAAAGACAAGCTAAATGCAGTTAAGAACACTATCCAGAAATGCCTTAGCACATAGACTTATTTTAGGACAAGACACCAAAAAAAATTTTTTCTGAGATGCAGTTCAAGCAATCTTGGCAGCCAGCCTGGATGCTCCCTCCCTTTTTTTCTTCCCAGGAGTCTCATCCAAGGTTCTGCACTATCTCTACTGATATGCAGTTATTAAGAGAAAATGTGGTTTAAATGTTAATGTAAACCTGAGTCTTTCCATAATCATAAGCAAGATTTGCAGGTAAAGGAAATACATCATTGAGTAACAGAAATAGATGTTTTCTGGCATAGCAACTAATCCTTTGAATCTGAAAGAAAAGCAACAAACTTAAGACCTAAATACCAGCTTTTGATATTTTTAGGAAGTTTATCAGTTAGATTATCAAAAGAAAAAGGTAGATTGCACACTTAAAGTGGAGAGGATTTAAATAGGAGGAGAGATGTGGTGATTATTTTCTATGACAAAGGGAGCAGGATTTTTTATAGCATACAGCAAAGAGCAAGATGTAAAGCATTATGAGACGGGATGAGAAAGTGTGAGAAGAAGGTTACGGTATGTCACAAAACCATAACTCTATCAAGCCCATGATTTGGCATCCACAGGAGTGATGGGTTTGAGTTCTCAGGCTCACCTTCCCAAGGCTTTTGTAGCTCACTCTAAGAATGAGACATCCAAGGTTGAGTGGTTATTTTTGAAGACATAATTTTCTACTGACAAATGACTGATCCTTTGATTGAGATTACTTGAGTAAGCATGTCAGGCCCAGACTGTGACCTCAATCTCACCACCCCCAGGGTTTGGCTGTTGGGGCCACCCCCTCAGCTGCATGACTCTGTTTTTTCTTCAACCCTCATGGTCAAATCTGGCCATGCCGTTCTCCTGGGAGTGGTTCCAGTTGCAAATATGTCTTTTCTTTTTCCCACCGCATTAGCTGGCTTAACAAATAATACCAGCTCTGGGCAGATCGTGCCCTGTTTAAATTCCTAGATAGTCAGGACAGTAACAGTGCTGTCACACAATTTCATTTCTTTAGGTCTTTATCTCATAGGTGCATCACATCACCAAGTCAGTGCTATGACATTGCAATATCTTCCTTTGTTTATTCAGCTTTGTAAATAAGCCTTTGTCTGGAAGCCATCGTAGAGAGTGTTCTCCCATTCTTAGTCGGAACCCCTTTAGTTTCTGTTCGGGTCCCTGTTCCTCTTTACCCTGGACTCAGAATCTCAAGTTATTGTTCTCTTTTGCTCCCCAGAGCCACAGGTGCCAGAGGAGGTCTAACCTGAGACCTTCCCATGTCATTCCTAGGTCTGTGACTGCCTATGAATGTAGCAGTCTGTAGACGCCTTTTACATTCTTGCCTGATTTGTGGCAATCAGCCCCAAACTCCACCATAATAGACATGACCTGAAGAACAGAGATAAAACTTTGTCTTCAAAAAATACTTTGGGCCAAATTAATTTCCAGATCTACTTGCACCGAATTTGATCTTTATTTTTTTTAGGGCTGAAGTTATTTTTATATTCTAATGACTACTTAAAAAGGCAACTACAACTGTGATGAAAAAAAGTGCCCAAGTATCCTCCTGAATGTCATTGTTACCCTCCAGCAGGGATGATCTCTCAGACAGTGTATGGACTACTTAGAATCCAAGGTCATTTTTTAACGACAACCTGCTATTACTATTCTGTTAAAATTGGCATCCATGAGGCATATTTTACAAGACTTACCAATCTCTGAAAACATACTATTATAAATAAACCAAACAAAGTAGAAATAGAATATATCAGGAAAGAGAAAAGAGCTCATAGGGAATGGGTCATAAAGTTGAAGATTTGAGATTTGACATGAATGCCTTGAAAATCTACGATGTACTTAAGTACATGAGAAGTGGTCTGTGTCAGCAAGCATGTTGTTTCAGGAATTGACAGAAGGGAGTTATAAAGCTTTCAAAGTGCTTCTGAAAAGGAAAGTAGCCCCCAGTGCCAAGCAGATAACTGATTCTTAAACAGCTGTTAAATGTTATGTTCTAGACTTCAACCCTAATAGAGAATTTGCCAACTGGAGAGTATCAATAATAAAAAAAAATGTGCATGTTTGTACATTCTTTCAGCTCAGGATCCCTATGTTTTATGCGCATTATGCAATGGTGCTTCAAAATTCATTAGTAATACAGATGTATAACTGAATAATCTTCTTATATAGAGAGAAATTTTATTAAAAATACTTGAATTCAAGGTTACAGAGCAAATACTAAAACAATTGGAATTAAATTCCTTGATTTTCTATATTGCATTCCTATGCAACAAACAAGAAATATCTGTAATGTATTATCCAAACAAGATAATAACAAGACCAGTTAGATGGAATGTGGTGACAAACTTACCCTTGCAAGGGGGACATTTACCCTCTAGGCATAAGATTTTCAGCTTCGGATGTACTCAGAATCCTAATATTTTGTTTTCCTAAAAGCATAAAATCCTACAGCATTTTATTTTCTTCTATACCTTCCCTGTCAGATTATTTTAACGGACAGTTCTAATTGTCTCTCTATATATTTGTTACAGTATTTTATTGGTAGCAATAACAATAATGACACTCAGGATAGACTTAAGTATTTCTCTTTTCCTAACTGAACATTGTGCACCATGAATGTCTTCCTAAAAATACTAAAACATCCTTAATTCTGGCTGAGATGTAGTGTTAATTGCTTACAAGGCAGGAAACTTACTTTGATTAAATAAAAAGATTGTCTCGAAAAAAGTAATAGCGTGTATTTAATCTGATAAAGTTGAGGATCGTGATGGTGCATAGTACAATTATTTCTTTAGTTTCTGACAATAAAAGTGAAGAACTTTTTCTCCAGTATGTCCTGACAGCTAGAAAAAGTGGTAGCTGCCCACTCCTGACTGGTTTATATAGAATTGTAGTGGCCCATTAGAGTAAGACTCTACAATACATCCTGGAATAATTTAACAGGCACTGGTATTTGGTGCACACCTCACCCATGCTCTGGGGTGCATCCCAACAACATTATCCCTCCCTGCCCTCCACCCACGTCCTCACATATCTCACATAAACTCAGGCACTCAGATTGGAAGGGAACTATGACACATTTTAATAAGTGTCTGTCCTAGTCCAGATGACCATGATTATGGGATGGGTGTCGGAAAGCAATTTTTCTACATAAAGAAACAACTTTAGAAAGGAAAGGGCTGTTGTACTTACTTGTCTACAGAAGCTATTTTTAAAATTCAAAAAACAGAGCAATGTATGAGATCTTATATACAAGGTATTTATACCATTCTTTAGAACCACATAGTGTAGATATATTGAATTCCAGAGTAGAGTTAAAAATGCATTAAGTTCTCCAGGTGCATTCCCTCAGGATATATAAGCAGTCTCCTTTGCAATTCTGAAAACGCAATGTTCCCAAATGCATTGCAAATGTTGATTGTCTACACTTTTCTATGGAGAAATCTCACATTTGTCTCCCTCCTCACTGTTGCTCCAGAGTCCACCAAAGCCCTAAAAGGGACAATTGCTGAAGTTTGCAAGCCACAAAGTGACAGGTTTTACTGATAGAGAACAAAATGTGCAAAAACCTCTTTCCCATCCATTATCACCATAGTGGGGGCCATTCAGTTAGACATAGCTTTTAATTACTCCAGCAGTAAAATAAACTACTGCTTTACCCTTGCACTGTGCTCCTCTCTTTGTGTTCTGGTGATGGGACTGCATGAGGCTGGACACAGCAGAGGGATGTTATCCCTCACCATCCTTAAACTAAGGCAGGGCAAGTCCTGGGAATTTGTAAGCAAAGGATGCCCTCTTGTGCAATGGTATCACTGAGCACAATGCCTGGAATTCTGAAACAGTGTGGATTATTGGAAACAGTCTTTCTACTAGAATGTTATGTAAAGAAGTAAAATATTTCCTTATCTGTGTTTTATATCCCAAGCTCTTAAATTTAGCATAATTGCAATACAATATATTAATACAAAAAACTAGTACAGAGTATTTTCATGAACTGTATTTCAAATTTTGGAGAGAGGAAACAACTTGGGATTTTTTTTTAATTAATTAACAGATTCTAAACTTTTTGCTTCTCATGGGATTGCATTGGTTAACACCATATTCTGAAAACCAAGATCTAATTCAGAAGTTCAATTTAAACCTTGGCAACCCTTCAAGAACATTAAAAAGAAATTGAATCCATTTTGGAGAGACAAGCTGTTATATTTTATCTTTCTTTTTACAGAAATTTTAAAAGAATTTTTTCTTTTTTGGAATCTGTCCATAGCATATTACCAAAACCCTCCTGCAGGAACTAGTTAACTGATCCACTTATGTTAGTTAAAACATAGACAAGAAAATTGTATTTTAAAGGGATTTTAGGACTGTTATACACCATTAAAGTGTGGTTGATTGTTTATTACCTTCCCACTTGCTAAGGACACATTTTTACAGACAAATAAAAAGCCCAGAAACCTTTCTCATGCTTTTGGAATGGAGAGTAGGTCATGTCTACAGCTACACACCCTGATACCCAAAAGAGTGTGCTGAAATCCAGACTAGTTGTTGACTGAGGTCCCTTAGCTCATGGCTGATCACAAATCAAAACTGAGAACAGGAAGCCAGAGTGGGAGCTGGCTCATGCCTCTTGGCTCTACCCAGGACAATCTAGCAGAACTGAGATAACCCATCTGCACACGTGCCCCCTTTTGGTACTAGTACAGACAGTTTACCCTTGGTGACTGTAGTGGTTTGGATCTTGTTTTCCCCTCAGAGGCTAAGAAAAGTGGTAACCCCCAAGGGGTGGAAACTCCTGGAAGTTTTGAAGTTCTGTCCAATGGGCGCTCCTGCGGAAATGTAAACATACCACAAGCTGACCGGAAGAGAAGAGTTGTAGTTTGGGTAGGAGGTGAGGTGGCCATGTTGTAGGAGCTACGAGGAGAGGGCAGGAGCCTTCTGGGGGGGCCTCTGCCCCCCCCAGCCCCAGTTGGGGACTGCAGAGACTTGGAACAGTCTTAGACTGGGCTAAGTGTCTGTAGTTATGCCAGGAGATGTTTTCTCCATCGTGGGCAGCAGCCGGAGAAAGCAGCAGCTGGCACTGACTGGAGAAACGGTGGCAGAGAGCCAGAAGAGATAAGGTGGAGCAACAGAGACACGCAGCACCAGAGAAAGAACTCCTGGAAGGAGAGCTGAGGGGTTTGGAGACACACACCCCCCCCCAAACTCCTTTGATCCCTCTGAGAAAAAGAGGGAGATGGACTCCTATTTTGGAGAGCAGTTTTGGACATGCAGCATCAGAGAGAGAGAGAGAGAGTAGCTGAGAAGCTCAGAGCATCCTGGGAAGCTGGACCGGGACGGAGAGGAATGTAGAGGAGGGCTTCGCCCCCCCTGCTGCCTTGAGGCAGAGCACAGAGCTCTGCAAAGGGGAATTTGAATTCCCTGAGGAAGGGACTTTCATGAAGATGCCCCTGCATTTCGTGATATACCTATGGTGACGCGAGTCTGCTCCCTGCTGGCAGTCCACAGGTGAGGCCTTTGCTTGGACCGAAGGAGAGCCGAGGGGCTTGGAGACCTCCTTGTGTGTATTGAACAGAGATCCAGCTACAACAATCCAGTTACTGCTGCATGCATGAGATGAGGAGACCTAATGCCTTAGAAGAGACTCCTGCTTTGGGACTGGAAGGGATCTGTCCTTCTTTCCCTCCTGGGCTTTTATTTGGAGGGGAGAAGAGATCTGATCCA
Organism: Corapipo altera; assembly: GCF_003945725.1. Taxonomy (NCBI): domain Eukaryota; kingdom Metazoa; phylum Chordata; class Aves; order Passeriformes; family Pipridae; genus Corapipo; species Corapipo altera. Next base: position 10,476,365 of record NW_020884883.1, on the reverse strand, counting down.
TTGTAAATACTATATGTCACGGTAGAGATAGTTGTGATCGTGTGTATAATGTGTTATAGCATTTATTTGTACAGTCATTGTAATATATTCCCTTTCCCCCATTCTGAGTCTGGTTGTGTTTTTGTCTGGAAAAACCCATCTCACATTGGGTTGAGATGTGGGAGGAGAAATGGAGTTAGGGAATTGGATTTTGGGGCTATCTCAAACCATGACAGTGACCTATAACTCACATTTCCCCATTAGTATAAAATATGGTTTTAAACCAGTAATCAATAACGTTGGGTTTCATGGAAAACCTACTACTGATTTCCAAAGAAGCTGAATCATTCTCCTAAGTATTTAAAAGGGAACAATCCTGAAGGATTTCTGGCAACATCCAAGGTATTTATTGGAGAGATTCAATACAAGTAAAAGCAGCTGATGCTGAATCTTCCCTTTTCTGATGTATAGTGTAATTAAGTAAATTTATTAAAATCAAGAATATGAATATTTAGTTAATACTGCAGAGCAAAGTGTGGTCTTATTTTTTCAAATGTTCACTGCAGACTAAGTAAAAATAAAAATAAATGTGTGATGAGGTAACTTGAACGATGTTGATGTGAACAGTTTCAATGATAAATTAAAGATTATTTTCTTTTGGTAGAGTTAGTTATTTCTGTAAACACTTAAAAATTCTTGGTTTTATTTAGGAATAAGCTATCTAGTAAGGGCAATATAAGCATTACTTCATAGACCAGTGTAAATTGAGCTACGGTTTAGCTGTGGGTTAATCAAGTAGACACAGCATTATGTATTATGTATAGCAGTGGTATGGACAAGAGAAAGAAGCACAGATGTTGGTGGAAACAAACCCAGGAAATTTATATGGAGCTAAAATATATGAGGTGAATACTCAACAGCATAATCCTCAAACACATATGCTGAACCAGAATCAATTCTTCTGCCATCATACACTGGAATTGTAGGCCAGTTTGTACCATTCTACACCAGGTGATATTGATTTGATTTGGAATACATGTTTTCCACAGTTCCTTTATTGCTTTACTGTTCCATGGAGACATTGAATATATTTATTTTAAGCAAAAGCACATTAATAAACTGTAGCTATGCCAGATGGACAGTTTTAATTGTCCTCTAAGTGTCCAAGCAGCATGCTGCACTACTTCTGTACTTTAAAGTATGCCAAAACTGTGAACTGCAAAGCTACAGAGTAAAACAATGTCAAAATACACTCAATTTACAGTTTTTTTATTATTGGCTTCAGGATTCTAGATTCCATTTTCTTTGAAGATGGCTTGGCACATTGCTCCCAAATGTACCTTCAAAAATGTTCTAGTGAATGCAATCCAGTGACAATATTATTTTATTACTTTAAAATGGTAATTATGAGCTTCTTCAGGATACTTTACTGTGAAGCATACGAGTTCTTTCAGGGACCTCTCAGAGGTCCCTCATGAAGCATTGTGTCCATAGATTTGCATCTAAGATGGAAATGAGACAGAATGCTGATTTCTAAAGTCAGAAGATTCTTCCAGAAAATGCAGCTCCAGTGATAGTATTTTTTCAGTGTCTGTGATGACATCCTCAAAAACTTCTAAGTTAATTTATATTTTCAGTAATATAGCTCTCACTCTCTGTTATATTCCAAAAATTAAGTATAATTTTGTGTGAGCAAAGATTCAACATGTAGCCCTGTAGCTTCTGCCTTTGTGTGCTGACAGGTGCTTTTATCTGAGGCAATGCTGATGCCCCTATTCAATCCATAACAAAGTCTTGTGGCAGAATTGCAAACTTGGGAAACTGGAGGGATGGGTTTCAGTACCCTCTTTCTCCTCAGAGTACTTTTTATTCATGGTGCCCATTGCACAAAATGATACTCCATTCATGGGCTAGAGCTTGGTCTACCATGCTGCCTCCTCCACTACTCCTGCTGAAGCTGTTCAAAACAGGGTATAGATCTCTGTCGCGGTCCGAAAGGGGGACAGGACACCAGAAAGGGTGCAAGCAGACTTGTTTATTCAGGCGTGCGCCCGATTCTTAACCGTCCTGCCAGGGAAAAAGGGGCAGAACACAGGGTGGGCTATCAGACAGACAAACAGGGGAGCAAATCAGAATAGGGCACAGGCAAAAAAGGGGGAGGAGTGGGGGAAGCAGGGAGCAGGCAATCTCATGGTAGGTCTGGGCATGTTCAGTTGTGCACCGCGCAGCATGAATACAATGAAACCACACAATAACAGCAATGTCCATATGAAAGTCCTGCCAATTGCTGCATGCTTTTCTCCATCCTGAATCGTGTTCTGTCACAGATCTCTGTTATCTACAGGATAAAAAACCTGTGTATGCTGTTAGGTGAAACAGTAAAGAAATAGTCAAATAATTACATCTTTTTTGTGTGTAAGTTCTGTGATGTATATATGTTTGTCTGTTGCATTCTCCCCTTTTCAACAGAAGAAGATGAATATTAATTTAGATCCTTGTTTAGGTATGATACTGCAGAGGGGGGGAATGTGCAAGATAACATAAAACAGAGATACGGATAAGGACAATGCACTGTGATGGTACAAGAAATAACTTAGAAAGAAAATAAAAACCAACTTTATTTGTTTTCTTCCACAATGACAGATTTTGTAGTCACTTGGATGTAATACCATAATTTGGAATCAAAATTATGGTGAAAAGAGAAGTTCAGCACAAGCAAGGTTCTTGTGCTCCTTCTTGCTCATGCATAAGCAAAAATTCATACACCATAATTCTGCTTACAGAAATCCCCTTTCTCTTGCAACAGGAGGCCTGGTCAGCAGTGTTGTGAGCAGGAACTACCATTTAGTATTTTTCAATTTATTCTGGCAATAAATTAATGTGTCTCAAATGACTGGAATTGTCTGGATTCTCATTTATTGCTTGTGGTCCATCAAAAATTTCTCTGTAACTAAAGGAAACACATCTGAATGTACAGGAGCTTAAATTTACAACTTCTTTCTTTGTGCCTATCTTCTGAGGCTAACTGCTTTTTCATGTCCTGTGAAAAATAATTTAGAGGTATTCAAGCTTTCTTCAGGTTTTTCCAGGCTTTTAAAAACTTTACAGCAAAAGAAATGTTAATGATATCACACACACTTTACCCTCATTTGTAGTTTAGCAGAAAAACTCTCCAGTGTTCTCTTCCTACTGTTTAAAATCATGCATGATTTAATGAAGAAATTTGGCAAGTGAAGCAGTAGTTTCAAGTGCTGCATACAAATCTTAAGTACAGAGAATTACAGGCTGATTCAGTCTCTCATATAATTGTATTGTACAAATGAAATAGCATAACACATAGAAGAAAAGTTTTAACATTCTCAGTACCATTATTCTCTCTGAAAATGTATTTCTCCTCTGCTGATTTTCTGTTGTTTTAACAACTTATTGGCGCACTCAAGAGGACTTGGCAATTAAGGTAAAGATTTATGGGTTTTATTCAGATAAATTTCAAAAGGTTCAGCACTTCAGACACGTTCACATAATCATACTACATTCCTGAACTTTCACAGCTTTGTCTTTTGATATGCCACTGCTTACATGCTTCTTAAAAGCACAAAAGCTGAAGAATTGCTCCTCAGAAAACTGTCTGAAGAAACTGAAGAAAGTACCATCCTTCTGCTTGTATATACAGCATGAGGTACAGAGCTTCAGCATACAGATACTCAATGAAATATATATTTTTCATGCTTTCTTTATGTGAGTTATGCTTTCCCAAGCTAGAGTAGACTTAATGTTGAATGTTAATTTCATGATCTCTTTGAAATATAGGACTCTACATTGTGCAGTCATCAGACATATTAAGAGTTTTCTATTATCTATCACAAACTGAGAGGTTAAAAAAATATTATATATATTCACAAGGAAAATATAGTATATTTTATATGCTTTTGTGATGGTTTCACTCTAGGCCTTCCTGGAGAACAGCTTGTAACCAGGAAGGAACTAGGAAGGTGATCATGGAAGTATTCCATGCTATTCCTTTAAGTAACTGGAGGTATAAATAAAGCCAGCAGGAGGGACCTTGCTCTCTTCCTTTCCGGTGAGGTTCAAGAACGGTGGGTCCCTGTCTCGGTCTGGCTTATCTGGAGCTGAGGCCTACAGCGACTACTGTTATCTGCCACGCGTGAGGGGAGAGTGCTGGGCTGTGTCTAGCCATCCTGCTTGTTCAAAGGGAAGTGGTGAGATTTTGCTAATTTACCTTCAGTTGTCTGGTTGCTTAGATTGTGTAGACTTTTTTTGGTCTTAGTCCCTTTTTTTGTCCTTTTCCCTTCTCCCTTCCCATCTCCCCTTTTGGGGAGCTATTTAGGATTTCTATTGTGGTGTATAGCATTCTCATTGTATATATCTGTCTCATATAAATATATATATATATTTTTTGCTATAGCTTTGGCTGCTTAGGTCGGTTTTTTTTTTTCCCTCGCTCTCTGGGAAAGCAGGTCCTTGTTGTCGGGTTTCGGGGACTTGGCGGGAAGCCAGCTCGAAACTTGTACAGCTATATACTATATACTATAAACATACACTATACTATATGTACATTAAATGCATGTATGCACAGGAAGCACTGCCTTCCTCATCTGCCTCTTGGTTTAAATGAAGGTCATTCTTATGCTAAAGTCGGTAGTCTTTGTGATATTTTTAAGAGCGTGAAGACTCATAAAAGCATACTTAACAAGTAAAGGACTTAATCTATTTGGAAGGGAGCTTAAAGATCATTTGGTTCCAACCACTCTTCCATGGTCAGGATCACCTTCCACTACATCGGGTTGCTCAAATCCTCATCCAACCTGGCCTTGAACACTTCCAGGGATGGGACAGTCACAACTTCTCTGGGCAACCTGTTCCAACGCCTCACCACCCTCATAGAAAAGAATTTCTTCATATTTAATCTAAATCTACCTTAGTTTTAAGCCATTACCGTCTGTCCTATAGCTCTCTGCCCTTGTAAAAAGTTCCTCTCCAGTTCTCTTATAGACCCCTCTAGGTACTGGAAGGTGCTATAAGCTGTCCTGGAACCTTGATGTCTCCAGGCTGAATAACCCAGTCTCTTTCAACCTGTCTTCATAGTAGAGATGCTCCAGTCCTCTGATAATCTTCATGACCTTCTCTGGACTTGCTAAAACAGGTCCATGTCCTTCTTATGCTGGGGACCACAGACCTGGATGCAGTGTTCCAGGTGGGGTCTCACAGGAGTAGAGTAGAGGGGGCTAATCACCTCGCTTGACCTGTTGGTCACAATTCTTTCGATGCAGCCCAGGATGCAGTTGGCTTTCAGGGATGCAAGCGTACAATGCCAGCTCATGTTGAGCTTCATGTCCGGCATAAGCCCCAAGTCTTTCTTCTCAGGGCTGCTCTCAATCCATTCTTTGCCCAACCTGTACTTGTGCTTGGGATTGCCCTGACCCTGGTGCATGACCTTGCACTTGGCCTTGTTGAATTTCACAAGGTTTGTACAGGCCCATATCTCAATCCTGTCACAGTGGGCATCTGGATGTCCTCCCTGGTGCCTCTGATCTATAGAGACAGCTTAAAAAAAGAAAAAAAAATATAACTTACAGTAAATATTCTCCCTTCTGGTTCTTTGTCCACTGAAAATGATATGCTTCTAAACTCAATGCTGTTATAATAACCTGTAATTACAATGTGCTCATTATATATGTATATTAATTATGCCACCTAAATCAATTTGTCTTGTTACTATTGGCTGTTTTTCCTTAGCACATTGAAGTGTGTCCAGCTGAAACTCCATTATACTGGAATAAATTTCCGTTCTTGAGATTGCAGTTGAAAGGACAAAAACTAAGTACTGGGGCAGAAAAATAAATGTGGTAGGAATGATAAGGGATTACTTTAACAAGAGTAATATGAATTGGTGTGAGAAAACTCAGTCACAGTTTCTCATTTGCCTATAGACTACCTACTATCTATTAGGATGGCAATATTCTGTACATAAAATATCAGAAAGGAGTCTCCTTTATTTATCCAGAGACTTAATGAACTCAGAGGTACCTTATTCCTGTAAAAATTATTGGTTAAAATTCTGTTCAAATACTTTGGATTACATAAACAAATCCTAAGAATATTGTGATACTTATTACTTCCCAGAACAACTTCTTTAAACAGCACACATACTAAGGTAAATATTTTTAAGCTTTGAGTTGAATATGGAATGACATTCTGAAAGATTTATGGATATGCAGAAATGTCTGAAATTTGACCTCTAACTCCCTAGTATTAGGTATCTCAAAATTAAAAAAAAAATTATAATTCTATTCACAAACTTTGTAGAAGGTAAACATAAAGGACCTAGTGCACCCAGAATCTAAAAAAATCTCTCCAACTAGAAGCAGATAGATATTAAAAAACTATTTGAATGTTTAGAAGTATTCATTAAAAAACACTGGTAAATCTACAAGTCTTGAACTAGCTTCATGTTTCCTATGAGCAAACACAAAACCAAAAGATATGAACACAGGTAGACTGTGGATGAATGAAGAAAATTGACTATATGTAAGTGAATAGTTAGCAGTTGCTTCCAAAAAATTTAATGCTTATGATGAACTTCAAATACAAGCAAGAAAACGTTCAAATTTGGATCAATTACTCTAAAATAATTTACAGTTTTGGTGCCTAGACTTAGAAAAAACACTTTTCTAGAAGACTCCAACAGCATCTGTGGCACTTCACTGACTGGGAGGAAAGGAGACACCTACTTATTCCTTTACACTTCAGACTTAGAAGTAAAGGAAATTAGGTTAAACAGGGAGGAGCAAATTCCTGAACTTGATATAGGGCCTTGAAATCAGCATAAGGAAACTAGAAAACAAAGGTAGGAAAAACTTATCAGTAAACTAGGATTTTGGCAACCAGGATCAATGTCACTAGCAATTTATTGTGCTAGTGTTGTGACAGAAGTAGTTATGCTAGAAATGGCCTATGGATGCTATTAGGTAACTTTATAGCTTGTGAGTATTACATACTGGAAACCTATGGCGTCCTAGAACGGAACATAATGTTCCCTCCCTGATTATGTTATCCTAGGGATTCTTTTTCTCTGATTTAGTCTACCTGGATCTAAATAATTAAGATGAATATATGATCATTAATTGTTGCCTTTTAAAATGTTTTTTTGAGTTTACGTTAAGCATGGGAATAATTCTTTCAACATAGAGAAGATGGCATTAAATCTTCCAAGGCAACCGTCCGAGCAAGTAAATTATTCAGCACATGAAAGGAAGTGTCAGGACAAACAAGATTATTAAAAAGGGCCCTCCAGTTATCTTCTGACCATTGGGTTCCATTATCGGCTTCAATAAAGTGGCAAATGCTAATTAACCCCCGTGGGTGAAAGGGGCAGTTCCAATAACAGACATAATGTCAGAAACAAATCAAAACTATTATCATAGAATCATAGAATATTCTGAGTTGGAAGTGACCCACTAGGATCATCAAAGTTCCAACTTCTTGCCCTGCCCAGGACAGCCCCAAGAATCACACAAAATACCTGAGAGGGTTGTCCAAACGGCAAACTTGGTGCTCTGGCTGCTTCACTGGGGACCATGTTCCAGTGCCCCAAATTAATTTCTGGGGCGAAACTTCCATTTCATAACACAGTCCATGATCCTGACTAAATCACTGAATTTAAGGCTGAGGAGCTGAAGTACAACTAGAATCTACTCATCCAATTATGGCTGTACAGATTATAGAAAAGTAGCAGGCAATACATCAACACAGTGTTATAGTAATACTTCACCCCCACAGCTATCAGGAAACTTAGATAGATGAAGACTGTCCCCACATGCTACCTCCCATGTTTAGAACAGGTAATTTATTAGCGCTTAGAAAAGACCATATAAAATGCCTAAATATTTTACTCTTTTACACATTGAACTTTGAAAAAACTACAAAAGAAGAAAAGATATTATAGTCTCTATTTATTTTCAAGGAGTGAAAAACAAGAGGAAATGAAGGCTCAGACTGACCAAATTAAAACACTTTTCTGGTTCCACTTTATTTGATAGTACAATGGTGTTGCTATTCCTATTCTTTTTCAAAAATCTAGTAGTTTTTTAAGCCATAATGAATATTCCAATACTTAAATTGCTTGAAAGTAAACCTGAAAGTACCTCTGGGATTATTCTGTTCAAGGCAAAATGGAGAATGTTGTGGACTTGGATTAGATTCCCTGTGGTTTCAGAAAAGAATTATTATATTGCATACATTTGCAAGAGGAAAATTGTAGCACTAAACCTGCATTATATGGGAAAACTGTGGTTTAAACATGTCTTAAAATGGCTTTTGGTGGTCTCTTTGGAAACACATGCTTCTTCCTCCCAGCACCCCCCATGTTATCCATGCAGGAATGTCCTGGGAAGGTGTCCTGAGGTGTTTCCCATTGGCCTTTGTTAACCTCTTCTTGTGATTGGGTGTTCCTGTAAGCCCCTTGAGACTTCTAATTGGTTACTCTGTGAATCCTCCTAAACCCTATAAATGTAACATCCCCAACAATAAACGCTCTCTTCCCTCCTCTCCACACCCGGTGTCCTGTGTCCTGTCTCCCTGCCAACCATGGGGCCACATGCTGGGGGGAGGGGGGAGCACCTCTCCCCTCCAGGCTCAGGGCCTGAAAAAACCCCTGAGAAACCCCTGGAGTTCCCTTTCCCCATCCCTCAAAGCGTCGCAATGGTTCTTCAGATGGAAACGGAACTAGAACTGGGCCGCCCTACGTCGTGGGTGGGGAAAGGGATCCAGAGAAAATCATTTGATTTTTTGCTTATGTAACTGATAAATACTCTATGATTCTACCATGTGATTTTAGATGGTGATAGAATGTATGTTATGGAGCATGAGGACAAATCAGAACATGTGGCAAGTGTCCTGTGACTTCACCCAAACACAGGAAGCAGCCAAACAATGGGATGCTCTGCAAGAAATTGACACAAAACCCACTTTGTCACTCTTTCCCAAGATGAGGTTGTTGGTTTTATACAACTAAGATCAGAAAACTAAATTGTTTTCCTGGAGTAGTTTTTTGAAATAACAATTAGTCTTGGTTTATGCCAGGGACTGGAAAGGATATGGCCTTTAGTCAGTTGGGTTTGTTGTTTTTTTTCAACTGCAATGCTCGTTCAACAACTGTGTAAGAAAATAACTTACCTCTAAAGCTGAACTTTTCTGATAAGACAGTGCTTAGTTCTATTGCACAGAATAAAACTGTTGTGACTTTGAATCAAGAGTGTGTCTATGAGCATGTCCTTGTGAGTAACATTATTTCCAATTACTTGCAAAACTGAATTTATCAGCATATTTATAATTCTCTGCTTATGAAAAATGATCACCTGAGTGGTAAATGAGTCTGGCACTTAAATATTCTGAATTAACATGCAGAATTATAGTTATCTCTTCTGAAAGTGGAGGGATAAATGCAACATAAGGACTACATATTTTTATGGGAAAATATGGTCTGTTTTGTGAACATTCATAATCAAATGAAATAACATTTTACTCCCATCTTTGTGGTTCAATGCTGCCATATTGTGCTGCTTGCTTGTAAGAAAGTAATTAAAAGTTTCATCAGAAAGCATCAGAAAAGCCTTTTGTTCTTTTTGAGAATTAGTAAAAGTCTATGTAGAGGAAACACCTGTAGCTCAGTCATCATAGACTCCCAGACAGTTTTATCTTGACAAAATTCCTTTACTGGAAAGAGAAACACAGAGTACAAAGAGTTATACATAGGCAAATAGCTCATGACTTGGAGTACACCCACATCTAGTTATGAAAATGTTCTGACAAAGTCTTACTCATTAAAATAGTCACAGATAGTCACATGAGTTGGAATGTAATTGATTATGTACTGCATATGGGAACTTCAATCTGCAAAACAGACTTAGAATCATAGAATCAGCTGAGTTGGAAGGGACCTCTGAGATCAAGTCCAATCCCTGATCTACTGCCACCAGGATTACTAGATCGTGGCACTAAGTGCCGCATCCAGTCTCATCTTCAAAACCACCATCCTCAAAACTTCTCTCTCCCAAAGCACCCAAGATTCTATTAAACTAGAATAAACTTATTGTCCTCAATTTTCCATTTTATAATTTTCTTTTGCTCCCTTTATTTCTTCCTGTGTTAACCTTTCTACTACTATCTTTGGCTTAATAGTTTTCTATGACAGAAGATGTCTCTCTGTGTTGTGTCCACAGTCTGAGCAGCATGAGATTTTGGAAAATGATAGTTCCTCATCCTAAACTAAACAAAAATAAAACTCCCAACCAGTTTTAATTTGGAAAAAGAAATAACATTCAAAGTAGTATGTCTTCGTTCCGAGGCCTTCATTATCTCTTCCCAGGTGATACAAATCGAACTACCTTGCCAGGTTTTCAATAATGAGAAATGCTCCACAATTCCTACTCAGTCCCTTTCCAGTTGCTTCTGTAAAGTGCTTGTTCATCAGCTCTCAACTCAAAACAATATTATGTAGATGAGAAAAAAATAGCTGAATTAACCAAAAAAATCCTTTGGATGCAATCATGCTACAGCCGTGGGGAAAGGCATTAGTAAAGAAGTACTTGATAATTTACAGGCTTCTGCAAAAGGATTGGACTTGGTCCTTTTAAAAGTGGTTTATAAGGAAGAAACCTTAAGGAATAAAAGATCCAGCAGCACATGTTTAGGTAGATTCTAAAATATTAGACAATCAAGAGAGGAAAAAAAGAATGTTAAAAAAGTTAAGAAAAAACTTTTTATGTAAGTACTGATCCTTTGGTTTAAGATTTAAAATGGTTCTTGTACAAAATTTACATCACTTATTATAAGAATGCTAAGAAAATCTTTTCTTTCTGCTATGCCTTCCCAGTCTGCAAGTAGAACTGAACCCACTGCTTCAATTAACAGGGAACATATGAATTTGTCCCTGTAAAATGATTATTAACATCGGTGTGCAACATGTAGGAGTACTCTACGTTAACAAAAGGTAAAAGCAGAAATGTGGGTTGTTTAAACCGGTTATTTGCCACTCCCAGAATAAAGGTTTGTGCTCCTAAAACTCCACTGCTAGTTATGGATATAGTTAAAAGACCCTAAAAAGTAAATTTATTCTATTAATGAGTGTGAAAAACATTTCACTGCACCGTCATTAATGGTGCATAAATGTTTCTCTCATAGGTGACTGGTTACATAAATGGTGCAATAACGACCCATTGCTTTAGTTTTGTTATTTTTCACAGTTTTTGTCCTAAATCAGTCTCTAGGAATCTTTTCTTGTAATACAGAAAAAGAAACATAAATTCATTCATTTGAGTCCTAGGTATGTTCAATTATAATAATAAAAAGGAGGTAAAAAAATGAGCCTTAGTTTGATATGTTATAGTGGTCCCCCTGGAGTTATAAAATGGTAACTCCCAAAGGGGTGGTGACCCTTGAGGTTGAACCAACGAGCGCTCCTGCAAATTATAAACATATCAACAACCAGACCGGAAAAGAAGGGTAGTAGTTGTAGTTGTTGTTGGAGAAGAAGGGGAGTAGCCATGTTCTGAGGCCACGAGGAGAAGCAGCCTGGAGCCCCACTGGGGCCTGCCCCCCCCAACCTCCAGTTGAGGGGCTACAGGAACTTGGAACAGTGTTAGACTGGGCTAAGTATCTGTAGTTGAGAAGCTGGGAGGTTTTTTTTCTCCACTTTGAGCAGCAGCAAGAGATACTGAAAACCAGAGGCAGAAACAGCACTGACCAGAGAACAGTAGCAAAGAGCCAAAAGAGATAAGAACTGAAGAAGCAGCAAAGCCGGCATTGCAGCCAAGGAAGAGAGACACAGAGAAATGTCTGATGGGGACAGAGCAAGACTAAACTCTACAGAGAGAGAGAGTTTGGGTAAGAACTGAAACAAACTCCCCAAACTCCTTGGAGACTTCTCTTAGAGAGGAGGGGTGGTGGACTCCCACTTGAGAGGAGTCCTAAAATACAGCACCAGAGAGACGGAGAAGAGCTAAGAAGCTCAGGCGTCCTGGAAAGCTGGACCAGGACGGTCAGAAGAAATGTGGAGGAGGGCTTCACCCCCCTACTGCTGCTGCTAAGCTAGTAACCTGAGACAGAGCACGGGAGCTCTGCAAGGGAGTTTGGATCCCCTGAGGAAAGGGACCATAACAAAGACTCCTGCACTTCATGAATATGACGTGGTGAAGTGACCTTTGTCCCAGTGAACGCAGTCCACAGAAGAGAAAGACCCTCGCTTGGAGTCGAAGGGCCGAGAGGGGCTTGGAGATCCCCCTCGTGTGTAATGAAAAGAAATCCAACTACAGCTGCTGCATGGAGGAAGAGAGACTACCACCCTAGAGAGACTGCTGCTCTGAGAGTGGAAAGGATCTTTCCTCTTTCCTTCTGGACTTTTACTGAAGAGAGAAGAGATTGATCCATTGTAAATACTGATTTATTATAGGAGAGATAGTTAAGATTGTATATGATGTATTAGAATATTTATTTGTACAGTGTTTGTAATATAATTCCCTTTCCCCCCATATTGAGTCTTGTGTTTGTGTCTGAAAAACCCATCTCACACTGCTCTGAGTTGTGGGAGGGGGGCTTGGACTTGAGAATTAGATTTTGGGGCTCTCAAACCACAACAGTTATGCTTGTATTTCATATCATAACAAAAACATTAAAATATAAATGAAATGTATCTAGGAATTTGCATAGGGAAAGATTAACACGAAGGAAAAAGTAACTCAAAATTAAATACATAAAGAACTACAAAATTGGATATTAATGGGGAGATATCAAGAACCTGTAGAGAATAAAAAGAATGAAACTAAGTTTGTATTTAAAAAAATAAATCAGAATTTGGAATGAGTACTAAAAATCCTTTTAACTTGACCTGAAGGTAAGACAATTTTTGATTTTTTTTAAGTCTTTTAAGCTTCTTCCACAAAGATGTTCCTCAGCAATATTTCATTTGCCAAAACTTGAGCGGCTACTATCCCATAAAAATCAGTGATGCATATAACCTTTGAAAGTAAGCCTATTTTTTATACAGGAACTTTGATAAAACTAACGGATTTTTGTCATTAGGCAAAATGACATTTTTAATGACTAATCATTACAATTTACAAAGATTTATGGAAATATAAAGCGAAGCTTTCAAGCACTGTGAACTAACTGCATATATTCACAAAATATGCGTATCACAAATTTATCTTAAAAAGGAACGGTGTATTTTAATGTCTTTAAACATATTGACTGTGTTAATAGAGTTGTGAATGCTCACTTAGATATTGTGCAGGTTAGTTTTTGTGAACGACTGAGACAGGCATTTCTGCAAATGAGGGACTGCTGTTCTCATCATAATTTTTTGGACGAAACAGTGTCCTGTTTCTCAACTTAAAAGATTCACTTTTGTTTTCAATGTACACTGAAAATTACTAAAAATTAAGATTCATCTTAAATAGCTCTTATTTCTTAGATTGAAATAATAATGTAGTGATTTAGACTATTGCCAAAATGCTCATGGTTTTGGAGTTGCTGCACCCAGCCGTAATGAAATTATAATTATGGCAGCACATAAAACTTTACAGACAGGAATAGTTACATTCTAGTTGGCATTAAAAAGAGAAACCACTGTGTTCAGAGTAAAAAGGCCAGTAACTCAGAATAGCTTTTGTTATGTCTGTTCTCTAGTGGAACTTGAACAAATCATGTACATCAGACATTCTTATTTGGTAAAAAAAACCAAAGATACATTTGCTACCACATACTTAAAGACTAATTTAAAAGTCCTGGGATCATTGACAAGAAGTGCTCACAAATCTTAGTCCCACCTAGCCTAAACTTTCTCTGTAACCAATTTTAATCAATGCAGAATAGTCTAAATTAAAGTAATTTTCTTTCTGACTAACTTTTAGATTTATAAAAGGTTTGATGGTTCATTTAATATAATTGTTAATAAAGACAGGTGTCTTCACAAGTTTATATGACTCTTCATAAGCAACCAATCTAAAATGAGTGAGCTGTCTTGCCCTGAGGCTTTTATGAATGAGTGAATTGGTGTCCCAGCACACCATAAGCCTGTGGAAGGGCCTGATTTGCCAGAGGCATTGGAAACAGGCGGCATATTCTGGCTACTCAAATTCACCTGCTTTCAAAACCATCTGTAACTATTCTGGGAGTGTTCTGGAAGAAGGTGTCTCTTTCTAATGAGCACAATGGGAGCCCAGTCTCGCTAGACTAATCGTAAAAGCACCTGTCTGAGACTCATTCTACCAGCACCAGTTCCTCTAGAATAAAGCATAGTGTAGTGTAAGGCTACAACTCTAAGGACCCCACTGTTTTCTCTTTCGCTGCCTATCTTCTTTCTCTCTTTTTTATGAATAAAAAATATATTTTTTAAAAAATAGAGTTTTCAGTAATTATCTGGAGGCCCAAACGAAGAGCTAAAAAGTGATAACTAAAGCAAAAAACAAAAAGACAAACATGAAATTAGAAACATTAATTTCAGGAAAGTCCAACTATTTCACAATTTGACCTCATCATAATGATAAAGTGCATTAGATATCAAGGTCACTTTAAAATAGTGACAACAATAAATACCTGTAAAAGTAGAGGAAATATCATTACTTCCTTTCATATTAATCCGATGTTTAATATTTCAGATAAATTAATTTTATGTTAATATTATGCATCCTTATGGTTAATAGAAGTTGAATGATTATGAATCACAATTAAATGCCTTAGAAAACTGTAAAAACCCAAATCAAGGCTGGAAGGCACACTGCCACCTAGCGATGTCATACAAAGTTAACTAGATCACGCATCAAAAAAATTCTTAGTGGTGTTACAGAGAAACAGACAAAATTCTCGAAGAAGAACTAGTGCATTAAACCTCAACAAACCCTTAAATTGGCAGGCTGATTTTCTTATCCATTAAAAAAGTAACCTGTCCTTGATACTGTGCTTCTGTAGGAGATAGAACTGCCTACATAGAGACAGGCATACATCTCTGAGAAACTGTAACATTCTGTTAGAAAAAAAAAAAAAAGTCTTACTTATGTCTTATATAATTATACTATTTTCTACAACAAAATCAGGGAAATATAAAAGAAAATTAATCAGGCTAAACTAATAACAATTAAACATAATTGTTTCACTGTTGGCTCTGTACTCCAGCATCTGTGCTGCTGTGCTTTGTTGTTATTACATTATTCTGCAGAAACCATGATCATCAGGATATGCTTGTTAATCTCACTCCACTTCAGTGTAAATTTTTTCTGCTACATTGTAAAAAGAAAGCATGGATGAGCTGTCAACCAGAGTTCTTTTTTCTTTTCACAAAAGTAAGCTTTCAGGAATCTCAGGTAAAGCTACATGGTGCTGTCAAGTATTTAAAGCCTGTACTCTGATCTAGTACAACAATTCTAATAAGTTTGATACCTGAATAATAATGACTTTTTTTTTTAGTTTTTATTGCTTGACTAATGGTAAATACAATGGATACATACGATTGATATGTATTCCTCATTAGTGAAGCAAATAAAACTCAAAATAAATAATATAGTTCTGAGATCACTGATGAAATAAGATACAGAACTCATTAGGAATGTTGTACTAGATCAATTGAGAATTCATTCTATGAAAGTAATTTCACTACTGAAAGACTTAAACACCATACACAAGCAAAAGGAAAGCATTAAAGATAAAAATAAACTACTGAAAAGTAAGGTTGTCTAGAGCAAAAAAACATATGCACGATAGGATAGTTTTTAGGTATTACTTTATGTGTAATAGAAAAATAGGAACAAAAATAACATGAGACAAGAAGCAAGGGAATAAATATTGATACTGCAGCAGCAATTGACTTGACATCATAATCTCTTGTCAAGCTGCACGGTGTCTCTTGTTTTTGCATTGAAATACTGTAGCTCTAAATGTCATCCTAATTATACTGGTGGAGCAAAGTGTCCTTAGGGAAACACAAAGTAGAAATAAACAAACACAGTCTTCCTATGTTGTGGGACTGGCACTTACAGTTCCATTTCAGTATCAAAGAATATCATGTTCCATTTGGATTTAAAACATTAGCCATTGTTTGTTTATTTGGCTACTTTTGTCTTTATTATACACTAGATATTTACATCTGTGATTACGGTCTTTCTCTGAAAAAAAGGTTTGCTATCTTTTCAAATCTATGTTCTAAGCAAAATATATGTCCTATTAAGTACCAGATGAATTATTAAAAACAAAAGTACACTTCATTATAATTCCGTTACTTTTCTATTATTGTTTTTCTCTAGAATATGGAGCCTTGTTTTCATAAGACCAATTTTTTTTTTTTTTTTCACAGGGTGCTTGTGAAGTAGGAACTTATGACCGACTCCTTCAAACAGATTTTCAGGAAACAGCCATTGCTTCTCTTACCAACAGGAGACAAACAAAATTCAATTTCTCTTAGAATGAGGACAAACATATACAGAGATAAATTTCCTCATAGAAATCTAAAAGGACACATTTCCAGACAAGGGCAGTATTATAAAACCAAGATACATTTCACCTTTAGAGAAAAGAAAAAGCAGTAGCCAGATAAATAGAAGCAGCAGTAGTAGTAGCAGCAGTAGCAGCAGCAGCAGCAGTAGTAACAGTAGTAATAGCAGCAGTAGTAGTAGGTAGCTGTGACTTCAGGTGTCTCCTGGAGTGGTTCTTCCTTGATTGGAAAGAATTGCAGTGCAGTTGCACAGTCCATAGATCAGAAATTTGCTGGAAGGGACAACATGACATTGACGAGCAGAGTAGATCATCATATTTTTCCTTTGCTAAATTCTTGCAGGTAATTTTCTACACCTGGTACTCACAGATGTACTTTTACATACATTCAGCCACCACAGAAGCTTTTATCTTTATTCTATCAGGGCATTTATTTTTGGTTCTAGGGGAAATTGCCCACAGAAAATTACTGTTCTCTCCATAGTATGTACAACCTATCACATTTTATAGAGTAGTTCACATTCACTTTCATCATAAAGCTTTCAATTTCCATAGAAAGGAAAGTTGTTTTCAGAAGTGGAACAAGAAGTTTATCTGAAAAGATGCTATCTCCATGTGTCAAATTATTTCCTTTATGTAAAAGTTGAGAATATGAAAGGTTTGTCCTGGAGCCAGGGGATGTACAACGTCCTTTTTTCCTTTCAGAAATTTCATAGAATGGTTTGGATCAACAATATTTTCCTAAAAAAATCTTCTCAATTTTAAGAAACGTTTTCACATGGTTGTAGCAACTTCACAGGTTTGCACACCTGGACTTTTTGAATTTATTGTGTTGGTGGGCTCTATTTCTTTCTTATGAGTTATACCTTCACTCTCTCCGGAGTTTATCAGACTAGCCAGAATGCAAAGAATTTTTACTTTTCTTTGACTTCTCTGACACAGCCTGAAACCAGTTTGTGGGTTTCAGTTCTGCTTTGTTTCATTCTTCTCTTAGTGTTAACAGAATAACCAGAATCAGAAGAAACTTATGTGCTAGAAGATGTAAGTCAAATATAAACTTTAAAACCTAAAAATGTTACTACGTAACAAAATTATTAGATTAGAAGCCATTTAATTTAAGCCACGTGATTGTTATTTTACTCCAGTTCAGAAAGTTATCAACTAGATCTAAGGAAAATATCAATACAATAATTTATTAGAAGAATAAAATTGAAAGTAGCAAATAACTTCTTACTTTGCCTGGTTTAATTTGTGATAAACTATGGACAGTGGTATACAATGATATACCATATATATATTATATATATATATATATATATAATTGATGTTGTATATAATTGTATAGATACTGTCACATACACACATTATAAGATACATTGTAGAACATTTAAGTTACAACGTGTATTATTCAGTAAAAAATTATTGGATCCTATAAAGATTTTCCTTCATTCTGAACTAAATTTCCTTAATAGATCTGTAAATAAATAGAAGTAAAAGATAGATAAATGAAATCTACCACAAACTTCTAAATGTTCAGAGACATTAAGATAATTAATTTAAGCGTCATTTAATGCATAATATACTTCTTAAAAAAACCCACAAAAACAAACCACGAAATGAAACAAAAATCAAACACCTTTCTATAAAAGATGTAGTACAACTCCTATTACCAGAGGTTTTCAAGATGTGACCTGAGAAGATGCTAGATAATCTCATTTGCACTTTCTTTTCCACAGAAGGCTGTATCAGAAGATCTTCTGAACTGACTTCAAATCTGAGCTGTTCTACAATTGTATGAAACAACAGGACCTGTAACTGGCATGGTCAGATAGGTGATTTGCAGAGATTCCAGACAATGTCAATGAAGAGGACTGCATCACTGTGCACTGTGGAGCAGTGGGTTTATGTGTAGCAGTTGTGGAATGTCAAAAACATTTAAACTGAAAATTAACTTTGCAATATTTAAAAAGCTACTTAATAGTAGGTCCTATCATACTAAGCAGACATTTGTAAAACAGCCCTCAATCTTGCTCCTCATTCCAACTGGAATGTTTATCTTTACATGGAAATACTCTCTCTACCACAGAAAACAAAGTCTAATTTGCTGGTGAGTACACAGATGCTCAACCTCCCTGAATCAAGACAGGAAGAGAGAAAATCACCAGGATGACATGTGAACAAGGTTGCTGAATGTTTTTTGTGGTCTGATTGTTTCTTTAATGCCTCATTGAAAGGTAATCTCTTACAGAATGTTGTGGAGGATTAGACCTAAGCATGTTTTGTACTCATGGGCCAAGACAAATGTACATAAATAGGATAATCTGAAATATTTAATATTCACAAAATTATGCCCCTCTGGAGCTAATGATTTAAAATAATGATCCCATTTATGGCAGATAAAAGGTATTTAAATAAAATACAGTTATCATTTGTTTCACAGTTGATTTGAGACACACTGATGAAATGAACATTTTAAGCCCTGTGGAAAAAAATAAATTAATGAAAAATCAGACAAAATTCTTAACCTTTCAACAGTGTGTATTTGGAACAAAGAAAAGAAAGATATCATGACTGAAATCTGTATTACCACAGTAATTGCATATTTTCTACTCTCATGTCTACTACACCACTGTAAACTCTTTAAAAAATATAATGAAAATAACACCCCTGGAGGTAATTACAGCAGGGAACGCTATAGTCAACTGACTACACCTCCTGTCATAGGACAAGAGGTAATCTTTCATCCTTTCCTGTTAGATAACAGAACAAAAATAGGGAAAAATTTTTGCCAGCATGGCTGTATGTCACAGTAGTTGTTGCTCTCAGTAGAGCAGCTAAAGTCAGCAAACTGACGTTAATTTTAAAACATTTTCAGTAGTTACCTCTGAGTTCTGTACACATACCTCATTCAAGTGGATACATTGAAATCAATTGGATTACACTCTGACTCAGTTAAAATCAATGGGAGCAGAAGTAACTCACATGTAATCAAACTGAGCAAGGTGCATTCTTATATTTGAAAATATGAGACTATCTCTATTGCAAAAATGTCCCTGAAATCCTTTTATATATTTTTAAAATATGACTTTACCTGGAGAGTCATCACCTTCTTTTTATTGTAATCCTTACATCTTCATACATTTTGAACCCAACACAAAATGAACTCTTTCAGAGAATCTGTGAGTTGCCAAGATTACAAATATTGTATGCTACTTAAGTACATTGCAATCTTTCAGATATACACACTTCAAGAAAGAAGAACTTTTCAAAATTCAGACTGTCTTTTATATAATCTGCATAAACATAACAGACATAAGAAACATTTTCCAAGACAGAACTACAGAGAAATCTGTGTTGATTTAGTCTAAAACCTTGGATTGGAAAATATTTTACTAAAAAAAAAAGCTTTCTTGGCTAGTAAAATGAGTTTCTGGTTCCTGTAATGTGTGATTTCTGAAAAGTCAGAAAATACCTGAGAAAGTCAGGATGAAAGGAGGAGAGGTATAAAGGACTTAGACGGAGATAGAGCCCTGCACATGAAAGAAAGCACTTAAAATATCTTGAGATTTGAGTTTTGGGTGAGACAAATTAGGGTCTGACATTAAAATATCTGACAAGCATAAATTACATGTTTTAGCATTTTTCCTTTTGAAGTTGCTTTTAATCTTCTCACTTGTTGCAGAAAAGTGAATGCTTTCAGATACCCCATTGTTTCATGTGTCCACCCACAGAAAGAAAGAGAGAGAGAGAGAGAGAGAAAAGAGGTCAGCACTACCCAGTAGGGAACATGTTTCTGGACTGAATTCTCCTACTATGAAAGAGATAGAAAAGCAGTTTCTCTGATGCCATCATGCTAAATTCTGATGAACGGTCATTTTAGAAAGGCTTTTCACTATTATCTTTAACAAATGTGTTCCCTGTACAAATTCAGATATATTATTTTCTTGGTAAAACCACAAGCTGGGAAGGAAGAACATAAAATAACACTATTTTTGTAACCGTGGTCTTTCTGGAGCCTCATTCAAAGCAAGAGTTGCCTTGAACATTTTTTCTAAAAGATTTCAATAGCTTCTTTTCCCAGATATTATGAAGCACTTGTTCTTTTCTTTTTAATTATAACCTCAACATAGAGATATTGCAACTTGGAAAAATATCCTTCTACTCGGAGATGCTGGCACTTTTGTCTTCTTTGTATCATAAGATCAGAGCACTTGATACGAGAAAGATTTTTTAACTGATTTGAACACTTCTCCCACTTCTTCGAAGAGTTCCCTGGAGCCCAAACCAGTTCAGGTAACAAAAGGTCAACATCTCCACTGCCCCCATTAATTTTCTGTTCACTACTGACAGGTCCTTTCAACTCCCTCTAAAAATGATGTAGTTTTGAGAGATTCCTTGAAGATATTAAAAAGTCATCAGGACACAGTTCTGGGGAGGTGCCCCTGTTTAAGCGGGGAAGTTTGACTAGATGACCTCCAGAGACCCCTTCCAACACCAGCCACTCAGAGATCCTGTGATTTTGAATAGAAGCTTTAAAAGTAACAGTAAAAACTATATGTCTTATCCCATTGATACTTCAGTTAAAAAGGTTATATATGATCTAAAATTCGTTGGATTTTCAGATATAAATCTGGTTTATAAAGCCATAATTATATTTCCAACCAATGGATTAAACATGATAAATTATCAGCTTAGGAAAGAAACACATATATTTTCTGTTCTTTTGAACTATAATAGGAGGATTCTATTCTACTTGTGTTTTTTAGACACTATACTATATGCAATGTTTTGGAAAATTAATAAAAATATGTATGTGTATATGTCTTTAAACATCTATACCATACATGCATATCATCCATCAGTAGACCAGTTAATTCAGGTATTTTATTTCACATTACTATTATGCAATGATATAATGAGAAAAAGCAAAATTTCACATTCTTTACTGCACTTGTTCAGAAATTAGGTTCAGTATACCCTTCGAAATGCAGGTTTGATTAGTTTTTTTAGAGGATGTTGAATTTTCTTTTGTATGTTTCTAAATGAATGGTGAAGATCATTTATATGATGAATCTCATATTTCCTAGTTTTATGGAAAAACAAAGACAATTACAACAACTGCAGCTCGTTTTCAACTGAGCCTGTGTCTACAGAACAGTTAGAATGGGGTATTTTGGGACTGGAAAACCCACAAAATCTTTAAAGAAACTACAATGTTTAAAAAACATGAGAACTGTCATATAAAAGCAAAGATTCCATTTCAGAAACTAACTATTATATATACTTCTACTAGTCTCATACTGTGTACTTTCATTTTAAACATTTGCTGCCTTATTAACTAGACTAAAATAGCATGTGTCTGTACCCCTCACTCATTCACTCATGGTTAGGCTACACGAACGAAGATTTGGTGCCTGTACCAGTAATGACTGGAACTGACCCTTTAAATATCTTCACATTGTGTTCCAGGCTGCAGTAGCCTACAAACCCACGATGAGAGTTGGGTTTATATCTTTATGCTCTTATACAGGCACAACAGAGTAGCCCTTCTATCTCCAGTAAAGGGCTTGTACATGTCTGGCACCTTGAAGCTGCATCATGTTCAAGCATGCACACTTAAAATGAGATTTTGCTGATACATTACTGAGTCATTGAACTTTTATATCATTGTCATTTCACTTCATGCTAACCGGTGTTTGAAAAGTTGTGAGCAGCCACAATAAAGAGAATAACACTGTGATCTCTCTTTCTATTACATTTTTTAAAATATATTTTCAGTGTACTTTTCAAAGCAAGTGTGGAGAAAAAGAGATGTTTTTCCTCGCAATTATTCCCTCTTAAACAATAACATTTAGCCCTCAGAATACTATAAAGGTGTTAAATTCTACCTCTGCAAATCTGTAGGTGAAATGTAAATGTTGGTTTTGCAGATGTAAGCCTACCTATGGTAAACAAATCCAACAACTTATTGTTATCAAAATGAGGAGTTCCCTCTTGTCCCATCTACTCTTACCTACACCCATTCATTTTGCTAGTGAGCCAGTTCAACTTACATGACCCAAGTAAAATAAACCAGAAAAAAACGTAAGCAGCTTTCTTTTTGGTTACAGTGGAACTAATGTGAAGGGTTTAATTAATTATCTATGTTATATTTAATTATATTTATGAAGGAGTCACTGTGGCACAAATCCTGTCTTACTCTCAAACCTAAATGTTCAATTTCGAGCTGTACAGACATGCCTCTTCCTATTCAGGAATTACAATCCCAAGTTTGTTCTCTCTGACATTTGTATCAAAAATTGAAATTTTTGACAAAACGTTCTGAAAGGGATCTTTCTTTTCTATAAAGTATCACTAAAAAAGTTGGTGCCAAAATTTGTTTCTTTTGCTCCTCTTTGGGATATCTCCCCCAGTCTACTGGCAGCAAACCTAGCAAACTCCTAGGTTGTAGAGAAATGTCTCTCATTCATCTGAAGTTCTGTCATTTTATATAGCACAACAGGGAGCCCTTTTGGGCCGGGTCACAGAACAGCATTTGTGTTTGGTTGTTAGTATTCATTTTATGTGGAATTTAGTATTTTTAAAGATGTTGCTGTTTTAAATGTTTCCAGTATTTGACAGCAGGTAAGTGTAGAGTCAGAGGATCCAAACTGGGACTTAAAAATGATAGGCATCTTATATATATTAACATTATTTATAATCTGGAAATATTTGGTAAAATTAAAATAGTAGAGAGAAATAAGCAGGGATAAAAAGAGGAAGCAGATGGATTTCAAACAGGAGTGTTCCTGGTTGGACCTTGGTAGCAATTGCAATGCCATAGGAAAGAAGGAGAAAGAAAAAAATCACATAATCACTTTTATATTTAACACACACACACACAAAAATTGAGATGTTTATTGTCTTTGTAGATGCTGTTCCTTTTTAAATTTTTCAAGAATTAAAAAAATACATATTGTGAGCAGCACTGAAATAGAGTAAAGCTTTATCTGTCATACTTCAGAGAAGTTAAAGTATCTCTAAGCATGAAATGAACTATTTTCTACTTTTTGTTTAATACTTATAAACAACTGTGTTCCTGAACATTATTTAAAGGGAGAGCCAAATATGTGGGTTTTAGGCCAAATTACTATTGAAAAGGCCAGCTCACAGGGTTTCAAACTTTTCTTCAATCTTTTGTATTCTCAGTGTTTTCTTGTAAAAGACCTACCCATATTCACACACTGTAACCTTAAACACATCAATATTAGTGAAGGGTGTCTCTCCACTTGCCTGACTAACAGTTAAATTCAATATGACAAGGGTCAGAGTTTTTTTTAAGATCCTGTCAACAGCAATTTAAAATCAGTGTAGATGGTTAACACTTTTATTTCCCGAGGTAGCCAAAATTGTGTCTGTCTAGAATGTCTTTAACCTTGAAGTCTGACAAGTGAACCCCTATACTTTTGATGGCCTAATTAGCCACCTATTCAAAATGCCCAAAGCGACCCTTAGGGTAAAAGGTTAACATAAATGGTTGCTGTCTTTCAGCCTTTTTGGATAAACTTTAGGAAATCTTTAGTTTATCAGCTCTTTTTGCACTATCAATTAATCACATGCTTTGGCATTGATTAATCTGAATATCTGAAAATTATTTTTGGAAATATTAAAGAGCAGTTATGGAATTAGCTGAAAGGTCAGGAAGCATTATCTTAAGTTTTTTGTTAATGAATTCCTTGACGGGGTTTAAACCACAGACAGGTAGAAGGCAAAGTAGTTTGCAGAAACCAGATATAGTCAAACAACAATCAGGTAAGTAAAAACAGGGTGGGGCATACCAAGAAATTCATCTATTTATTTACAATTTATAACTAATGAAAAATCATATAATGGTTTAGGCTGGAAGAGACCTTACTGATCATCCAGCTCCAAAACCCCTGGCATGGGTAGGGACATCTTCCATTAAAGAGTCCAGTCCAACCTGGTCTTAAACACTTTCAGGGCAACATGCTCCAGTTTGTCATCACTCTCACTGTAAAGAATTTTTTTCTAATATCTAATCCAAACATGCTCTCTTTCAGTTTGAAACAGTTCCCTCTTGTCCTGTCTCTACATGCCCTTGTAAAAAGTACCTCTCCCATCTTTCTTGTAGGTTCCTTTCAGGTACTGGAAGGTCACAATTAGGACACCAAGAAGCCTTCTCTTCTCCAGGCTGAAAAATCCCAGCTTGCTGAGGATTTTTGCTCAATCCCTTTATCTATGCCATTAATGAAGATATTAAAAAACATTGGGGGCCTGAGGGCCACCACTTTGCACTGATGTCTACTGGGCTCTGAGCTTTTGACCACTACCCTCTAGATGTGACCATCCAACTACTTCCTTATCAATGTAGCAATTTACCTTTACTACATACTGCGGATAAGGTGATTTTCATGGATTACTGTCTAAACATGTGACATCAATAGTACAGCTGTAATATCTACTGCATATACTGTACATACTGTGGAAAGCAGGGAAAGAAACATGTAAATATAAAATGCATAGAAGAGAAGATAGAAGACAGGAAAAGAAGGATAGAAAACTAAGCTCAAACAGAACAGGAATAAGGTCCTGTCATCAACTGCCATTGAATATAACTTGTAAAATTACAGAGCTGCAAAGTTATATCTCACTTTTAACTCTAACTTTCCGTACTCACTATGATTTTGTCCATACAAATCAGGTGAGAAATTTAGTGGAAGGAATAAAAACAGTATTAAGTGTATTGACGTTAGTATAACCCAGAAAAGAAACAAATCAATTAACAAAGTTACTGTTACTTGTGAAGTTGTAACAATATAGAACTATACCCTCATAACCAATTCCTTAAGTATGAATGAAAAATAAGTTTAGCTTTTGAGATTAGATTCTGATACATGTAAGAAATTGTTCACATGCATGTGATGAGGATGTGTCAGATAGGCAGAAATGTCAAATGCAGAAGAGAAGTTTCATGCTGAGAAAACTGAAGAACAAAGGGTAGCTATGAAGACATATAAAAGGGGAAGAAAACACTGAAAGTGAGTGGGAGAAACAAAACAACGTAACTATAGCACAGACAAATGTGTTCCTGGGTTAGAGCCAGAGGTATCGTGCTGTGTCTGATGCTATTTCTCTCCCTTCTCTAATCAGAGATAATGATTAATTTGAAACAAAGGCAACTAGAACTGTTCCAGCAGCAATCTTTATAACCATAAATTGTATAGTTTTGCTGAAATAAAGGGAATTTTCTGAGGCTTTAGTCTGGGCCAATGAACAGAAATGTGAAGACTTTGATGGTTGAAGAGGGTGTTAGAATGAGTCTGTTTTCTTTTAAAAAAGGAAAATACTAGAGGTCTTAATGAGTTTGAACTCTGAATATGTATCTGATACAAAGAAGTTTGACATTCTCTAGTTCGTCTTCAAAAACAGACTACAAGAACACAGAAAATGATGTCAAATGTTGTGAAACATTGTCAGGTTGCTGGTTTAGTGATTAGTTACTATAAATCTTTAAAAAATCTGAAAGCCGTATCTCTCAATTCCCATAACTCCCATCAGCTGTGTGTACATCTAAAAATACTAAAATGACAAAGGCAGGGATAGCATTAATTGCCATTTTACTTTTTACTTCTACATTGTTACTCTTTTATTTTAATATTTCTCTATTTATTTTTTTTTTTGTATGTTAAGGAGTCTGTCATTTTGTAAGTCATGTATTGACAATGGAATTTCTTTCTTATCTTAGTAACAGGGACAATCCTAGACACATAGTAGCAGGGTTTAATCGAAAAACACATCTAATTTCTGCATGGCCTAACATCTGTTCTTCCCCCCATTCTCTCAGGAACTGTGTGACCAGCCTCACTACTGTACTTTCCTCTTCTTCCCTTTCTACAATGAATACTTGGACACTGAAGTCCACCTCCTTCAGGAAGGTGAGAAAATACATTTCTTCCTCTAGAGTGGTTTTTAACATCAGAATTCCCCAGACATGCTCCCAAATTGTCCAGATTTTCCTGGATTGATTGCTATTCAAATGGTAATAAACTAAGGATAAAGAGTTTTCATTTCACTTAATAAAGCAATCAAATATAAACCCTCTTGAATGAAAGAAGAAATGCACAGGGTTAAAATTTCAAGGTGAAAACAGTTCAAACATCAAACAGCATAAGCCAAACCCCCTCCTATAATAATTCCAGTTAAAGCAGACCTCAGTTCAGCTTCATATGTGGAATCTCTAGGACATACAAAATGTAATTATATTTAGTAATGTATTTCAGGTGAATACTGTCTACAGATTCTTAAGAGATGAATGTTTATAAAAATAGTCTTTTTGTCACAATTTTCACTACTTACATTTAGTATAAAATGTTCAGTTATTCAGCAAAATACTAACCAAAATTATATATCTTAGAAATAAGTTATCCCTTTTTTCACACTATCAGCGTGTTTGCTTTCAGCTTTACAGGGAAAAACATCTAGGATGTTGTTTGGAAAAGATTGTATGTAGTTTCATATGACTCACTCTGGCTTTCTCTGTGTTGCATATACTCAGTCTTTTTAATTCATGTACAACACAATCTGTCATTAATCTTACATCACAAGATAAGTAGTAGATGCATTAGGAATGCTGGTTGAGTAAGATGCCTTAGAAGAAAACTAATAGATATGATAATGTGCGTGCTAAACCATCTGCAATGCAAAAGTTTATAGGATACAGAAGTGATGAAATGGCAAGATTAAGAAAGACAAGTAAGGTTAAAACAGAATGATTAACGAAGAACCATTCTGTAAGCTCATGGCAGTAACATAGTGTCACATGAAAAATCAAATAAAATATTTGAGGTAGGAAAGGAATGGTGTTTGATAAAATCATTGGATTGGCAGTATGGACACTCAGCATAAAAATATTTTATCGGCAATTTAGGTATGTGAAATAGATATTTAGTAGATATTGATCAATCTAGAGAGATCTTTGTTCCTTATCAGAATTAGACTTTTCCCTAGTTTTCCTAGAGAGATTCTGGCTGGATTTTAATCATTCTAGACTACGATGAACTGATTTAATTGCACAAGCTATTTTCTCCAGCAATGGAATGGAGAAGATAAAGTTTTCAAAATGCAATGGGAAGGACATTTCTCTTTATTCAGAATCAGATAAAGCTGCCTTAACACTCAGCTCTGAATAATAATTGCAAACCCATTCCTTCCATCAATTACTGAGTTACTTTCAAGAAAATTCTGGATTCTAGGTGTGAATCATTGCTAATCTTAATCATATGCCAAATGGATCAATAAAAAAATGGGTGGATTTTAGTAAAATAGTAAGCCCTTGGTTATCCAGACCAAAGCATTTTTTAATCAAGCATTTCATGGACTCTCATCTGTTACAATCTGCCCCTGAAGGCGAGGGTAATCGGAGTTCTTGTTAATAGGTCCCCTGGGGTAGATTAGAGTGAAAGGAAACTCAATGACCAATGTGTATATATATATGTAGGGTTGTAGGGCTTATTTTAGAACAATTTAGTTGCAATGGAAAAGAGTTACATAGCTGTTTTTGTTCTTACTATCTACAGTAATACAACAATATAAAAGTATAAAGGCATCACTTAAGAATATATGTAAGGAGAGAAAGGAAGGAAAGAAGGAAGGAAAGAAGGAAGGAAGGAAGAAAGAAAGAAAGGAAAGAAAGAAAAAGGAAAGAGGGAAGGAAGGAAGGAAGAAAGGAAGTGTGAGAAATATCTCCAATTAAAATTTCGGAGAAGGTCAAATAAAATGAAACAAAGAACTTTATTAACAGTATGCTGGGTGCAACGGACTCATGACCAGGTCCAAGCACACTTGAATGGGAGGGACGAGCCTTTTTAAGGTCCTTTGATTAGCATAGCCACTCCCTTGCTCTTCCCATGCCAGGTCTTGCTCTTTTCTTCCTTATAAGGTGATCTGTGCCTTCTGGCACAGCCCACTGGTTGTCCTCATCCACCTATCAGGTTGTTTCCCTGCCCCCAGCCTCATGGTTTCCTTGCAGTGAGCCCAGGGTGGTTTCACCACCTTACATTCTTCCCAGCTCACCTTCGCAATGTAACAGTCAGCAAGCAGAACAGTAAGTAACAGTAAGTAGCGATAAGCAGGCAGAACTAACCAGAGCAATAGGCAACTTCAAGCAGAACTGTATGTAGCAGCAAGTAGGCAGCAGCAATAGACAACTTCAAGCAGAACCACAAGGAGAACCACAAGCAGAACCACCAGTCCCCAACCACAAAATATTTTCCCAGTACTTCAAAGAAAGAAAGAAAGAAAGAAGGAAAGAAAGAAAGGAAAGAAAGAGTTTAACAGTAGAAAGATAGCAGCACCCGTGGCTCCAGTGACAAGACCTGATGTAATTCAATGTGTGTTAGTCAAAGTGATGGTCACAGTCTTTATCCATCAGGGATTCACAAACACAAAGTTCAGTGAGTTAATATATGCTCGGGTGGAATACCCAGATACCCAGGAGTTTTACACTGTCTGATATAACAGTGTGGATCTGTTCCTACACTGTGGGTCATGCACAGTCCTCTGGTGGAAGGCCCCAGAAATGAGTTGAGGGAAATTTGGGGCAGGGGTCTTTGATGGTTTATGACACCTTCAAAGACGTGACAGCTGCCTTGTCATGTCAGTGTAGTTGAGCCAGTTATGCCCCATCAGAAGGGATAAATACCTTCAGACCTACATGTGAATGTCCCAATACCTCCCCTGGAGGGGAGTTTTCACATCTGAGCCAGCTATGTAAGGGAGGACATTGGCAGGTAAAAAGCACTATCCCACATCACAGGATCTACTTCTTATTGGCCTCTTGCATTATCTGGCTCATAAACCAGCTTGTCACCTCCAGTGCTGGGTGTGCACCCTCTCTGCACCTGGGCTGTTCCTTTGCACGCCATCAGCAAAGCACCCACTGCCTTTGCAAATGGCCAATTGCTCAAGTCATTAGCCATTAACATTTCAATCTCTCACACCATCATCACATCAAATGCAAGAAGCTGTGTCTCATCTATCATGGTGTCAGATTGTGTCTCAGCTAGAAGAGTAGTCAGTGCAAAAGTTAGCCTACCTAATTCTACTGGTGTTACTACTTCCTTGTGAGGAGTGGGATACAAAAGCCACCAAGAGATTTTAAGGCACGGAAAATCTTTTATGATTGTAAATCAAAGTAAGAAAATCCATGTAATGTCAAGACACTCTTCTAAATTAGAGGCCACAGATGGAAGAACTTATAATTGATTGTCAGATTTGAAATGAAGATACAATTTGATTATATTAATATAGCAAATATGAGGACAAGAAATGTTGCAAAACTCTGTAATTCTGAAGAAAAGGTTAATATCCAAAAAAACACATTAAAAATGGGAGTAGTAAGTAGTCTGTGCTTGTCTGTACTAGTGAGGCTCACTTCACTTAGCTGCGTAGGTAGAAATAAACAAACACTATGTGCCCAGATTGCAACGTAATTTTCATGCTTGCAATTTTGTGACTTGCTAACTGCTTCATATACAGATGTGCCAACAGAGCTGAGTATTTACCTTTTGATAGGCATTAGGAATTTCTAAGGTTAGAATGGACTAGATCTTACAGCAATTTTAAAGAGAAATATTACAAGACCAAAAGTGAACAAATAACGCTTGGCTACAAATGTACTATGTTGTTTGTTGGGGTATTTTTTTACTAATTTAAATAATTGTAATTCACCCCTCATTGCTTTTAATGTCACTAATATCACCTCATTATGTCTAGGTGCCTATATTTCAAGTAAAGTACTTGAACAGCTTGAGGTAGATTAAATTCGTGGGCTTTCAGTCTTTAACTCCAAGACAAAGAGGCAGCTTTTAACACTGAAAGAAAAATAAATGCAATGACCTCTAGGAGCTTATTTCAGTTTTTTTCTGATTGTTTCAGGTTTTTTCTGCTTGTTTTGGAAATATTGTCACCCCCATTTAACTGTGGTCCTGTAAGAGTTGAAAATTTTGTGTTCGAATAAAAAATCAATTGAAGTCAACAGAGGAACTCTTAACAGTATCTCCATCACCAAGTGAGGAGAGGACCTGAAGACAGGGCAGGCTGAGGTCCAGGAGCCTCCTCATATTTTCTCTCTGTAATTGATTGTAGTCCAGACATAAGTCAGGCTTTGTGAGTGATGTGAACACTGGAGCCCAGAAACATGAGATGTGATGTCTGAGTATTTCTTTGCTAAAACCATACCAGAAAACAAAAGAGTTTCTAAGTACAGTGTTTGTGCTAATGCAGCTAATCTCCCCTCTGCTGTGAAATCATGCAGTCCTGTTCAGGCTGGCTGGTGGGAAAGGCTGTTGGCTAAGAGCAATCATGGAGGTATTTAAAAGATGTGTAGATGTGGTGTTTAGTGACATCATTTAGTAGAGGGTTTGGCAGTGTGGGTTTAAAGGTTGAATGTAATGATTTGAAAAGTCTATTCCAACCTAAACAATTCTGTGATTCTATGATTCTCTGATGAGGCATAGGGTGAGAGAGAGTTTGTTTGCCCAAGCCAAAACTCAGCAATTTTTTGATTAGCAGTTCAGTGATAAGGAAAATCACATACCAGTCCTAATCTCTGTAGCTGGTCTTTTTCATTATTAGTGTAGATGAAGTCCAAGGTCCTCAGCATCCTCTGGAATATGGTCTGAGGAAACGTTTTAATGTGAATTTGAATGTTTACAATGTGGATGTTAGGAGAGTTTTGTTGTTGAGGGAAATGTTGGACTCCAGTTTACCAGATGGTGTATCCTACTGAATTCAGCAGGTGGTTAAACAAACCCGTGGAGAAGTAAAAAGGAAATGAATTCACACGAAATTGAATGTAACTTGCACAGCAAAAGTTTGATCCAACTGGTTGCAAAAGCCTTAAATGAGATGTTTTAAAATTAGTAAACTCTAGTATAACAATAAATGTCTTTTTATGTGCCTATACAGATGTATATATATACACTAGAAATGTATATATATATATGCATATATATATTTTAAATATTCAGTAAGTAAGATCAGTAATATTAGGAAGCATTCAATGTGCTGGTCTTTATATTTCCAGTCATAATATTTTGTTTTGGCAAAATAAACACCTGAAGAAAAATACAAAGATCAATGTTTACAGACCCATAGTGCTACCTACTCTCTTATACGGATCTGAATCATGGGTCATCTACCGCCACCACCTGCGACTCCTAGAACACTTCCATCAACGCTGTCTCCGTACAATCCTAAACATCCACTGGTCAGATTTTGTGACCAATACATCTGTTCTAGAACAAGCAGCAGTCACAAGTATTGAGGCCATGTTGCTGAGAACACAGCTGCGCTGGGCAGGGCACTTCTCCAGGATGAAGGACCACCACCTCTCTAAAATCTTGCTTTATGGTGAACTTGCCACCGGCTGCTGCAAGAGAGGAGCCCTGAAGAGAAGATACAAGGACTCCCTGAAACAACATCTCAGCCTTGGCCATATTGATCAACATAACTGGTCTACTCTGGCCTCAAATCGGGAGGCCTGGAGACACACCATCTATAACGCAGCTGATACCTTTGAGAACGCACGCAGGATCACTCTTGAGGAGAAAAGACAACGCAGAAAGAATCTTGCCTTGCAGAATATACCACCCGGGGAGTCTTTCTGCTGTGCCTTTTGCAACCGGACATGCCTGTCTTGTATTGGCCTTTTTAACCACCAACGCACTTGTAAAAAATGTGGGTGGAGCCCTTCCTAAATCTTCTTTCATGAAGCCTAGCCATGAATAATATTTTGTCTAATTCCAAAATTTGTCACCTTACCAAATAAAAAAATCTTTTCTTCTAGGGTTACCTTGTCATGGTTTAAAACGTGAGAAATTAACATAGCTGTAAAATTGATCACTATTCCTGTATCCAATCTTCTGGAATACTTGTTGTTTCTTTCTAGGCATCTATTATTTTATCAGAGTTATTTAATTTTTTAAAACAATAGTATTTTCAGTTTAGATATAAATCAATTCATATGTACTTATTTGGAAAAGAAAACCTATAGGTACCTTGAAAGACAGTAAATGGATATTTTTTTTTTGCTTGAGGATGTAATTTCCACAACAATGGTTATGTGTGTTGAAACTATAAAACAACTGAAACAACCGTTACTAGGGCTAATATCAAAATTAAACTTGCAAAAGTCTTTTTAATAGTTTTGGCATTTGGATTCCAAAATATATGAGATTAGAATGAATTATTGTAATTGAAAATAAATAATAAAAAGTTCTTTTAGGAATATACCTTAAAGAATGCAGATTTTATTAAGGACAAAGAAATATAGTTAACCTGGGAGGACAGACCCTTATCCATTAATGTAGTTGCAGCCATGCAGATATTTCTGCATGTTCTTTGTGAACAATTAACAATGATATTCTATGAAAACATCTGAAAACAATGTGCAGATTAAAAAATCTAGAAACTGTACACTAGAAATGCATTTACTCAAAGAAATAACTACTTTATAATTACCTGTTTTGCAAATGAAAATCTAGTGTTATATCAGTAGTTCATAGCAACTATAGCAGTAGTTCCTATTTGACAATTTGTCCAACTAGCAAAAAAATGGGTAAGTTACTTCAATATAGCTAAATAATTGCTACAAGATAGAGTGGCAAGGTCAAAGTTTGATTTTCCTTTTTAAGGTGTGTTAACATGAAGGAGTGATAATGGATCATTTTGGTACCAAAGATACATTTCCTCTTTCCCTTCGATATCTTTTGAGCTATTTTTTTAGCCTGCTGCAATTGCAAACTTCTAATCCCTCTTCTTAAGGGTAATAGCAACAGCACAGCTTGGGCATTTGGCTTCTTTAAGCGACTCTTACAAAGTGTTGGTTTTGCCTGTCTCAAGATATGGCCATAATAAACAGGACATAATCTGATTTTTAGCTGGGTTATCAACACTTTGGAGAGGGATAAGTTTTTCACTAAAATGAGTTATGAACAAGCAAACTGCCTGAGGTTTTAAAACTGATAGTAAACATGGGCACTGAACATTGGTCTCCTGCTAAAATGAATTTAGAAAAGATCTCCAATGTTGGACTGGGAAAAGGATTTAAGAATACAACCATAATTTTCAAAAATATGAAAAAACTTCTTACAAAACAGATAATGCAAATATTTCTTCATATCTAACAAAGGTAGAAATGCATATTAATTAAAAATAAAGTTAATGATCCTAAAGTAGTTCAAAATATTTGATACAGATGAGAAAATCATTATTAAACACATTACCTGTGGAGACTGTGCAATTCACATTAAACTTTATTTAAAACTGACATATTCAGACAATAGCAGAGAAAAGAATTCTGTTGGATCTGGTCTTGGCACACTTGGTTATGCCAATGATCAGGGATCTGGACCAAATCATGTCCTGAAGATGCTTTCAAGCCTGTGCTTCTATGACTTCTTTATGCAACTCTTTGCTTCTATTCTGAAAAATGATGATTTGTATATAAATTGTGAAGAATACTATAACATCTATTATTATTTTCTAAAGGAATCTTTTGAGCAAGAAATATTTTCTAAAGTTCTGTCTAGTTTTATAAGACTAAAACAAAAGGTATGTTCAGGGAAGGTGAATCTGGACACTGTTAATTATCTGTGCTGGTGACTCTCACTTTAGAAACATTCAGTATTGCACTGAGACTATTTTTCCCTTACAGAATTGGTTCTTCTTGTGTTAAAAGGGTTTTGGGTTTTTTACTTGTTTTTTTCTTCTTGTTTCTAGTAAACCTCAGATTACTTTTCCTTAGCATTACTGTCCATTATTACGGATTACATTTGGAGACAAAATAAAGAATTCTAAGCTGTTGTTTTTCATATACCATCATAACATGCTGTATTGGATGTTTTATGCTTTACATAAAAAAAAATAATTATAGAACTAGTCTTGTTATTGGCAATACAAAAAAAACTTGTTAATCGTTCTAGAAAGGAAGGTGATTTTCCTTTGGTCTGAGTAACACTATTTCTGCCTGAAATACATTCAAGGCAGCTGTGTAGGAGATTAATTGTTTAGACTTCACAGTTTGTTTTTTTTTCTCTTCTACATTTTTTTTTGACTGTTTTTAAATTGGTTGCATACAAGCTAGCCACAAGCTGATGGTTATCATAACATGCACAAATACATATGATGAAATGAAAATATGCACAACCTCCTTTAGCATAGTGTGAGCAGAACTAGCTCATGAATACATTTAATAGACCTAGAGGGCTCTCTGAAATACAACAAAATTGGTTTTAAAAATTTCATCAATGAGGAAAAGCAGAAAAGTCTGGATTCCTCTGGTTAGTTACCAGAAAAAAAAACCCAAACAAAACAACAAAATAACTATCTCTGCATAACCGTAGTTCAATTTTTTCAAGAAGTATCATTAGTAGCTGAATTAGTAATAGCCTGACTGATTTAAGGAAACATGAGCTTTTTACAAAATATGCCAGTTTGCTTTAGTATTCTAATCATGAGTCCCGAGCTTAGCAAATGAAATGCTAAAATGCTTTGCATCATTATGGCTTCCTCTGATATTTCTGTCAGCCCACTGCTGTATTTTAGCAGTGCGTTGCTGTGCAGAGAAAACTGGTCATAAGTGAGCTGTAGTACTGAAAATAGTGATGCTGAATTGAGCTTCATTTCCTCTCTTCTTGCTAGTCCTAGTGGGCGCATCAGGAAGACACATCTGACCCTCAGGCCAACAGACAGATCAAGAAAAATGCATTCTATTCAAGGGAAGTCCCTCCAGTCCAAAATAAAGTGCAGAGAAATAGATACCCATTTAAGTCACTTTTTATGGAATGAAGTTGAGGGTATCAGAGCTCTGAGGTATATTGTGAGAATGTGCAAGGACATTTGAAGATTCAGAGCCTCCTAGGGTAGCATAGAGACCAGCAACTCTAGAGAGGAGCAGTGAGAATAAATATATCAACTCTGCTTACTGCTTCTGTGACAAGTCCAAGAAATTCTACATAGCTCTGAATTCTATCAAAAAAATGAGCCACTTATTTCGTCACTGAAGAATTCTGCTTTTCTGAATCTGGAGTGTTTGGCCTATGCATGGATGTATATGGATTTGCAAGAAATTAAAAACTGTTTGAGTTCTGATGTCTGTTTTCCCTATCCTTGGGGAACAGAGACTGATCATTTTAGGAATGGAAGGTAAGCCAAAAGGATAACTTTGAACTTAGCTCTAACAGGAAAATATTCAAAGAATGGGTCAACCCCCACCCCCCCAAAACCCATAGTCTATTTTTCTAAGATAATCAATTATTTATTCCATAAAATTGTTGAGTCCTGAAATTTTGGTTCCAGTTATATGATTTGCTTTTTATTATTAGATTATCTTAAAAAAATAAGTTTTAGAATCATTCTCAATTTTAAAATTTAATTTATGCTACTTTGTTTAAATTAGGGACTGTATATCTTTCTGGAGATGCTCATTAGATTCTCCACATCCTTAATTCTTTGAACTACTTTAATGTATTTTTTTCTTAATGTTTTTGTTTGGATTGCATTATTGAAGATAATGTTGTGTGTTTTCATCAACAGCCTCTAAATTCCAAAACAAACCTAGACTCTGACCTACCTGTGTTTACATAAATCCTTTGATCATGGTGTCTAAGCAACTCCAAGATTTGATGGTAATTATCTC
The DNA here is from genome assembly GCF_003945725.1 of Corapipo altera. Taxonomy (NCBI): domain Eukaryota; kingdom Metazoa; phylum Chordata; class Aves; order Passeriformes; family Pipridae; genus Corapipo; species Corapipo altera. Next base: position 10,440,187 of record NW_020884883.1, on the reverse strand, counting down.
CGTAACACCTTGCCATGTATAAGAAAGGCAATGTTTCTCCTTAAGCATTTTGTTGTAATTTATAGTCCGTGATTTAGAAAGAATTATTTTAAAATTTTAAATAGCAATATATACCAAGAAAAGTATTACTCTGTGGCTTGTCTGATATAGACACCCACTGCAGTTATTCAGTTACTTTCTGGTTCTGTATAAATGGAGCAGATACAATCATATCTGTGAAAAATTTCTGCCCACATTTTGATGATTGGGAGTTCTATAAAAAGAAGCTACACAAATATGAATAGATCACTGAAGAATTCTGCTATGAAGCCAAATCACTAGTCTTAACCTTAGGCTGTGGACTTCAGGGGATTTACTTGTCTCTAACCAGTACCTCTATGCTGCTGGCTGTTTTTTCTGGAATCAATAGTAATCCATGTTCATGGTAACTTATATGCATAAGTTATATCTGCAGAAATACTTCTTAGTAAAAAAAAAGAAAAAGATAAATGTCATAATATAGGGTTTAATAACCTACAGAAATAAGCAAGGGATGAATTTATTCGCTTTTTCACAAGTGCAAAATGATAGTGAGAAGTTCAAGAGGTTTCCTATTAAACAATATAAAATGATCTTCACTTACAATAAATTGCATATTTTTAATTTCCCCATTTTTTTCAACTTTAATTTTATCCAGCTTTCTATTTTTAGTAGTCGACTCAGATCTCAGAGGACAATTGAGACTCCATTTCATGTTAATTTTGATGACTCACTTACAACTAGTCCCAGATATAACACAGGACTTATTTACAGATGCACATAAGTAAATTTAATAGCAGGAGTGGTTTCATACACACCAGAGTGGTAAGGCAGCATGAATCAATGGCAGGTTACAAAGCTCTAGTGACTCCAACAGTCATGCAAGTTAAAAAGGATTCAAAGGGCTATTTTTTTCACAAGTACTTTCTAATAATAATTCTATAATATCTGGACATCCCTGAGATATGGTAAGCAACTGCTCTGCTCTAAAATTCATACCTGAGTTATTTAACAGGGCTTTAAAATGAGAATCTCACTAGACTTTTTGCTTCCTCTTGCCTGCGTTTTTAGTTCTCGCTCTCCTTTACTGACATTTTTGTATTCTGGTCGTCAGCAACAATATTCTTATGACATGACTATGTGCATCTCATCTTTCTTAATTGTTATGAAATAGGTGGGGATACAGAGAAAAATGCCTTCCACTGCATTGACAAAAGTCAGTTTGATTACGGAAATATAGTAGAGAAATTTCAGCTAAATTTGTAGAAATTTGGGCAAACGTCTCATAGTTTTAAATAAATTTTAAACTCTTTTGCTTTAACACTCTAACAGAATTTCCTATTTTTGATCTTTTTGTTGCATTTTGTTCCATAGTTTTTCTCTCTACTCTTTCATTTATTTCTTAACTAAAATGGAGAATAGCAACGTTACACTGTACTTTTCATATGTCAGATGAAAAATGACAGAAGACATAACCACATGGGTTAATCCTAGGCAGCAACTAAACACCACACAGCTGCTCAGTCACTTACTCTCCTCCCCTGTGGGATGGGGGAGAGAATTAAAATTGTAAAGGTGAGAAAACACATGGAATGAGATAAAAAGAGTTTAATAATTGGTGGGGAAATAAATAAAGCAATAGTAAATTGTAAAGAAAAGGAAAATAGCAAAGAGAAAGAAATGAAATCTAAGAAAGACAAGGAATGTAAATGAAAATAATTGCTCACCAGCAAGCAACTGATGTGCAGCCAGTTCCCAAGCAGTGCCCCCCCTCCACCAACATCCCCTCTAGTTTTCTTGCTGAGCATGATGCCATATGGTATGGAATATCCATTTGATAAGTTAGGGCCAGCTATCCAGGCTGTGTCCCCTCCCAGTTTTTGTGGGTTTCCAGCATACTCACTGGTAGGGCAGTGAGGCCTCGGGTCTGTGTAGGCCCTACATTATCAACACTCTTGGCAGCACAAAACCGAAACATAGCCACATACCAGCTACTATGAAGTAAATTAATTCTATCCCAGCCAAACCTACCTTATTACAAAAGAATAAATTAATTTGCAAATGAAAACTCAAAAAAAAAATTAAATATGGAACTTAATTATTAGTACATATGCTCGATTTAAAAGTCTTTGTGTACACTGTAGATCTTGAGTATGAGATAAATAAATAACTTCTAGAAACAATCTTTCTGTTCAGTCTGAGAATCTATCTGCACAGGGATACTGATGTTGCACACTAGACTCTTTGCCCAAGTTACGTTGGATCATAGAATCATTGAGGTTGGAAAAAAACTTTAAGATCATTAAGTCCAGTTTCTAATCTGACACTGCCAAGTCCACCTAAGTGCCACATCTGCATACCTTATAAATACCTCCAGGTATGGAGACTCCTGCACTTCCATGGAAAGTCTGTTGCAATGCTTGACAACCCTTTCCATGAAGTTTTTTTTCCTAAAACCCAATCGAAATGTCCCCTAACATAACTTGAGGCCTTTTCTTCTCATCCTATTGCTTCTTACTTTGGGAAAGAGACTGACTTCCACTTGGCTACAACCTCATTTCAATGGTTGTAGAGAGTGATAAGGTCTCCCCTCAGCCTCCTCTTCTGCAGGACAACAGCCCCAGTACACTTGATTTCTCTTCATAAGACTTGTGCTCCATACCCTTCATGTCTAAAACCCTTCAACCGCTAGTGAAATGATGCAGGATTTTCAGAGGATAACAGTTTTCACACTAAAAAAAAAAAGACCCTAACCAAAATAGATGTGATGTATTATCCATTGGTATAAGGACTGCTAGGACTGGAATAACTTCAGTAAAGCACTTATCTTTCAGACATCTCCATATAGATCTGAATGACTCTCAGTATCATGTAGTTCCTCTGCAACTCTGCAACTGTTTACTAAGAGCAATACTAATGTGTAGTCAGATTTGTTTTCTATCACATAGAATTTTTATCACCTCCCTGTTTTCCTAGATTATTTCTGAATAGTTTGTCCATCTTAAGTTCCAGAAAAAAAAAATATTCTTCCAAGATCATTGAAAAGAAATTATTTACATTGTGAGAAGCAATCATTTCCTAGTCCTTGACTCCTGTATTTTGATTATTTCTTAATTAACCTTGCTTTCTCATTCCCTAAGCTTTTTCTTCAGAATTTTTTCTTATGTATCTTGTATGAAGTTTTTTTTTTCTGAAACAAAGTATTTGCTACTAGATGTAGCTCTGTGGTTCAAATACTGATTAATTGTTTAAAATTGTTCTAATCCTTTGCAAGATATAATATCCTAGTGCAAAAATTGCATCATCTTTCCCTATATTTTTCTATTTGTTGAGCAGTAGATATCCATTTACCACTCCCACAAATTTGCATAGTTTATGTATCAGAACTATCACCTGCTAATTTCTAGACATGGAGCTCTTTGTAAGAACTGGTCCCACTCTTGCAAAAATTTCTTTCTTTAATTAGAGAGGGATTGGTTGGATGGATGGACTGCATATTAATTAGTTTTTCAGCAGTTTCGTATCTGAGTTCCTTTAGAACTTATGAAGGAATACCATTATGCTTAAATTTCTATTTTTTAAAGAATATTTTCTAGGGATACTGAAATTTCTTCAAACTTTTCCTAGAGATGCTCTCTAACAGATGTAACTCTGGTGAAGAAACCCCGCTGAAGACATCTGCCATGAGAACACTAGTGCAAAAAGTTATCTTAAAGACTTTTACTTTTCTATAATATATTTATAGATATTTTATACTGATTTTAAACTTTTTACAGTCAAATAACTTTATGTTCCTAATAGAATCTATTGTGGAAAATTATCAAAAATGTTATGTGCAATATACTGTTGAACTTTTCAATTTCTACCCATTAAACTAATTGGAATTACTGTAACAAATTCGGGGGTTTGTCTAGTAAGGAATCTTTTCTACTCCAGAGAATAAGGTCTTTTATCCAGGACAGCTGACATAACATATTGGAAAGCAATCAAAGTAGAGTCTGATATTAACATTGCACCTTGAAAACAAATTTTAGCTCTTGCGCCTTATCCTTTTTGATCTTAGGGAAACCGTGCATAAATATCCTGGTAGAAAGAAAAGATAATAAGTCAAAACCATCTGTCTAGAGGATGAACTCCAGACTTACTTCAGACTGTGATATGATCTTTCATATTCTGTGCATTGTAAATATTTCTGCTGTGCACTTATGCTTACAAGATCATAACAAGTCAAATTTGCAACTACTACTCATTACAAAATTATAAAGAGTAAATGATGGAATGTAGGCTTCAACTATAAATGGATTTGGGAGTTATATTAAAATCATGAAGTTGGATTTCTTATATCGATATGACAGTTCTTTCAAAGGACAATATAGGAACTTGTGTACTGAATAGAAAGCTTTTGAAATTACTCATGAGTTTTTGAAGGTAGATGTTTTAGTAGTTGCAGTATGAAGTTAGTAGAATTTAGTAAACTCTTTGAAAATTATCCTTTATCACTACTTATATGTCAGTGTTAAATTTCTTGATAGAACCTCGTAGAAAAAGTTTTCAAAATGAAATAATATTACTAATTCATCAAGATATCAAGATATTAAAATATCAATGTCACATAGGGTAGTCCAAATTTTCCCTGTTCTCCCAGTATGCACTATTTTGGGATTATTCTACAAATATTAAAAGAATGTAAGGTACTACAGATTCATTCCGATATTCACAGAGAGCTAAGAGCAATCCAAAAGTGTTGGTGTCTCCTATTCTACAGTTTGTCAGCAGTGTTACTGGCATATGGAATTTTATATAATCTGATTATGTTGTTGCAGTCTGTATTGATATATATAAATTCATTTCTGTGAATGTGTTTGTTCATGTATAAACATATACAGAAGAGAGTGCATATGGAAATTTTATACTCCACTAGAATTCTGTATAATCTCAGAGATGGTAGGTTTTCATATTCTGCTTCTAATGGAACAAGCCATAAACATCTGCATGAGTTTCCTGGGGATATCATATGTTAAAGAATTATTAAGTGCTAGCACTAGAATGGTGCTATTTTTTTTTTCTTTTAATGTTGCACTGGATATGCAGAAATGGGGGAAAAAAGAAGTTGGAGTTGCTCTGGGATAGAGTGAGAAAAAATGCTCTAGAACTCACTAATGAATGTTATTTTTTTATCTTTAAGTCATTCTTACGTAAATTGTCTGAAATGCTTGTCTGTGCATGAATAGAATTTGTATCTGTAGGGGAACATAATACCTACAAAAACACTGAAAAAAAATCTTTTATATTAGAACTGCTGTTTACAGTTCCAAACAACACTGAATCACTGAATTTTGCTCATCTACACAGGATTATTGTGTTTGGTTAGTCAGAAATTAGTATAATTTCTAATCTAGTTTCTAGGGTCTTTTTACTGTTTGTACAAAAAACACCTTGAACAACCCCGTGAAGTTGCAATAGGGCCAAAATTGACATGGTTGTTCATAGTGAGGATTTAATGCCACAATATTTGACATGCTTTGGGAGCATTTTAAGTTCCACAATTGAGCTCTATATGATGTACCCTTAGTGGTGTTTGCCAATGTACATGAGCTTTAACCAGGGTCAATTTCACCAGGATATAAATACAGATATATAAATTTTATGCTATTCATATGTATCAAACCATAGGAAAATTATGTTCTTTGCATGTTCAATATCCTCTTTAAATATGTGTGTTTAAAAATACTCTCTTATGTGTTTTTTAAAAAAAAGTTTAAAAAAATTCATAAACATGTTTTCATCCACCATTAAAAATATGCATACTGTTAAAGTAAGTTTCAGTACTGCTGAAGTTCTAAAAAAAGGTTTAAATTCTTCAGTATGTAACAATAATAAATAAGAATATTCACCATAAAAATCATTTATGGTTTCAATATAAATAATAGAAAAAGAGAAAAATATAATAAAAATCAGGCACCAAGTGAAAATATTATCAAAAGTATTCATCTATTTATTAAAAAAATGTTTTAAAACAGCATAATATTCATGAACTATGGGATGTATACACAGTCCCAGAAATAACCTATGGAAGTTTGTGTTCAATCCATTTCTCTGCAGCTTGTAACTTTTTCACTGCCTGAATCTTCAACACTCCACATTTCCAGAGAATTTTAAGAAAAACTTTCTAACTGCCTCACCCCAACAGTACAAACACTTCAGAATACAGAAAAAAAAAATATTGCTGAAACAGATAATACATAACTAAAAAGACAAATGCAATAATTGCCTGACATTTCTTATGTACTGTTCACATGAGGTTCAGTAGTTAAAAAAGACATATCAATAATCTCTACTACCTGAAAGCATATGCACATATTAAATAGATTTTCTCATTAAGGAAGTGCTGCAGTTGCAAATCGATGCTTGACCTCACTGAGTCCATATCAAACTCTGCAGTGATACTGGCAGTTTTCCACATCCGTGGAGTTTCTTACTTTGTTTCAGTTTTGTGTTACTAGTTTAACTGTATTTCAACCATATTGTAGCCTATACATCACAGTCTGGACAGTTTCTTTGTCAGTGGCTGCATTTTTGTTTATTTATTTTTGTTTGGTTGCTTTGTTTTTTTGAAAGAGTAAAATGTTCTTATTGTGACCATAGCCTTAAGCAGAGAGAGAGAATAATTACTTCAGAATTTGTCACAGTATGTCCTGTTTTATGCATGTTCTGTAAAACTGTAGTCATCTGCATCAGACGTGGTGCACAGCACACAGACTGGGAACGTCCCACTACATTCACTCATCACAAGAGTTAAAACTCTGCTATAACTGAAAGATCACAGGGCCACCCATACACTGGCAGTGACATCATGGTCAACAGACTACGGATCAGGAAAAGCTGATGCCCCTTTCTGTAGGCTTGTAGGCGCTGTAGATTCTGTAGACTCAATATACAGAAAATATAGATATACACTGGAATGAGATAGAAAAGTGGCCATCAAGACCAAGACAGAAATTCAGGATTTCTTTCACTAGTTTATGCTCCATAACAAATTGAACCGAACTTGCAATGGGGATACGTAGTTTTAAAGAAAACACCTCTGTAAAAGGAGAAAACAAACACTGACAAGGTCATGAAGATTGCACATAGATCTGTGAAACAGGATCATAAAAGATTGGTTGTTAAGTTTTTGGAAGGGAATCATAAATCATCGTTAAGGATCTTGTATCTTCAATAAGCTATTCTTTAGAGAAAGAGATGAATCTGAAAAACCACTGCAAGTACAGATAACTGGTAAAAAAAAAGGTACATGGAGCATGAATGGATGTCTTCTTATACAGGGGTGCAGCTAGCCATGAAAAAGTCAGATTATGAAAGCAGGTATGGTACAATTTGATGCCTAGCTGACTAGAGAATTAGGACAGATACAGCAAAAACAGTAGTGGTAGAAGACTGCTTTTGGAAAAGGAAAGCTACCTTCTATATTTTCCTGAGAAGGGGAAAATGGATTGTTTGGAGAATAGTGAATATATGTATAAATTAAAAAGTCTTTCCTATGTTTAACTTTATATTTCTCTCTGACCTTTTACAGATTGTTGTGTTGACTAGCTTAAGTGTTTAGGTGACTTCACCTCTGATGAGGAAAAAAAAAGTACGAAACAACTGTACCCTGTACCTGCTGATAAAGGCTATAGACTTGTGCTTCCTTTCAGTCCCATTTAAGTGGCACAGAGTAAAAAGCTTGATCTTAACATTCAGTTCTGTGCAGTAATTGCAGTTGATGAGCAAAAGGAATGAAGCTGAAGGACCTCTCAGCAGATGAAACTAAATAATGTTGATTATTTATTGTTTGTTATTCACTGTTGGTTACAATGACATTGATCTCTGCTGATGTAAAAGTGAAGAAAAAGCTAAGGCTAAAGCAGGGCTAAAGAAAAGTTTTATAAATTGAATAGGGGCAAAATTGCCAAAGTTTTAATGACTTGATTTTAAAAAAATTATTCTTCTCAACTGCAGTTAGAGGAAGGTACTTGCCTCTAAATAGCTGAAATTAAACAATTGATTAATCAATGTCTCATTATTAAACACCTAATAACAAAAACTGGAGATCTTTTTACTTCATTTTAATTTGTTGCAGTTATTAAATAAGGAAGATACAAACATACCTGAGTAATTTCAAGAAAGACAATGCTTTTTAAATGGCAGTAGTTCATGAGACATTAAAAACCAGCATTTAAAATGAAGATAACATTAGAAAGGGCACATATCATTCAGGGATCATTCACCCTGCATGTTTTGTGGGTTTTAAGGTTACCTTTGTTTAGATCTGACCACAGAACTCAGCAGCACAAAATGTTCTAACAAGTTAATTGCTTCAAAATGCATTGAAGTCTGGTTTCCATGGCTCTCCTACTCACAGTCCAGAAACTACTAAATATGACAGTACTTAGAGTGTTGTAAAAAGAAACAAAGTAAAAAATCATTTCAGGTAACCACATCATACAGGACAAGATAGGCAGAAACTCACTGTCAGCTAGTTTTTGTAGTACTGAAAAATTTTTCTTGCTTTTTTAACCACTCTCATGATGGTTTGGACTTCTTTTTAGAATCATAAAATCAGAGAATAATTTGGGTAAGAAAAGACTTCAGGATGTCTCCAGCTCATCCTCCTGCTCAAAGCAGGGTCATTTATGAGATTAGATCAGGCTGCTCAGGGCTTTAGCTTACTGGGTCTTGAAATTTTCAAGGAAGAGGACTGTAAAACTTGTCTGGAAAAGATCATACCACAGTAGAACGTAGAATCACAGAATAGTTTTTGCTGGAAGAAACCTTAAAGTTCACCTAATTCCAGCTATATATATGATTCCATGAGGAATAGAGGGAGATGCATCAGGAGATAAGGGTGACAGGCAGGGCAGTGACCTGTGCACCGTTCTGCAGTAACTGAGCAAGACCAGGTTGATGACAGTGACAAGTTTTACTTGCAGTCACAGAGAAGGCAAGGAAATGAACCATGTCTTTGGTCCATCCATTCAGGAGCAGCATAAGATATGTCCAAAGTGAGAACACAATGTGACCTATAACACTGGTCCAAGATCCATCTTGGAGGATCAGCTGGGACAGCAGAAAGTAAGGTTGAGCACAGTCCAGCTCATGCTTGCTAATGTTAGGATTTCCTATCCTTTCATTAAAGAAAAATAAAAGCTCCAGGGAGATGATCAGGGCCAGTAAGGTTTGGAAGGGCCCTCAAGTCCCTGACAAATAGCCCTGTGAGTGCTTATTATATTGGCTGACTTCTGGCTCACAAATGACTGTTGTATTTGCCCAGATGAGAAAGTGTTCTTCTTAAAATATGTCCATAATATTAAAGAGTTTTTCAAAATTTATGAAAACACTGAAATTAAGCTGAAGATGAATAGTGATGCTAATTACGATATTTGCTCACTTCAGAAAACCAAATATTTATTTCCTGGCATTTATTTCTTAAGATAATAATTAAATGAAGTCAAGTTTCTTTTTCTTCTTTTCCTCTTTTTTTCCCGCCTCATTTCCCTGCCCCTGCTATCCCCCCACCTCCTTGACTTCTGTAGGCAATTAAGTTTTGAAACTGAAAAAAAAAACAAGGGAAAGGAAATTACAGCCTCCAGGAAACAACTGTGATCTTCACATCATCTGATAATACAGGATGAAAAATGTGTCCAAGAGGGAGGTATTTGATTTTGTAAAATCTCTGATTCTTGTTTTTAAAGAAACAACTAAAAATACTAAGAAGCACTTCACACCTCTATTCTGTTTTGCGTGTCCTTTACATGGAAGCACGCCATCTATAACGCTGCTGATGCCTTTGAGAACGCACGCAGGATCACTCTCGAGGAGAAAAGGCAATGCAGAAAGAACCGTGTCTCGCAGAATACACCATCTAAGGAGTCTTTCTGCTGTGCCTTTTGCAATCGGATGTGTCTGTCACGTATTGGCCTCATAAGCCACCAGTGTGCCTGTAACAAATGTGGGTAGAGCCTTCCCAAATCTTTGTTCGCAAAGCCTAGCCATGAAAATGAAACATGGGGTTGAGGAATATGTGATGAGAGGAAAAGGACTTATTTAATCTTCAATATAGGAGAGAAGATGCAGAGATGGAGGGTGATGGATTGACCTTCACTGGCCTCCAAGTGCCTACCAACCTATCACTCCCTCTCCTCAACAGGATGAAGGAGAAAAGTATAACAAAATGTTTGTGTGTTGAGATAAGGACAGGGAGCAGTTACTGTCACAGGCAAAATAAACTCAATTTGGGAAAATCAATTTATTACCAATCAAACAGAACAAGATAATGAGAAATAAGAACAAATCTAAAAACCACCTTCACTTCCAATCTGCTTTCTTCCTGGGCTCAACTTCACTCTCGACTTCTCTGCCTCTTTCTCCCAAACAGTGCAGGAGGGACAGGGAATGGATGTTGTGGTCAGTTCATCACATGTTGGTTTTGCTGCTCCTTCTCTCTCATGTTCTTCCTCTGTTCCAATGTGGAGTCTCTCTTATGTGAGACAGTCCTTTGTGGCCTTCTCCAACATGTGTCCTTCCTATGGGCTTCAGTTCTTTCGGAACTGCTCCAGTGTGTGTCCTTTCCATGGGATGCAGTCCTTCAGGAGCAGACTAATCCAGCGTGGGTCATCCACAGGACAATAGGTCCTGTCAGGAGACCCACTGCACTGTGGGCTCCTCTCCATGGGGTCACAGGTCCTGCCAGGAGCCTGTTCTCATGTGGGCTTTCCATGGGGTAACACCTTAATTCAGTTTAGAACCACTTGCTCCGCCGTGGGGTCTTTCATGATCTTCAGCAGAACAACCTGTGTTACCATGGGCTGCAGGGAAATCTCTGCTCTGGTATCTGGAGCACCTCCTCCCACTCCTTCTTCACTGATATTGGTGTTTACAGGGTTGTTTCTCTTACATACTCTCACTGCTCTCTCTCAGATGTTGCTGCATAACTATTTAACATTTTCTTAAATATATTATCACAGAGACACTACTAATATCTCTGAATGGCTCAGGTCTGCCCAGCAGCATGCCTGTCTTGTAGCTGACTGGAAGTGTCTCTGTCCAACATAGAGAAAGCTTTTGGTATCTTCTCAGAGAAGTCACCTCTGCAGTTTCCCACTACCAAAACCTTGCCATGTAAAGCCAATAGAGGCATTGTCTCAATGTTAAATCTAGATGATTCATACTATTTCTGGAGAGCCTTTTTTAATTCTAACAACTTGCAATTAACAAATAATTTAAAAATAACAAATTAACAAATATTTGAACTATTTAAAAGTGTTATTATCTTTTATGTTTCTTATTGCCCTGAAGTATATAGTTTGGTATTGGAACTCATTTACAAACGTTGCTTCCCTGTTCTTTTTTTGCAGCTTTTCCTGTTTCAACCTTTCTCATATAGAACATCCTAAGTGGTGAAACAAATTGTTAGACAAAGAGGAATACCACTTATGACTATCTACACAGAGACTAAATTGATAAAAAAAATTGAACTGTACCCTAGAAAACATTTATATTTGATTGAATTAGTGATGGAGGAGGCCTAATTGAGTGTGCACAAACTGTGTCACTTTAGAATCATCTGTAACAAATGATTTTGACTGATGCTATGTGTATGCATGAAATAAACAAATTATTTTTTTCCAGAAAAAAATATCCAGATGCCAAAAGAACAGCAACAGAAAAAGAACAAGATGCCAAAGGTACCATTCCAGGAACATTAAAAGAGTAGTAAAAATTCAAATCTTAATATTTGTGCACATGATATTTGCAGAAAAACCTCAGGAAAGCACATAAGTCTTCACTCTTGGTTAACCTATGATCAGTATTCAGAATAATAACACTAAAATTAAATCAGATTTGTCCAGTCTTTGCTTAACCCTACTCTTAAACATCAAGCAGTGCAACCTGTTACAAGACAGAGTCTCATTACTGTCTCATCTCAGAACAGGCAAAGGAGAAAGACACAAACTTGCAGGGTAAAGTGCATTCAAATTTTCTTTCACTAGGAACGAGTTCTAGTTTGGCCAGCATCAAAGTAATGGATTTCCTGATGTTACCATTCCACACACAGAGACAGATACTGTCACAGAAACATACAATATTAAAATTAAAGGTTGCATATGCAACCTCAAACTTCTCAGGATGAAGACTGCTTGTTCTCATTCCTGTTCTGTGGGGTTTCTGTGTCTGTGGCTGAAATTTTGTAGATATACTTCAAGACTGATAAATTTAATTATATTTTTACAGTTCTAAAATGCTTTTGGCACTAAATGACTAAATGATAACAATATATAAATGAACCTTCCTCTTCTCCATGTGAATTATCATGTATTTTTTATCACTAAGTGTTATTTTTTTCCGCATGATTGACATACCAAATAGACCTAGTGAGGAACAAATCAATTTTTTTTTCTGAAAGATATTAATTCTGAAGCAAGTGTAAAGAATATCAACCTAGAGAATTAAATTATTAAAAAAGCTATAAGCAACTGACAATGGAACCTTTTATTGCTAAATACCAAGTAGGCCTCATAGGCAGAATGTGATAAACATGAATCCTTCAGGATATACAAAGCAAGCTTGAGAGACAGACTGACAAGAGTGAGTTTGATAAAGAGTAAGTAATAAAACTGATAAAGAGTGAGTTGAGCTAAAGGAATTTGATATCATCCTCTGAACTACCTTCAAATAATAAGTATCAAAATATGGAAGTAGAAATGAGGATTTTTAGCATAAGGCTTTAAGGAAAACACAGTAATCCTCTGCAAAAAGGCCTGAGATAAAATAACTATCTTGAAAAGCAATTATCTATATATATGTGTGTGATGAAAGATTATAGGAATTCAAGACGATTTGTGGGTTTAAGCACTTAACGGAATTTTAGGATTATGTTGAAAAAAGTATGGAGAGGTGACATAAAAATACAAATTACAAAAAATGATTTCAGTAATAAATAGGCTTTGTCAGGAATCAATGAGATTTTTAATTGACTTCCAAAAAAGCAAGATTGAATTCTCATTGGAAAATTTAATAAGATCATCGCTTTTACTACAAAGTTATAAAGCATTTGACATTCAGTTATTTGTAGAGTTGAAACCTCTTAGCACTTTCTTGACTGTTTTTCATGGATTTTGTGACATTAGGACACGTGATTGCAAAGTTTTTGTGACAGAAGTAGGTGGCAGTGCACCAGCCTTTGAACCACAATGGCTTTAGAGCAGTAACATTCACAAAAACCAAAATTGTCCTCATGTCTTGGTTAGTCTAAAATTTCAAGGCTTTTTACAGCTCATCAGTAGATTAAGTGGACACTTCCTCAAAGCATCACTTCTATGGAGAACTGGATTCATAAGCATTCAAGAGTACACAACAATTGAAAACTTCTGTGCATGTTTCAGTTAGTTTTCCCTAGTTCAAACAAACCTTCTTGATACCATATCAATCTCTTGTTATGTTGATGGTAGCAATCTGGAGGTCTGGGATTTCCCTCTCCCATCTTGGAGACTTTGCCATTTGATTTTTGTTCTGCAAGCTTTTTACTTCTGATATCATTTCTTATCTCCCTTCTCCATTAATAATCAGTGATACACCCTTTCTTTACCAGGGAAAAAACCAAAAACAACTCCTCTGCGTTATCAGACAAACATTATTATTATCCATTAAAGGATAGATTTAAAAGTGTGAAAGAATTGTCACCTTTTAGTGCCAGGTATTCTAATTACAGAAACACAGAAACACAGAATCACATAATCCCTCAGGTTGGAAAGGACCTCTAAGATCATTGTTTCCAACCTTTGATCACCACCACTAAGTGCCACATCCCATCATTTCTTGAACATCTCCAGGGAGGGTGACCATTGAAATGCTTAACAACCCTTTCTGTGAAGAAATTCTTCCTGACGTCCAACCTGAACCTCCACTGATGCAGCTTGAGACTATGTCCTTTCATGCTGTCACTTGTTGCCTGGCAGAAGAGACTGACCCCCATCTTGCTACAACCTCCTTTCAGGTAGTTGTAGAGAGTGATAAGGTCTCTCCTGAGCCTCTTTTTCTCCAGGCTAAACACCCTCAGCTCTCTCATAGGACTTACTCTCTAGACCCTTCACCGGCTCTGTTGTCCTTCTCTGCACTCACTCCAGTACCTCAGTGTCTTTGAGGGGCCCAGAACAGAACACAGAATTTGAGGTGTGGCCTCACTGGAGCCAAGTACAAAGGGACAACCACTTCCCTGATCCTGCTGCCCACACTATTGCTGATACAAAGCAAGATGCCATTGATTTTCTTGTCTTCCTGGGCACACACACACGCTGGCTCATATTCAGCAGTTGTTGACCAGCACTCTCAGGTCTTTTTCCACTGGGCCACTTTTCATCCACTGTGCCCCCAGCCTGCAGCACTTAATGGGGGTTTTGTGACCAATATGCATGGGTGGTTGTGTTAAATTAAACAAGGGTTCTCAAGTTTGGTTAAGTACTATGAACAAGAATTTTACCAGTGTGCCACATTCAAAATAGAATGCATAGTCTAAACTACAAAAAGATAATTCCCAGTCTGAAGTACAACTTATGCATCTGAAATGATTCCAAGATCATAACAATGAAGGCTGCTTTTTTGTTTTGTTTTGGTTTGTTTGTTTTTGGGGTTTTTTTAAATTTTTTTCTTTCTTTTAATGTTAAAATCCCTGTAGATCTTTCTGGCTCATAAACTTCCATTTCATCAGTTGGCTAAAGGTGAAAATATCATATTTCTCCTCCTTATTTCAGATTTACAGGTGAAACATATTAAAGAACATTTTTATTTTCAAAATGTCATTAAGTATTACAGAAATTAAAGCCATTCTGAGGAAGGGCTATCTCAGAACCTTTCCTGTTATCTCACCACATTTTGATTAAAATTATTATGCACTTTCTGTCTTCAAAAGTAAAATAGAAAAGCATTTTTTCTATCAGGCTCACCTAATCATGCAATTTTTGTTTATTTTATCTCAGCTGAGACTCTGTTCTTTTCTACAACTACTGAATTAAATAGGTTGCTGTGAAATAACCCATTCTCCCTTTAAAGTTATGTTTTATTATTTTAATGTTTGATTTTGCAGAAGCTAAAAAAATGTTCATTTCTTGCTTTTGAGGCCAAAAATGAGTATGTCCATGTTTTAATGATTTAATTTAAATGTAAATGAAAATTTTGAGCATAATTTTTTTTTCTAGCACTGATCAGGCCCAAATGTAAGAAAAGGTGAAAGGGAAGATGTTCGTATTTGGGAGAAGAATATCTGCAAAATTAAAAAGTAAAGTTCTTAAAAATGTGTATATTTCTTTAAAATTAATTAAGAAAATAAGCAAAAATAGGTTAATAAAATAGTTCATAAGGACAGACCTATTACTGGTTACTCTTTCTGGCAACTTTAGAAATATTTCCAGTACAGAACATTTGAAATCTGTTTGCAATATTTCTTTAATTCTATAAGTATGACTATTTTAGACTTGGGGTGAACCATTCAAAATACACAGAGAACTGCTGGAGGGTATGGACTAAGGTTTATTTTTGTTATTGTGAATTGGTACATATTACTCAAATTGGGCTGTTGTTTCATGCTGCTAAGCATTCAGGCATTATACTTTTGTCAGATCCCATTGTACTTTGCCCAAAAACCCATTAAATTTGTGATAAGGTATAGAACGGAAAAAAAAAATCTTAATCACTTCCACCTAAATACGTTAGCCATTCTAATCAAAAACATTAACTAGATAATATGAAAATAGACAGAAATGAAAAATGTACACTCTACAACCCTTTAAAATTATACTGATAAAAACAAATATATTGTTACGTAAACTGTTAAAGCACAAACAAAGCATCTGAGAGAATATTAACATAGATAACAATTGTCAGTATAGCTAGAAGGGGATTTTTTTAAACTTTGCATATCTGATATTACTAGACAACTAAATAGTGATTAGAATTCTTAATATTCTTTTTAAAAATCCTTTTCATATCTGAAATAGTTTTTCCTGGAGGTTTCTGTTTCATTAGAAGCTCCTCGGAAAATCAGTATTGAGACATTGGTTAGAGTGACATTATAATCTGGAGAGTGACTGTCACCTTTTTAATCAATAAATCTACTCTTCATCTCTTATCTGCTTAGTGACAAGAATGATTTTTTTTTTTTTTTAAATTTTAGCCCTGCTGTGCTAACAGACTTTATGTATGAAGGATTTGATTTTTGTCTCATGGTGTCCATCAGTAGAATTATTTCCTAAGTTTTACCTCCAAAAACAAGCCCTAGTTGACTATATTTGTGCAAGCTCAAACTACTTCAATTACTAGGTTTGTAGATGGACTCTGACAGGATTCTTAAAAATGCACTTTTCACAGATTAACCCATTTTTTTTAGTGGGAAATTTTGTGCTGGCATAGTCTATCAAAGGATGTGTTATGTATCCATATAAATTTCACTTTGCACTTAGCTATGTTGTAGCATTACGAGCTTTCCTGTCTACCAGAAAAAAAAATAAATGCAGGATTCAGTGGCAAAAAAATGTAATTGTAATTTCTAATTTAATTTTAAGATTCAATGGAAAGTAAGTAATCACTTAAATAGTTCATAAGTCTGAATGGTTATTCCACCATTATTATTATTATTGTTATTTAATTTACTGCTTTTTTTAGCAAAGAGACAAAGTCCACTTCATGTGAAAATTAATACAGAGAAATACTTAAATCTCTGACATAAAATCATAGAATAGTTTAGTTGAAAGGGACCTTTTAAAGCCATTTACTCCAACACTCCTGCAGTGAGCAAGAACATTTTTAACTAGATCAGGTTGCTCAGAGCCCCATCCAACCTGACTTCAAATGTTTCCAGAGATAGGGAATCTGCCACCTCTCTGGGTAACCTGTGCCAGTGTTCCACCATCCTTTTTGTAAGAATTTTATGGTCTAAATCCTCTTTTAGTTTAAAATATTACCCCTTGTCCTATTGTAACAGACCCTGTTAAAAAGTCTGTTCCCATCTTTCTTACAGGCCCCCTTTAGGCACTAAAAGATCGTAGTAAAGCCTTCTCCAGGTTGAACAGCCCCAATTCTCTCAGCCTTTTGTCGTAGGAGAGGTTCTCCATCTCTCTAATAATTTTTATGGTCCCCCTCTGGACCAGCTTCAGCAAGTCCGTGTCTTTCCTGTGCTCAGGACCCCAGAACTGGATGCAACACTGCAGGTGACATCCCATGAAAGCAGAGTAGAGGGTTAGAATCATCTCCCTCGACCTGCTACCCACGCTACTTTTGATGCAGCCCAGGACACATTTGACTTTCTGGGCTGCAAGCCCACAGTGCTGGCTCACTTTCAGCCTCTCATCCATCAGCACTCCCAGGTCCTTCTCAGCTGGGCTATCCTCCTATCCCTTCATCTTCCAGCCTGTATTGATACTGGGTGTTGCTGCCCTGACCCAGGTTCAGGATCTCACCCTGCACTTCATTGAGCCTCATTAGATTCCCATGGGCCCACTTCTCAAGCTCGTCCAGGTCCACCTGGATGGCTTCCTGTCCTTCAAGGGTGTCAAGCACACCAGTCACCTCGGTGTAACCTGGAACTTGCTGAGAGTGTACTATGTTACTGGTGAAGACATTGAATAGCGCTGGAAACCATTTGTCACTGATCTCCATGTGGACATTAGGCCATGGACTCTTGATGCGAGCATTCAACCAATTCCTAATCCTCCAAACAGTCCACCTGAAAAATCAATATATGTCCAATTTAGAGAGAAGGATGTTGTGGGGAGCCAAAAACTTTACAGAAGTTCAGGTAAATCACATTTGTGGCCCTTCCTTTGTTCACTGACGTAGCCTCCAGCACCCAGGCAGAAGGAATTGCCAGATTCAGGGTTTTGGGAAATTTGGCAGGTCCTCTGACATTCTTCATGGTGCAAGGTGCTCTTTGGTACAATTATGTGAATTTGAGAGTAGGGTTTAAATTAAGTTCTTTGATACAGTCAGAGTTATGGAGAAAGAAGGAATGTGTGTGTGACTCACACTGGGAAGCTGTTACAAGTAACTTATGACTAAAAAAAATAACTTTCAAAAGAAAGAGTTTTTAAAAGTTTGTTTCCACTTTCAGCTGTTCTGCAGGGTTTCAGAAATGATCTGTTACTGCATGGTTATGGTACTGTTTTATGGTTTTTATTGCATGTTGTCAGGAGTGTAAGAAGTTTGCTTTAAGACCACCAGTTCCAGTGTTAAGAGAGACTTACAGCAGCCTTCTGTTTCTCGGATAAAACTATAGTGTCTAAATAAAGGGGTTTAAATTCTCTGTTTCAAAGTCAGTGCCTTTTTTCTGGAGATCGAAAAAACCATTAGTGTCCCCTCTAATTCATGTTTTATTTTACAAAGTATTTTAAATTATTCCTTTAAGACTTGTCTGTAAATGTTCATACAAAAAGAGAGGAAGAGGAAAGAGAAACACACGGACACAAAGATATATATAGTACCATCAGGGAAATGATTTAAAAATAATTTTGACTGTTGTGCTCAATTTTTAGCTTGCAACTCTCCTGTGTGCATCATCTTCACCTAAAAAAAGACACAGATCTGGGAAATACTGAACAGGATGCTAAAATTGAATCCGGTGTTCGACAGGGATCTAAAGAGGAAAAAACCACAACCTTAATTTAAATAGAACATAGTTCAGAATAAAAAAAAAGACTTTATGGAGTTTTTCAGGATAATGAGATCACATCTACCTGTTAGTTCTTTGCTACATGGCACTGGAGGGTAAGAGTGGGACATGGGACACACTGATCATACGGATGAAAAAACATTCACATTGAAAACAACTTCAATCTGAGAACTGCAAAATAACAGACTTACCACGAAAAACTGTCATCCAAGAAAGATATGAGACATAGACTGCTTTGAGAGAAATAGAATCTAATATGGACAATAATTTTTTTAAGACAGAAGTCTTTCTCAGTGAACAGTTCATTGTTTCTGTTTGGTTGGTTTTTTGTTTAATTAGCAGTAGTTGGTAAATTTCTGCTTTCCCTTCACTATAATAATGCTAGTTTCAAAATCTGACACAAAACATTGAGGTAAATTTGGGGATTGTTGTAAACTTATCTGGGAAATATAGTTCACAGCAAGATTTTTCAGTCATAGTGATAATGTAATGCTACAGAGTTTCTTGGTATGATATTATTTTGAAATTCTGTATCTAAGGCACAATTGTTCTTGCAGCTGAAGCCATATTTTACATGTGTCTAGGAGGACTGTTGCCTTCCTTTAAATATAGGTAATATATTCGCGGTTATTCTTAGAGCAAGATTGGCTGAAATTGGTGTGAGGTCATAATTCTTGCATTTAAAAGTAAAGGTCTACGAAATGATGACTTATACCATCCTGTTCTCAGCAAAATGTATGTATGTGTATGAGCAGAAGCACCAAATAAATATTGTTTCAATACTTGGTGGCTGTCTAAATGGAAGAAAGAGGTTCCAAGCTGACAAATACATATGGCATCTTTACACAAGATTTTGATTTATAATCTTTAGTCTCTCCACTAACAAAAAAAATAATTATCAGTACCATATTTTTAAGGATTTCTGCACTACTAAATTCATCTTCTAATTCCCCATGACAGTGCCTTTTCAATGCACTAACTGATACAGACTTGCATTCTTGAAAAAAGAACCATTTTTATTACAGGAAATATTAATGCTTCTCAGAAACTATAGAAATAAAATCAACCCTGCTCTGCTGGGAGTGCGTTTGAATCCCATCTAGACTAACATAATCAAGACTAATTTTCGGTAGATGTTTTCAGCTGTTACAGTTTGGATTCTACTTAATCTAAAGCACGAATATTTGACACCAGTCCTTGGCCCTCAATGAAAGAAATTGATTTTGTAGTATGTAGAATACCTTTTTCCTAAATGGAAGTATTAAATGTTCAGAATTTAAATGACAGAGGAGGCACAGATACAGTCATTCTTTATTTTCTGGGCCAATACATCCTACAAAGACAATCAGTTATCACAACTAGTTGTCTAATTATTGCTTATCTACAGGTTATTGGGAAATCTACAGAATGAAGAGCACTATTTCATTCCTTCTTGTCAGAATCCATGAAAAGTAGGCTGCAGCCGTAATAGTAACTGTGTTTACTACAACGTACTTAAGTAATCTGTTTAGATTGTTTCCTCATGCCCAAGACAATACAAGTTACTGTCCAGAATACAAGTCTCTCTCCTTAGAATAGAAAAGCAGTCTGCATTAGATATCTAAATTTTTAGAGCTAAATTTAGGTATGATGAATCCTAACTCAATACTTCTGATAAAATCCATGTGGTAAAATTGTTTTAGAAACCAAAACAGATCCCAAAATGTCCTGTCTTACTACCTTCTGCTGAAGTTAAGAATTACAATTATTTGCACACTCCTTCTTTAAGGTCTAACAACTGTTTCAAATACCCTGTTACGTTACATTAATTTATAAAGTCTCTTTAACCTTTGGAAAGTAAAAAAAAATGTATACAAAATTTTGTGAGTAGTATCCAGGGCTGAATATAAAACAATGGGGTTTTGTCTTAATACAGTTCATTTTAATTTAGACAGACATATACAGTAATGTCGAAAAGTTATACACATGCTGCTGTAGCATGTTATTAACTTTTTCTGAACAGTAGTCCTCTCTGAGAGAAAAAGAAAATCCATTTCTCACATAAAGGCAACCCGTCTTGAATCTGAAAATGCTTATCCAGCCAGCTGCCTGGGTAATTTTACAGCTGAAATTAGAAAAGAAATCAATATATCATCCTTCAACTGTCAAGTGTATTGTAGATAATTATACTGATCATATGCATAAAAGAAAAATGTTATTCTACTTCATTTCTATTAATGACATTTACTTTTACAATAAAATAAGAAAGGCAAAGCTTTGGACAAAGACAGAAATAAAGGATTGTGGTCTACACTGAAAACAATTTATACAAAGACCAGGTCAGAAACCTTTGACCTTATGAATTATCATGCCTGTAACCCCCAACATCCAAAAAAAAATCTATCTTTATCAGACTTACTGCCAAGACCAAAAATCAATCCAACCAAGGGATGAACATTACTTTTTGCAAGCGATACTGTGCTACTTTGAGCCATGGCATGTCCTAAAGGTCTCACAACTTAGAGAAAACAGGTCAGTTCAGAATCACAGATGTGGTGAACATGGAAGAAAACAGTATTCGTTTAATAAATAAATAAATACATCTAGTCATAGAGTTTTACCAATGTGTTTTGCACAGTTTTGGCATTTTTTTTCTTTAGGGTTTGGGTTTATGGTTTAGGTTTGAGGTTTTTTAATTTTTGTTTTGCTTTGTGGGTTTCTTTTGTTTTGGTTTGGTTTGATTTTTTTAATACCCGGAGTAGGGAGATGGTAAGTAATTTAAAGGTGGATAACTTACCTGAGACTGGTCTATGAAATGCATCATACAGTTTATGTACATATGATAGTGCATATCACACACAAACATATATCTGGAGAAAGAGGGGTTTGGATGGGTTGTTTTGGAGTGGTGAGAGTTGATCTGACTGCATCCACTGTGTACTTCCATATCTATATGTTGTGGTTTAACCTGGTAGGCAGCTAAAAACCACACATCCATTCATTCACTCCCTCACAGTGGGGTAGGAGAGAAAATTGGAAAAAAGTCAAAGTTCGTGGTTAAGATAAATGCAGTTTATTAGGATGAAAAAGGAACAGAAAATAATAATGATAAAAGAATACGCAAAACAAATTATGCACAATTCTATTGCCCACCACCCGCTGACAGATGCCCAGTCCAGCCCTGAGCAGTAGCTCCCACCCCCTGGCCAATTGCTCACAGGTTTGGTGTTTTTTTCTGTTCAACATCACACCATATAATATGGAATATCCCTTTGGCTGATCTGGGTCAGTTGTCCTAACTGTGTCCCCTCCCAGCTGCTTGTGGACCCCCAGCCTCCTCTCCGACAGAGCAGCTTGCAGTATAAGAAGCTGAAAACCCTTGACTTAGCATAACTAAAACATCAGTTTATTATCAACATTATTCACGTCCTAAATCTAAAACATGGCATTATACCAGCTACTAGGAAGAAATTCAAGTCTATCCCAATCAAAATGAGGACAGTATGCTTCCAAATTTCTTCTCATTGAAGAGAGGGAAGTGTCCTTCAAAAGCCATCTCAAGCACAGATTCTTCAGATCCTTATGGATCTTGATACAAAAGAAGGAGGGACTGTATAACCAGTTACACAGAGTATCTCTGAACAAAGAAGAAACTGCATGGTTTAGTCTAGCTGTCACTAAAAGCACCACTACACTACAAGAATCACTTGAAGAAGGATGCCTCAATACCTACTTTGTTAACAATCTACAAGAATTACTTGTATAAGTATACTTGTATACTTGTACGCTATTCTGTAAATAGTATAACTAGAAATATAGAAAAGAAACTGTGTTGCTTTGATCCTAACAGTCTACACCTTTGTTCTGATGGAGGACTGTACCTTTGCCATTTTGTCATTGAGGCAAATACGCTGAAGTCAGCATCTCCACCAGGCTATTTCTTTGTTGTAGTACCCTTAGCAATCTCAGTTATAGATGAAGAGTTGTGTTGTCCTCTGAAAGATCTGTCAGCATAAAAAGAAAAAGTGTGCACAATGCTCAAGAGGGCTTAATCTCTTCAGGTTTCAATGTCATGTCTTCATGTGTCAGTCATTCTCCTTGGGCATGTGGGTTAAACACAAACTTGAGTGGTAAAATATTTGTTTTATACATCACAGGCAGTTGACTGTGGCTGTGCTTTGAAGAAATCTGCCACTAATAGTGAAAAATGTATGAAATCTATGAGCTGGTTTAAAAACATACAGCAAAGAATGGAAGAAGGGGGAACAAAAAAAAATTAAAGGTAAAAACCAATCATAAATAAAAAAGTAGCATAAATAACTTACTATGAAAGTAAAATGATCTCCCATGAAGTAACTGTGTAGAACTCAGAAAAACTAGGATGTCCTCTCTGCAGGCAGAAAACAGATGCTGAAGTATAAAACAACTAGGAATCCTACTTATACACTACTGAACTGTTCTCCACTTCTGGAACTTTTATATCTGTACATTCATGCCTGAAGTGAGATACAGGTATACAAACAAACACATATAGGTTTGGGTTATAGTCATCCACATGGTAAGTGAAGCTGGTATATTTGTATTAAAACCCTTGTACCATTTTCCCATGACATTTTTTCTTTTTGTCTCTGAAAGCATATTCTTTATGATTTCTAAATATGTTTATAAAGTGAGCTTCAGAAGACTGGGAGATGATTGATTTCCACAAACATTGGAGAATGAAAATATTTTCTCAAGTGACACCAATAAGTAATCTGAAAGCAAAAAAAAAGAAACCATTTGATTCAGACTGTGAATAGAATTTATTCAAATTTCTACCTATTCATGTAGAATCATTTATAATAACAACAACAACAACAATTCTTATTATCAATTAACACTTCCAGGGACATTGGCAAGGGGTTTTAACGGGCTGCCATATTGCTGAGGGTCCAAAAATATATTTTGACAAACCTTGACTTCATTGCCATTTATTTTTCTAGCATGCATAAAATGGAAGGTAAGCTTTGGTTGCATTCAAAAGAATAGGAAAAACCAGAGGATGACAGAGACAAAAATAAATTTAAAGAAATGAAGGCACAGAGCTGACAAAACACCCAACTCCAGAAACCTCTGAGAATAAAATAGGATAATAAGTGGAAAGAAATAGAAGGTAGCCTCAAAAGATTACGTTTTGAATGGTTACCTGTGTAAATTTATGGTAACTAAAGTTTTGTTCAAAATTTCACCAATATCAAGCCACTAGTACCCATTTGGCAGTATACAGGCCTGTTATTCAAAAACTTCTCTGTAGTTAAAAGAATGGCAAATGAGAATAAAATGCCAAGGAAGTTACAAAGCTAAGACCCATATCATGTTTTCTTTTCCATCGTCAACAAAATGACCAAATTATCACTAGGTCTTCAAATCTAATAATATCAAATCTTTTTTTTTAATTGATTGTAGCATCTCAAGCTTTTTTTCTATTTCAAATTGAAAATGAATATTGATATTCCTCAGGTATTTAAAAATGTATATTTATAATCTATTTTTCTTTTTCATTTTTTTGTCACTATGTACTTCATGTTTAGCCATGTTAGTTTTATTTTAAAGAGGTGTCCTTTAGCCATTCTGATGAATTTTTTTGTATTGCTACAATAATCTAATTTGCCAGTATTCAGAAATTTCTTCAGCAGAAAGGTTTTCCTTAATTTGATTCAATACTGCTATGTCAACTTTAATTTTAACTCTGCTTCTCAAAGTTGATAAGAAGAAAACTCTTTAATAACCTCAGGTACTTAACTCATATTAATAAAACCTCTCCTCTTTCCCTGCAGGGACAGATTTAATATTTATTACTTCACTAACACTACCATGTGCAGTAAGTATAGTGCCCACTGTTTCTAGGCCATGACATAGTTCAACAGCAATTCAGAGAATTCCCAGTGTCACATTACTGGTATTAGCCATCACACTTGTTTTATTTGCATCTCAAATAGTTCAAACTGCAGAAATTAATGGAGGCTGAACATAAATGATTAAACTTGATGTAATACCTCTGTTTAAAATGTAGATTGTAAATTGGCAATATTCTTTCTCCTCAGATAGTTGCAGTTTAAGAGATTACTATAAAGATTCCCCCAAAATTAAGTCATTTGGCATGAATTTACAAGTATAACACCTGATAGCAGCACATCCTATTACATTACCCTTTTGAACCTGTTTCAAATTTTCCATTCCTAGCATCCATCTCAGGATGACAAAAACACAGACTAGGGAAGAGCTGGAACACAGGAGGGAAACAGATGGTATGACTGGGACTGGCTAGAAGAAGGGGAACATGTTATGAAATATGTGAAGAAAAATGGAATCACATCAGAAAGAAAACTAAAAGCTAGTAAAGGTATGGAGGGCAAAACACAGCATATACAGACTGGAAAATACTCATCTAAAACACAGAAAAGAGGGGAAATAGAGCAAGAAAACCTAGGACCTGCTGTAAAGCCCTGAGCTTGCTTGTTGAGTTTCTTAAAGGGGATTTAGTTACTTCAACTGCCTGAGGCAAGAGCAAGGGAGAACAAAACAGTGTTCTCAGGAGGTTACACCAACAAACCTTTACTGGCAAACTTTAGAAAATAAGGGTACTTGGCAAATTTTAAACCAATATTCAATCAAAATAAAGCATTTCACAAAACATTTATTTAGAAAACTCTATCCCATCCAACTTTAAATTACCCAGATTTCGAGAAGAGGAAATTAAAAGAAGAAATAGAGAGAGAGAAAGAGCGGAAAGAAAAGAAAGATACAGCTACTGCCAACAGTCTTTAGTTGTTTTGAGCCAGTAATCAGTTTCTCCAGTCTCTCACATCTTCATTATGCTTTGTATTTTTTAATGATATTTTCTTTTGTACGCAACATACTTTTGCAAATATTTCATAATGGCTATTAAAACTTAGGAAAAAAAAGGAGCAACAGCCTTCAAGGTGTTTAGTCCAAATAAGTTGTCCTAGGTTTCCTCAATTCTTGATGGAAAGAAAATTTTTCAGGCAATCAGTCTCTTCTTAAGATAGTTATCTGGGCTAGTAGAATACGAAACACTGTTTGGAAATGTCAGTCCTAACCAGATAGGAAGCTTGAGTATCAGTCAAATTTGCTAAGATGAATTACGTCTATCAGGGTGTGAGTACAACACAGACATACAAAGAGGTATATTTATGAATACAGTATGCAAGACACTTAAAATATTTACCTTTTCCTATTTCTAGAAACCTTTATTTTATTGTATTACCTGAAAATCATAAATAGTAAATTTGTGCCTGAGTTCATTTCCCTAAATATTGTCACTTCTATATCCAACATTTTTAGGTGCAATATTTTTAACAAAAAGTTATCTGGAGGCAACTTGGACAGGTCTTTTCCTCCATTTTGTAAAGAAAGTAAAGAAAGTCCTGGCAGAAATTTTCTTCTCAAATTTTTCATCAGCATATGTAAAGCCTCTTCTTTAAAAGGATAACATATGAAGCATATCTGAAGAGTTCCATTCTATAAGTTAAAAATAAAAATTTAGTCTTGCAGCTCTTCTCTATTTGTCTCTAGCTCACTTCAGATTACATATCTGTTTTAGTCACACTGAGAGAACACCTTTAAATCTATTTTCAAAGTTTAAACCCAAAGCTGCTATCTATACTAAAACATACAGAAACTCTTGTGTCCCACAGTGTTGTTCCTTGTTGTACATTCAGATAATGGTCACACATTGGCAGTTTGAAGCCTGGGGAGCATGTTTGTAACTCCTATAGTATTTGTCCCACTATGGAGTGCCTGTCAGTTAACAGCAATCATAAGTCCCAACCCTGCTCCATTGCTTGTCAATGTTTTTTCAGCTCTTTCCTTTCCAAAATGCATGAAGAATCCTACTCAGCATCATGGAATGTGGTCTTAAAGCACAGATCTTCCAGAAACATTCTACTGTTTTTCTTCTAAAAGACAGTAAAAAGAGGATCAAAAAGAACCCTTCAGAAGTTTAGCCAGAGACAGAGTAGCAAGGTTACTTTATAAAGCATTTAGTGGAGGGCATTTTTAAATTTTATTAAAGTTTTGTCCAGAAGTTGGGAGAAGTGGCTTGATTGGAATATTTTACTACTCTGCTGTTCAGGAAGTAAGGCTTCACATGTATGATTTGCAAATAAATAGCAAACTACTTTGTTTTTAAACAAAAGAAAATTATTCATGTTTTGTTGGGCCATTTTTGACAGGTGGAAGGAATCCAGCTTTTGTAGTGCCTTCTCTCCATAGTGAATACATGAAGCTGCCACACTGTTGTCTAGCAGTTGTTGCTTTCATAGTCAATGAAATAATTTAGGTACTACTGTCCAAACTGTCATTAAACCCACAGAAATATGTTTCTTTAATACTTCTGCTCTGTATCATTGCAGCAGTGGTGAAACTATACTGCTTTAGTCTTTGATAATCTAATTTCACATTAATACTCTGGAGAGAATATATTCTGAATCTCTAGAGATCAATAGATTAAATAATCTGGCAAAGGGAAGGCAGAAAAACACAAGTAAAGCCTTGGAATATATCATGGGTAACAATAGGACATGTTTCTAGTTTAATAGTTTATTCTGCAAAGTCCTCTTTAAGGATGGTAACCATATATTATATTTTTCATAATTAACAGTGTTGAGACTTGAATCACTGAAAATTCTATAGTTTATCCTATGATTTGATTTTCTCTCTTCTTCAACTCATTAAAAATTACTAAGCAAATCATGATTTTTCTTATGTTTTTATGTTCACTACAACAGCTTTGCTACCCAATTACTTTACACCATAATCTGCTTAGAATACATATGAATTCGTGAACAGAAAAAAAATTAGATTCTTCTTGATCAATGCTTGGAGCTCCTCATAAAAAGTTAAACCAGCATACACAACAAGAGCAACTTCTGCAGCCAGCAAATTTCCTACATAAGACCTCAATATTCAGTTTTGTTAGTGCTGAATGGTGACACTTGTACCTCTGCTTCCATAAAACTCCCGTACTCTTCCCCAAGACTGTTTCTTCCACAATATCCAACAGATCTTAAGACTTTTATCATCCACAGTTTTTCTGTGGGTAATTCCATTGCCTCGTTAATGTCATTAATAAAGGCAGTAGGGATCATTACTTGCTTATCATCTCCTGGGGAATGCTGTTCATTACTGATCACTAGATGGATTTTGTACTATGCTCCAACAACCAGTGATCCATCTACCACATAGTACACCAACTGAAATCTCTAAGTCAAAGTTAATGGCATCCTCTCTTTTCATTCACAAAGAAATGTTACAGAAAGCAAGCAGTTTTGTAAGATACGGTTTTCCTATGATAAATCCATGTAAGATATTCCCAGTCACCTTCTTGTATTTCATTGTTGGTACTCAGTATTTTCTCTCTTCCTCGTTGTTTAGACCAAGTGTCATGCATGTGTTCAGCCAATAAACAGATATTTCTAAACTGTTCCCTAAAATATCATTGTATTTGTTTACAGCCTTGTGGAATAAAGTCAGTTCATCAGTTTCTGTTAAATCCCTTGTACTTGTTTTCAAAATCTATGTATATGACTAAAACCCAATAAAACCACAACACCCTACTTAATTGAGTGGATAATTCAAATAAATAATAAGTAAAATATATGAAAAAGCTCTTCGTTCTGTATGAGTCCAAAATAATCCTTCGGATCAATGATTAATTTTTGTCCAAATTATATTTCCATTTCTCATAATAAAAATATGAAGTAAATCTGGAAAACACTTTAGAAACCCAAATATATTAGTGAGAACAGCTCTAAGTATTGTGCATGTGGATTTGCTGATTAACTATGGACAAGGCAGAGAACAGTCCATTAAATAGTTAGAATTAAATTAAATTTTGTTTAGTAGCTTCATTCACAACTTTCTGTGCACAGTGAATGAGGCAGTAGTCTTGTGAGAATAAATGCATGATAATGCTATTAAATACATCATAGCAAATATACGTTAGGATAAAAGTACAGTCAGGTATATATAGCTGATGTTCCTTGATATTGTTACTTTGTTTACTTATGTAAGGTAAATTGCAGCATTCAAGTAACATAGCTGTCTACTATTGTTCTTTCTCCCTCTCATTTCTGCATTTTCTATAGGCCCTGTTCCTGCAACTGGATTCATAAACAGATTTCCGCACCTTGCAGCACCATACTCACTGAGATTCATAAAGTGAAAGGACGATAAAAAAATCAGTAATTCTGTCTGTCCTCTTCTGCACATCAGATGCCATGGAATTCATCTTCTTAGTTGTCTAGAGCACATCTATTGGAAATACATTCAGTTCTTAAGGCATCTATCCTAGTTAGAGCAGCTGGGACCAGTTCATCAATGTGTGGGTGTAACCCAAACTGTGTATTCTACAGCCTCTATGTCATTTCCCAGGAACTGTTAACAATAGACCATTTGCAGCAGCTGCCCAGAGCACACCTGACCCCTCAGGTTATAAACTGGGTGTTAAGAAGCCTGTGAGATAGGAAGATGTTCCTATCCTCACACCAATGACTCAGGTGTGATGACTCCCCTCGCGGGGAACCATTGGCACCTCCACACCCAGCCTGAGGGGTCATGTCTGCTAATGGGCCATCAAGGATTCCAAAAATGTCTCACGACTCACAATCACCCATTGTGGAACTCCCCACCCTTGGGGAGGTGCTAGGTATTCCCACTCGAACCTATAATCTTGGGGTTTTGGGACTTCTGGGCCCACTCATCAGATCCAGAGGAGGACCAGAACCTCAACCAGACTGTGACCAGCACTCTCACCAACAGGTCGTCCTTTCCTTTTACTTTGGACTCAGGAGGACCATGTGAGGCTCAGTGCAATGGCCAACAAACACCATTCTGTTCATACTCCAGTGTGCTAGGTTGTACATCTGGGTCTTGTGGGTTAAAATCAATTGTTTGTCAGTATAATTGTATTTATTTTATTATTGTTATTATATTGTAACTCTGACTTATAATCTCTTTTGAGTTGGGTTCATTTCTGCTGCCAGTTTACCTTTAAACCAGCACAGCATCAAAGTATGGTGAGGATCTAACAATTTTCTTAGTATTTTATTACAATTTGTTATTATTGCTTTTTTAACAAATCATCCCTTACCTTATTATTTTAGAATACTGTTTAAGTTTCTAGTATTTATTTCCTCTTTCTTCATAGATTTTATAGCTCTTGTGACCTAATGTTCATTCTGAGTGTCAATATTTACATCCGATCGTGATAGCTTTCAGTCTTTTGATAAACTATGCAGATAGTGGTCACCATGGCATTCACTTTGGTAGATTTATCCTCAGAGCTCTTTTTGCAACTTCTCCAGTTTTTAACATCCCGAAATTTCTCTTAGAAGGGGAAATGCAGAATTTCCAAATATTTATATCACGTCTCACAATGAATTTCAGAATATTTGATGTACAGTATCATATGCTCTTGCTGTGTTTATTCTCATAGTGTTATTTCATTTCTTTAAAAAAAAATTTTCTCTGAAGACCTATTTATAAATTTATTAGCAAACAAAAAAGTGTATTATTTCCATATTTACACTTGTTATTGGATAAGAGTTTGCTAGTTGAGTCACACCTCATACCACTAATTATTGCTAGAATTTGCTAATTTAAAATAAAGATGTAAAAT
The DNA here is from genome assembly GCF_003945725.1 of Corapipo altera. Lineage (NCBI taxonomy): Eukaryota > Metazoa > Chordata > Aves > Passeriformes > Pipridae > Corapipo > Corapipo altera. The sequence continues at coordinate 10,409,813 of NW_020884883.1, read as the reverse complement.
GAGAAGATATTGATACTGACATTGGTTTTATTTTTGAAGAAGATTTTAATATTATTTATTACTAACTTGACAATATTGTACCTTGGGCAATTCTCAGAATACTTCTTTAACTTCTAATAAAGAAAACAGATGTATTTCTGATGTATTCCTATCAGATGGAATGGGAATAGTTGTTTCAAAGCTAATGAAGAGTCACTAGAAGCAGAAGAAAATAGTTCAACAGATGGAGAAAATTGTTTCTTATCCTTCTATCTTAGAGTCTGTGGGTTAGAATTTGATAGCTCACTGGAGTATAGAATACATCTCTGTAGATTATTATTAGAGTGCTGTCACTGAGGCATAAGATCTAACATTGCAGAGTATTATTCTTTTCATATTTGCTTGCATATAAATGCATTGGAAACATTTCCATTTTTACTACTGGCAGGCTTAATTGCACTTCTGTGAAGACAGAATCATGTTGGTATTTGTGTTTCTCCAAAATAGCAGTAAAATGAAGGATTGAAAGCCTTCAAGGAATATGTATCGACAAGTTAAAAGTGGGAATAAAAAAATGAAAAATAAAATTGAAACTTTATATTCAGGAAAAATTAGTGGAGTTTTTCTACCAAATTTATTAGGCAGACATACAGTGTACATTGCCAGTTGATGTTAACACTGGGGAATACTAGAAAATGTCAGTTAAAAGAGACAAGGAGAAGTCATTTCCCTAACAGAAGTGGGTCATGAAGGCATGAAGCATAAACCACAGTCCTGAGTGTTTCCCAGCAACAGATGTGAGACCTTGACTTAGGATCCAGCTCCATGGAGTTTTACCTGCCTGTACCCCAGGCTGGAATTGCAGGGTGCTGTCACATAGCTGGGGTCAGGATGAAATGGGATGAATTGTGTGAGCCAGGGCCATCCTCCATCTGGGGGCTGGCTCTTGCTCTTGCCTCTGCATCTGCTCATGCCCTTCATTCACCCACGGCCATGGCCTTCCAGATGGACCTGATAACTCCGGTTCTGGGGCTGAACTTCAGTTCTGGTTTTAGACACAATGACTGCATGTCTGCAGATTGGCAGTGAAATGTCAGGGAAGGAAGCTCAGCAGGGGAAACAGGAAGACAAGGAGTAGGTTTCATCCTGATGATGTCAGTCTCTAGTGTTAAGGATGGCATTTGAGTTGCTCACCCAACAATTCCTTAAAATGCAGTGGGAGGAAAAAATAGGCACACTAGAGAGATTCATCTTATCCAAAAAGAGACCCTGAAACACAATTCAGATAAATGGCTTATTTGTCTCTGAACACAACTGGAACACAGAGAGATGAGCAGAAAGCAGATTAAGATGAAAACAGTCCAGATTGTCCCAGTACAAGTGAGCACTGGTACAGGACCCCGTAAGAAACCTAGGACAGAAAACTAAACTTAGACTAAAGTATTGACAGACTAAGACAGGAAGTGGTGCATAGAAAATACATTTTCACTCTCTTAAGGCTATGATGAGGAAAAAGTTCTGTTCTTCTAAGCAGTAGAATTACATGAGACTGTCTCTTCATTTCACTATCTCATCAGTAACTAGCATAATCTAATAGACAAACACTTTTGGGCTAAAGTGAAAATGGATTCTTAAATATACTAAAGGTTGTAAAAATCAATATTTTCTAGAATTTAGGTAATACAAAACAGGTTTGTTTTTTTTTTTTTAAACTAGATACTTCACAGGAAACTTTATTTAGTATGGGATATTTCAGAAATGCTAATTGCTCTTTGAATGCAATGTTATTATTTATACGCAAAATAAGGACGTTATAAATAAATCTTAAATGAGTATACATCTGAACCTCAGAGAAGAAAGTAAAACAAAACAAAAGTAAACAAACCAATCAACAACTCATCCCCCAAAATATCTAAATTCTTAAGTTCCAGATGGCCTAAAAATAAACCCAAATTGTTTAAGTGTTATATTTTCACCTTCACATCAGAATCCTAAAGAGCAGGGCAAATGAAAGTCATTACTTTGCTTTTATTCATGTCTTAGACAAAAATTCCATTGAGGTTAGTAAAGAAATTTTATAAAAGAGATAAAAATTAGATGGAAAATTATTTTATTGCTTGATGGCTTGTGTAATAAAAAGGAAGCAATAAGAAGGAAGAAAAAAATGATTAAAATAAAATTACTATAAAGTAGCTTTTGGTATAATTATCATGTATGGTTGCCTATAGCTCAAAAAATTATGAAAGGAATCAATCTCATCTCTTGTAAAATGCAGTGATCAAGTATTGTTTAGTTGGTGAGTCAATCATTTTCTGAACCTGAGGGCTCCTCTCCTTTTCATTTGCTTACATCCATGAAGTGATTTAGAGTATGACAAATTCAGTCACTATTGTGGAACTTGAGGAGTTCAGGGTGGGGTTTTCTACATTTCAGTAGGGTCCCTTTCATAGTCTGAAATATCTGAAATAATTCATGCATGTTGAAGCCTTGGTTCTTTCTGATGAAAATGATCATAGATGTTATATTGTAGATAATCTTGAGCTTCTATAGCATGCAAGTTTGTACTGCAGTTTTCATGATAAATTGTTCTATATTATAAGATTGAACATTTACAGAACCTTGTTGCATCACAGGAACTTTGTATAAGTGTCCTTCTGGACTGTGATTCTGCGTATTAAAAGGAGAGTGGCTGTACAGTAGTTTGGAAATAAATGTTTTAAAACCTAATTTCCACTCATTTCAAACTTGCAACTTTGAATTAATTAGAATAATTTCAAGAATATTCCTGAAATAAGAAGAAAATATTGTTTCTCCTTCCAGATACTTGGGGACTCTTTGTACTCAATAAAATTTCCTATAAAGTAAGGATTTTAGAATTTCTAGAATCATAGAATAACTTAGGGTATAAATGACGTTTAAGATTATCAAGTCCACTAAACCATGCCCCTAAGTGCCACATCTACACATCTTTTAAATATCTCCAGGGATGGTGACTTAACCACTTCCCTGGGAAGCCTGTTCCAATGTCTGACAAACCATTCAGTGAAGAAATGCTTCCTAATATCCAATTTAAATCTCCTGTGGCACAATTTGGGTCTGTTTTCTCTCTTTCTATTGATTATTACTTTAGAAAAGAGACCTTCTTTTCTCCAGGCTAAACAACCCCAGCTCCCTCAGCCACTCCTCATAGGACTTGTGCTCCAGACCATTCACCAGTTCCATTGCCCTTCTCAGGACTCACTCCAGCACCTCAGTATCCTTTCTGAATTGAGGGGCCCAGAACTGGACATAGCACTCGAGGTGCTGAGTACAGAGGGACAATAAATTCCTTGGTCCTGCTGGCCACTCTATTGTTGATACAAACCAGGATGCCATTGGCCGCCTTGGCCACCTGATCACACTGCTGGCTCATGTTCAGCTGCTGTCAACCAGCACCCCCGGGTCCTTTTCCACCAGCTAGTTTTCTATCCACTCTGCTGCCAGCCTGTAGCATGGGGTTGTTGGGATCCTACACAGAACCCAGCACTTCACCTTCTTGAACCTCATACAATTGTCCTCAGTCCATTGACTCTACCCCTCCAGATCCCTCTGCAGAGACTTCCTACTCTCCATCATATCAACTTGGTGTTGTCTGCAAACTGACTGAGGGTGCACTCAGCCCCCACACAATGGTTTCCAACTCCTGTTTCTTGCCCACGCTGCATGTATTGCTGTTAGATAAGCTTCAGTTGGGTTATTGATCCCTCTATCTTTTTAAGAGGAGAAACCCTAATTCCTACGTGACCGTTCTCAGGTGGTTTCTAACACATCAATAACTCTTACATCTTAGTTGCTGCATGGATTTCCATTCCCTGCCTTCTCTGAGGCTGCAAACTGAAGCACCTCACTACTGCATCATCCCTCAAACATTGTCATGCCACCCCCAGGCTTTTCTCTATTAAACCTGGTTTTATCCCCTCCCCCCTTCAAACAAAGTTTAAATCTCTTTCAATGAGCCCTGCTAACTCTTGTGCAAAAATCGTTTTCCCCCTTTGAGACTGGTATATCCTACCTATTGCCAGAAGGCCTGGTGTCATGTAGATCAACCCATGACCAAAAACCCCAAAATTCTGCCAGTGACACCAAGCTCAAATCCAGGTATTAATCTTCTGGTTCTTCCTGTTTCTTCTCTCAGCGTTCCTTGTAATTGAAAGGATAGAGGAGAACACTGCTTGACCCCTTAACCAGTAGTCCCAAGGCTCTGATGTCTCTCTTAATTGCCTTTGGATTCCTTGCTTCCGTCCTGCCCACCCGAAAAAAATCGATAATTGTTAATAGTCTGAGGGCTGTATGAGTGCAGGAAGGCTTTTCTTCATATCTTTAACCAAGCCCCAGGGAGGTAAGAAACTTCCCTAAGTGGCATGGTCTGCATGTTGGGCCTTTTGTACCCTTCAGGAGAGAGTCTCTTATGGCAATGACCCATCATTTCTTCTTTACTCAACTGGTTTTGATACAGAGCATGTGTTGACAGCCTCAGCAACAGCTCAAGATCATTGAACTATCATCCTCACCATCATTTAGTTCTGTGTAGATTAGCAGTTCTTGAAACTTATTATGAGCTATAAAGTTATAATCTAGCTTTTAGCACTTTATAAGTAGTATGCATTAACACAATAGAGGTATAACAAAAAAAATATGTTTCATTTAAAAATATTAAAAAAGTTCCTTCCTTCCTTTCCCAGAAAAGGGAGGAATGATTATTACTTAACTATTTATAATTTACAGCCCATTTTTTCATCAATGTAATGCTTTATACAATGAAATTATTACCTCCTTGTAATAATTTTCAATGTGTGTATGAAGTATTGAAACCACTAATGTTGTTTTTAATTTGTTATTATATGTAAATTATATGATCTCACTGATTAAGAATATTGTCTACCAACTTTGGTCACCTAAAGTTTAGAAATCCAACTGACCTTCCTGTCCAGCAAATGTAGATAAACCGATACTTCCAGAATTAATCTCATCTGCTTTATAATTTTATTTTACATTTAACTTAATTAAATTTGGGAGATAACTATCTAAGTCTTAGAGATCAAATTTTAATATACTTTATCAATGGTAAATGAATCCTTCCTGCAGATTCTTTGTATTCCAAAAATATTTATCTTTATCCTTTACCATTTCTTCTTTTCCTTGTATGTGGTTACAGGATGACAATATAAATAAAACAATCCAAATTTTTCCAAAAGATTATCTTTATCTTTTGATAATATAATCTGTACAGTTATTGTACACACTAAAGAATTTCAAGCATCCTAATCATGGAAAAAAACTACCTACTGGAAGACTTGATTGGAGACTTCATAATCAAAAGTCTTCACAAAGGAATGAAGTTGGGTCAAAAAAATTTTTGAGTGTAGTACCCGTGTAAATGGATGAAGGTCTATTGTGTGGGATGACAGACTATATGATTAATTTTCACCTTTAATTTTAAAATGATGAATCTCAATTTTTTTCACTTCCTCCTTGATACTTAAACTACTATAAGGTGAAATGTTCTTCCATCATTTTAAATCCTTTTAAATCTTACTTCCTTTTAAATCTCTATGAGGGAGAGCAGAGAGATGGAAAAATGTGCAAGATTTTCAAGATTTTTTAAACAGATTGACATTGAAAGAAACCAGTAGGTGAAATCCCTCATACTGCTTCCACAGAACCTTAAGTGATGTTTATATCACCCAACATTCCCAGTTTTAAAAGTGATAACTGGTTAAAGCTGGCTCTTCAGAATCCCTTTGTGAGTAAACTTGAGGTCTCTATCTAAGGTGATGTCTCTCAATATCTAGTGAAATATATTGATAGAACAAGTGGATGTGGCAAGGGAGGTCTAGATCTGATATTAGGAAATTTTTTTTTCACTGAAAGGGTGAGCTGTACCAAGCATTGGAACAGGCTGTTCAAGGAAATCATGGAATCATGCCTGAAAGTTTTCAAAAACCACGTAGGTGTGGTGTTGAGTGACAGGGTTTAGTGGTGGCCCTGACAGTGTTAAGTTCATAGTTGCTCCTGATTTCTTCCCACAAGGCCACCAGTGCAGTCCCTTCATTATAGAAACTTTGCCATGTAAAGTTAATGAAACTATCTTTAAGGTTTTTTTAGCTAAAAACCAGACAACATGAATGTATTAAGAATATCATGTCAAATTAGCTTTATTTCTTCCCTGAAAAAACACCTGTCCTAGTAGAAAAGGGAAACAATAATGGTAAATAATGTATTTTGACTAAAGGCTTTTTGAAACAATTTCAGTGGTCGTCATCATAAGTGCACTGAAAATGTGATGGAACTAATGAAATCACCCACTAGTTGAAAACTAGTTCACTAAAATCTGTCACTTTCACTCTGAAATGTTTTGAATCCATATAGGTCCAACATTAAATGTAGAGTAGAGTAAACTGGCATATGGGAGGGAAAAACAAAACAGAGAGCAATTAGTTAGGCAGGATTATGGCAAGATCTCCACCCTAGGCCCCATCCTCAAAAAAACAAACAACCCTCCCTCCAAAAAAAAAAACCAAAAAAACCAAACAAAACCCAAACAAATAGAGCAACCCAACAAAACAAACTTTATACTACATCAACATATGACAATAAAGTTACTTTTCAAAAAATAAAGTCTCATTCTGACACATGAATATTATTGTTGTGTGAGTGTTATCCATGACACAAAAGAATTGTTTTCTGTTTGGTTTAGCAAGCCTTCGGCTGAAGTATAGCATGAGATCTTCAATGTACAAAATATCATAGAATTATTGGTGAGGGAATAGAGGAACAATAATAAGAAGAAGCTGAGAAAACATGGTCTACAGTGAAAGGTAAGGAATTGGTTTTGTTCAGTCTAGAAAAGATAAGACTTTTTAAAAATATTTGAAGTCAACAATTTCATTGTTAATAAATATTTATACAGATTAGAAAAATCCTGCTTACTACAAGGGCAACTAAACTCTAAAATGTTCCACGATGGTGCTAGGTAGAATATCCTTCCATCCTCATTTCAGAAGGAAAGACTAAACATGCACCTATCAGGATGTTTTATCAAGTTTAGACAACAATGACCTCCATGAACTTGGTGTTTTTTCCTCCTTCTAATATTCACTCCCTCCTTCTGACACTCCCTCCCTCCTTCTGACATTTCTGTGGTTTTGTACTTCTATAATTGTATAGCTCCTCACTGATATCTTTTTGTACAAATGTATAATTTGGTCTTCGGTCACTGCAGCAAGGAGGGCCATGGGGCCTTACTTTACTAAAGGTGAATCAAAATGTGTGCAAAGAATATATTAGAAACCTGAAGACTGCTGTGATATGTACAGTAGCAATAACTGCTGAGAAAGTAGTTACAGAAGTAGTTTAAAATCAAATCATATCCATAATAACCCTTCATTAGAAGACAAGAGAAAACTACTAAAAGATTATTCATAATAAAAAGCTTAATTATGTGCACCATTGAATAAAAAACAGTCTATCTCTCAAAAACAATTGTTGGTATTTTCCTTTATAAAATACAGACATGTTCCAGATAATTGAAAAAAAAAACCCAACAACAAAAAACCCAAGGAGAAATAGAACTTCATTTTAAAGAAACACTAGCTTAACAAAAACAACTTCATCTCATTTTCATTAAGCTCTAGTAAGTTCACAAGTCTAACTTTTGACAAATGCTCTCTATCACACTAATGCTTTATCAATTAAACTGTGTCTTCTGGGAGACTAGAAATTGTTTCTAATGATGTGAGGCAGCAATGTCTCTTCACTCACAATAAAAGTAGCTTTTATTGGCCTTTGCTAATACCAGTGAGATTTCTTTTATTTAGAGAAGGGAAAAACATGCCATGAAAGTTATTGTCGTAAGAGCCTGAAAAGTGGACTTTTATGGTTCCTAAACTTTTTAATTTCACTTATACAACTGGATGCTATTTTTCTAAGTCTTCTTTCATATACTATGAAATTTTAAAAATAATTGGGTTTATATATCTTCTTCACTTATGTACTTTTATTCCCCGTTTTTTTTTCATGTAAATACATACGTGCAGGAATATCAATTAGATTTAACTAAATAATAATTAGTCTGTTTTTTCTTTCTCCAACAAGGTACACATGCAAAATCTTAAAATACTATACCTTAACACAGTGTGAATTACCAACAGTAATGGTTTTTGTAAAACCAGTAGCGACAAACTGAGAATCTAGCAGAAACCTTCCATTCAATCCAATCCAACTGGTTCAAGCCCAGGCAAAGCCAATAGTGTTGGAGGAGTTTCTATATTATAATTAAGTTCCACTGACCTCTGTGGAACTGTTCTGGTTGTGGTCTAGTCTAGTAAAAGTTTTCTTTTGATATTACAAAGGCAAAAATGAGAGTCAGTTGTTTAAATGTACACAAAAATTTATTTTCTACTAAATTAGATGATGTGTAGTAATGTATATTAGATGGTGTTTCCACTTAGTGTTCTGGTTTGCAATCTTATTATATATTCCTTCAATACAGGTGACTGCAATGCATTTCAGGTTTAGTTTAAATAATCCTGGGGGAGGGAGTGATAAAGCATTCGGGAATAATTGCAAGAACACAAAGAAAATAAGATCATGTGAATTTCTGTAAGACTTCCTACGTTCCTACTTTTTGCTTCAGTTAGCAGGGGATGAAAGAGAATTGAAGGAAACAGAAGACAGGTAGAAAATTGTAGAGGGAGATAATACTTGTAAATTTATTTTTTTTTTTAAGAAACAAAATAACAGCAGACACAGGAAAAGTTTAGAAGATACGTTGAGAAACTGAAGTTCTTTGCAGAAGAGAAATAGTCATCAGATTCCTGGAAAGAAAAATTTCCATTGTTCACATATGTTACACATAATGGTTTATTTTTGAATGTAGCGTAGAATACCTATACTGGCATTTGACTTTACTGTCCCAAATGTTTATATGTAATAATATTTGTGAAACCTCCACAGGATATAGTAAAAGGGAAATACTTTTCCTCCTTGAGGAATGTGCATTGCCCAAATTTGATTACTACATGAACATTTTAATCTTTTTAAATGGAATGTAACCTTCACAAAGTGTAGGCAATATAGAACACAAATAAGATCTTAGCAAGCCTTTCACATTCTTTGAGTATATCAGTACATACAGTTACAAAAGGTTGAGGAAAAAGAATAGATAGAAGCATTAAAACATTATTTCAAGACTTTATTGGTATGATTTTTACTTCAAATAATCACAACATTGTTGTTGTACTTTGGGATCTTTGTAAGTATAGACTTTCTTTAGAATTATGTACTTTATTACATTGTACGACCGTTATTACAATGTAAGACTGTTTCCACTATGTATAGATAATTCCAGTGTAACATTTGAAAATATATAAACTTTTAGATAATTTAATCTATTACAAAATGAGCACTGCTTCCTTCAATAACCAGTTTATTCACTGGTGGTGGAACAACCAATTCAGATTAAGTTTGGCACTGCTCACTTCTCTGATCACTGGAGACCAAAGCCTGAACAACTGTGATGATACTTTTTGAACCCAACAGGAATCTACTCGCATTTAATAGCAATTCTACCTAAACACAACAGTAACCAAGAAAATTGCATATTGATTCAATGCACAATATTTGTTTGGGTCGTTTTCAATTCCAGTGAAGTGCTGCTTGACTCTGACACGCATATTTGAAGATGATACAGACTACACACAGAACTGGCTTCACTTCAATGCCAGAGCTTTTCAGATTTATATTTCTCATTAACCTTACTGCATTTTGTGTTTCTGTCTCTCTTTATAGCAAAAACATATGTTTTAACCATTAGATAAGATAATTAATAAGGATGAAAGAGGGTAAACTGTAATTTTCCTTTATCTTTAACCTCCTCTACCACCTCTTCCAACCGATTTTGTTCTGTATTCTGGTTTATAACCTACTGGCAAATTTAAGGGCCATCAACAGAAGAGAAACATTAGAAAAATATAATTAAAAGTACATAAGTATTCTTACTCTTTAGTATTCAAAAGTAAAGGGTCAGATCCACAAAATAATAGGACAGTTTTTGATTACATATTTATAGGGTCGCATTATTTAATATTTAAGTTTTTCACTTTTTAATAATCAGAACTATTACTTCCTTCAAAGGAAATATGGATATTTATACACCCAGATAACTTGAGATCTAGGGCTTTAAAGGTAAGACACACTAGCTTCTGTGAGAATCAAGATATATTTAGGCAGGAAAATCACATTGCACGTTCTGAAGGAATTTTTTTTCAGTATAAAATACCGTATGCTTGAACAAAGACATTCACATTTTAAACTACTACAACTCATGGATGCTCTTGATGTATTTAGCAAAAGAGGGAACAGAAGCCAACACATTTCTGATTTATGTGTCAGTAAAATCCTGTTCAGATGTAATGTATGCGACTAATCTAAATCTAAACATTAAGAACAGTCTAAGTTTATTTTTCAAATTTCCTGTGTAGGATATCTCAGATATCCTTATTCTTATATTCTTAGATAATTCTAAGGGACAATATAGATTTTAGGGTGGTTGAATTCTAGTCAGCAACAGAAGTGATATTTAATTTTTTGTTTCTTCTCAAGCATCTTAGGATATCTGAAGATGAAAGGTCTTTCAGAGTTAAACTGAGAAAAAAGATTTAGGCACATGCAAATTTAGGAAAAAAACATCTTTCTTTTAAGGCAGACACTTTAAAGGTAGACACTTTAAATTTGAAAGCATCTTCACCAGTTCAGGAGGTTGCACCTTGTGAACAGGCTGATATGTAACAGGAGAAAATCCCCAGAAAAAATAAAAGAATAAACAGAAACTGTTGATGAATGCACAAAAGAGGAAATGTGGTGAGTAAGCTGTCAAAGGCTGTATACGGACCAAACAGGCTTCAAACTAATTCAGAGTTTTATAAAAAGAAAACCATCTAGCCATTCCTTCTCTTAGAAGGTCTTTTACTTCCAGGAGGTGCAGTCAAGATTGTTTTTTTAAAATGTTATTGTTATGCAGACACTTTTCTTTGTACACTCTAATCTCAACTGAGTTATAGCTGAGCAAGTCGCATATTTTGCAAGCACAGTAAAACCTCTAAAACAAAAGGGTTTTTTGAGTCAGACCCTTAAACTTACTCTAACATCCTAGTGATGTTTCAAATGTTCATGTCAGTTTGAATAGGTTAATTAGCAGTTACTGATTTGCAAGGGTAATTACTATGTTGGAAGTATCTAATTCACTTACATCTGCATTACAATGTTTTAAAAAGCATTTTTCATAGAGTTTAAAAATTATTGGATGCAATTATATTCAAATATGGGTTTAACTTTCTGATCATCATCATAATGACAATTTTTCTTCACAAGATAAAGACAGGAAAATGTGATCAAAAATGTATTTATATGAACTGAACATCCATTTAAATTATATATATATGTATAGGAACAGACAGTATCCTGCAGGTAGTACTTTTGTCTTGATGCTGTAAGGTCAAAACCCTACATTTTTTTAATATACAGTTATTTTACTGTTAGTACTACAATGATTTCTGCCTAAAAAAATGCCACAGTACTCAGAGATTGATCTGGTTTCTGCTACTAACAGCAGTTTATTTCTATTTTCTTTAACCACACATGTAACAACTTTATAGACAACCTCTAGTCAAATGTACAGGCACTTCCCAGAAATCCCAAAATATTTTTAATGCCATTTCTGATGGAACTAATTTGAAAATTAATTATAGAATGCATATTTATGGATGCAAACATCATAGAAGACAAACAGTATTGGAATCCTGTGTTGGTATTTCTTTATTATATGGAGGCACTGAAAACCTCTACTATTTATAAACATTATCATCTGTGGATATACAATTGAATATTTTTTATGATCTGTTGAAAATTCTCTTCCTGTTAAGTTCTTTTTATGCAGTTAATACTTAAAACTGTGCTTTTAAACATGCAAATGACACTCAAGGGTGCACAAAAATCAGGTTTCATGGGTGACTTCAGCTAACTGGTGAAGTTCAGACAGTGCAGGGCTAAAGGGTATTCAGGGTCCTTTCTTTCATTTCTCTCAGTTATGGACATTCTTGCAAGTAAAAACCAATAGACACGACATAGCTCACCTTTGCCAAGGTCTCCTACTAAATGTCAATAGGTATGACTATTCATAGACAAGCAACACAATATTAAAACAAAACCACAAAGAATGAGACTAAAGGACAGAAAAGGGAAAGAACTTTATATTTACAAATAATAATTATAATACAGCTCAGAGTCAGGTTAAATGCACTGACACATGAGCTCAGGCTGTCTGTTTTGAGGAGTACTTGTCTTGAGCAGTATGGGCATGATCATTTTGCATCACCTGGGCAGTTACCCTTAACAGGACAATACAGACAGTGTAATTGTATTTTTTTTCCCTAATTTTTCCGTATTTTTATGAATAACACATGACAGTCTTGAGACCAAAAGAAATAATGACTGGGTTTACTATGATTTTTTAGGCCCCAGGCCTGAAATTATGTGTGAGCTTTCAAACTATCATAACGACATTTTTTTACTACAGCAAAAATGATATAAGTTTATGTGTTATGAAATATCTTGAGTGTATGTGAGTGGGAGCACTGCAAAAGACTTGCTGTCATTGTGTGAAAAATATATGGATGAATGGCAAAACTCTGGGTGTGAGAACTTCCATATCACTGTAGGAGCAATGTCAGGAGTGAACTATCCCCAAAATAGCACATGTTCACTTATAAATAATACCTGGGTATTAATATGCTGCATTAGGGAAGAAAGAAAGCAAGACCCTGGAGGAAATGAAGGAGACAAGTTACTTGATGTTGCAGTTTATATATTGACACTTCCCAACAGCAAACTGTGGAACACTAGAAAAAAAACTTATGTATAGAATAGCCAATCTAACAAATGGATTTTTTTTTTCTGAGTAGTTTAATTTTAAGAGTAGACATCATAGTCTAATTGAAATGTATTTAAAACCAATTTAGTTAAAAAAACACCTGGGTACTAAATCCAAAATTCTGAAGCTAACTCATATTTGAACCTAGAATTTTAGAATTGTTTGGGTTGGAAGGGACCTAGTTCCAATCCCCCTGCCATTGGCAGGGACACCTTCCACTAGACCAGGTTATTCCAAGCCCCATCCAACCTGCCTTTGAACACTGCTAGGGTTTTGACATCCATAGCTTCTCTATGAAACCTCTTTCAGTGTCTCACCACCCTCACAGGAAAGATTTTTTTCCTACTGTCTAATCTGAACCGACTCTCTTTCAGTTTGAAGTTATTCCTCCTTCTATCACTGCAGTTCCTGATGAAGAGTTCCTCCCTGGCCTCTTTGTAAGCCCTCTTCAGGTACTGGAAGGTTGCTTCGAGGTCTCCACCCAACCTTCTCTTCTCCAGGCTGAACAAACCCCAACTTTCTCAGCCTATCTTCATAGGGAAGGTGCTCTAGTCCCCTTATCAACTTTTTGACCCTCCTCTGGACTTGGTCCAAAAGTTCCATGTCCTTCAACCTGAAAATGAAGAACATAATGATCCATGGTGCTGAACAACCTATCTTGGAAGTAAGGGAAAATTTGAAGGAAATAAGATATTGAAATATTCAGGCTTGGAGACAGAAAATTAATACAGGAGGGAAAAGTCATTAGTCAATCCTTCATAAAGGATTGAGAAAGAAAGAGAAGGATAAGGGAAATTTAAGTATTAAAGTTCTTTATTATACAATTTGGTTATTAATTGTAAATTATTAATTTGTTTGATAGTCTTTAATATTATATATGAGTGTTTTGAGTGGTTACATTTTTAAAGATATATTTTTGAATGAAGCAAATTCAGTGAAGCTCTCCTGGGACTCTATTCCACTAAGACAATTAAGAGTGTTTCTAATTTATTTTTTCTTTTGAAATAATTTTACTATGCTTCAGAACATGTCCATACTCCATGCTGAAAATGCAGATATTGCCACGAAATATTACTGCACTCTTACAGAGGCAAAAATCTCAGCAGGAAAACTAATGTTGCCTCTGCTGTCTGGGCTAAATTCTGATTAGCATAATTGAATTCTGCCTGCCTAAATTTGTCCTGCAGGGGATAAAGCAGGCAATTCAGCTACATAGTCATATAATCTACAACCTCACTGAGAAAGTCAGCAAAGGTACCAAGAAAGCTAATCATGGGGGAATCTAAAACAATCACATATAACTGTTTACATAAGAGTGGCTTTACATGCCAGTGTAATTCATTTATCCAAATAATAACTATAATGCTATTAAAAATTAATTGTCTTTGAAAGTCGAACAGAAGGATGTTCGGAGATTGATAATGGTCATTCAGTAATTGTACTGACCTTCAATAATATCTCTGTACTTCCGCAATTTTGTAGCTATTTACATGACTTTTCTATTTTATTCCTAAGACACAGAAATTTTGATCAGTTTTCCCGACAGGAGGAATCCAAATAGTGTGCAGGAGAGCACAGTTCCTCAGGGAATCCAGAGGCACTACTAAGGTTATGATCTTCTGGGCTGTGATCTTCTCCAGAAGGATGTGAGCTTTGCAGCTGAGTATTTGCTTGTAAAGTAGCAAAAGGTTTTGTTCTTTGCTCCCGAGGTCAACTATATGGTCTGTTCAAATCTATAGCTAAGAATATCCCCTAATCCTCCAGAACAGCAAAACTGCATCCACACAGTTTACAGGACATGGCACCTACTCAGTGCTGTGTGGGAATTTTGTGCATGAATTTCATATGTCTCAAGCCAAAACTGAACCAGGTACCATTTTGACAATTCCACAGAACAAGGAATATATTTCACAGCCTGAGTCATTGAATTAGAACCGTTTAATTTACTACATAATCTAAGAGATTAGGGTAAAGAAAACCATGAAATACCTACTCCAGCATTCAGCCTCCCCTTTCAAAAGAAGTGAGAAAACCCTGGAATATTCTTATTCAGATGTTATTAAGGTTCAGGTTTCTTGGGTTTTGTTGCAGGTTTTTATGTTTTGTTTTGTTTTTTGTTTTTGAGGTTTTTTGGTTGGGTTTTGGGATTTTTTTTTGAGTGGGAATTGGAGAGGAGAGTCCTAATGAACAGTTTACACTCATTAAAAAAGAAAATACAACTTAGCTAGCTGTCTAGTGTTTCTTATTGCCTTTGAATCACAGAATTACAGAATTGTTAGGGTTGGAAGGGACCTCTGCAGATCACCTAGTCCAGCCCCCTTCCAGGTTGCACTGAACACGTCCTGGTGGGTTTTGAATGCCTCCCTGGCCAGCCTGTTCCAGTGTACCACCACCCTCCATGTAAAGATGTTCTTCCTTATGTTGAGGTGGAAGTTCTTGCGGTTTAGGTTATGGCCATTGCTCCTCATTTTGTCACTGGAAACCACTGAAAAGAAACTGGGACCATCCTCTTGGCACCTACCTTTGAGATATTTATATGTGTTAATGAGATCCCCTCTCAGTCTTTAGATAAACAGGCCCATCTCTCTCAGTTTCTCATAATAGAAATGCTCCAGACCCCAAATCATCTCTGGGGCCTCTGCTAGACCCTCTGCAGTACCTCTCTGTCTTTCTTGTACTGAGGAACCTAAGCATTCCAGATGTGGACTCACTAGGGCTGAGTAGAGGATCTCTTCCCTTGCCGTGCTGATGCACCGAGGATACCATTTGTCCTCCTGGCCACCAGGGTACACTGTCAGCTTGTCATCCATCAAGATTTCCCAGTCCTTCTCAGCAGAGCCGTTCTCTAGTAGATCAGCCCCCAACCTATACTGGTGCTTGGGGTTATTCCTCCCTAGGTGCAGGACCCTACACTTACCTTTGTTGACCATCATTAGGTTTCTCTCCACTGAACTCTCCAGCCTATCAAGGTCCTGTGGAATGACAGCACAACCTTCAGCCACTCCCCCCAGTTCTGTATCATCAGCAAACTTGCTATGATATAAACCTTCTATCCCTTCATGTAGGCCGTAGATAAGCAAATTGAATAAGGCTGGACCCAGTATTGATCCCTGGGAAATGCCATTAACTACAGGCCTCCAGCTGGATTCTACTCTGCTGATTGTGACCCTCTGAGCTCTGCCATTCAACCAGTTCCTGATCCACCTCACTGTCCATTCATCTAACCCACATTTCCTGAGCTTACCTATGAGGATGTCATGTGTGACAGTGTAAGAAGTCTTGCTGAAATAGAGTTAGACAACATCCACTGCTCTCTCCTTGTCTATGCATCCTGCCATGACAATCTAGGAGACTATCAGATTGGTCCAGTATTATTTCCTCTTAGTGAATCCAATAATAAATTAAAACACATCTCTACTCTCTAGTGACCAGCAATAGGGCCTGATGGAACCTCATGAAACTCTGTCAGGGAAGATTTAAACTGGATATTAGGAAAAGGTTCTTCACTCAGAATGTGGTTGGGCATTGGAATAGGTTCCCCAGGGAAGTGGTCACAGCACCAAGCCTGACAGAGTTCGAGAAGCATTTGGCAAACTCTCAGTCATATGGTGTGGTTCTTGGGGTTGTCCTGTGCAAGGGCAGGAGTTGGACTCTATGATCCTTGTAGGTCCCTTCCAGCTCAGGCTATTTTATAAATCTATGGTTCTATGATTATCTATTTCCAACTGTTTGTTATGTGATCTATAGTAGCTCTACTCCAAAACAAACATAAAGCTTACCACATCTGATTTGTACTTGGGAATCTTGCAAGATTAAGAAAGAACCAGTGGCAGAAGAAGGCCTACCTGAAGAGTCACTAGAATGATTCAGAAAACACTGACATACATCACACTAAACATCAAAAATATTAGTTGTTTAATAACTATCTCTAATTTTGAAAAACTGTGATAATCTTGATGTTCTGATTAGCTCAAAGTCTTGAATAAAGTTATATCCTTGACACTCCTCAATCTAATATCTATGAGAAAGAAATCACTCTCACTTATATATAATATATCTAAACTTTGTAAAAGGAATAACCAGTACATACAAATCCCAGTTGTTGGGATTGCATATTTGAAGTTCTCTGCCTCCTTTTTCTCTCTTTTACATACAATCAAATAGGAATAGCTTTAAAATATTACATAGAGATGTGGTGCAAAACAGAGTTAACTGCCTACCTTGGGTAGAAATGCCTTATATTTCAATCATTTCTAAATTATATTTTTTTATTAGAAATATAATCTGGTACCTACAATTTGATTTTAAATAATTTCCTTTATTATCATATAGAATCCTTCAAAATAATAAATGCTTTAAATAACTCTTACTTTGACAAATGCTAAACTATTTGAATAGAATTTAAGTGCAGAAGTACTATAATGAAATTACCTGCTAATGTGAAATTCCCTTAAGGTGCAGAATTTATCAGAAAAATATTACTTGAAATGCATTATTGGTAAAAAATATTTTGCCTAACTGCAAAAAAGAATAGTTATTATTGTTTGTCAGTCTTGTTTCTTCTCATTTGTACTGGTGAAAGCTTGGAGAAATGCCCATAAAGTCAATGGACTTGAACTTGTATAAAACCCTGACATAAAACTGGGATGAGTAAGAGTAGTGCCTCCTGTGAAATATATAAACTTTATAATCCATGCAAAACTTATGCTTCAGTGATTACTGTTAGTACATATTCTTGTGACAATGTGAAAATTTGCAAAGATTATGAACTAGGTATTTTATGTTTATATTTATTTCAAGCTTCATTTGTGCCAAAGGATCATTAAGATCGGAGATGATTAAAAAAGATACAAGAGAAAAAAGAGGACTACACAGTTTTACTCACAAAATTATCAGTTAACTTTTATCAACACATTTTTTGAAAGTGATTTGGATTTAGTGAAATGTCATCATCCAAAATCATATTTCTCTTTAGGGGAAAAAAACCAAACAATAGTACATGTAGGATTCATATTCAAGCACCTTATCAGTGTGTTTTTAACACTTCATTGGTCATTTGAGGGAGCAGAGAGCTTTTTCTTTCCAGACCTTTGTTCCTCAAAGGATATTGTATGTGGAATTGTCTCACTGTTATCTTATTAACAGGCACAAGAAGAGAAGACAACTGTCAGAGTTGTCAGGAAATGATGTTCCTGTTATCTATCTTGCCTCACTGAGGATGAATGCCCAAGTGGCAAGGTTCTGCTGATAGAGAAGCACTGACTAGGTTAACTAGCTGCTCATTACAATGACACAGTCAGTGTTCTCCTGGGCTTTGACATTGGTATGTCTGATCGTTTAGCTTCATCTCACTAATTCTGTTACTTCATACCTAGATTTACTTTAAAGGAAAAACTTTTTTCACAATAGTATATGTTTATATTGCCAGGAAATACTTATTCAAACACTGACAGTTAGTAACCCTCAGAAAGTAAAGTAAAAGTGGAATATTGCCTAAAGAAATAATATCTTAAATATGAGGGTAATGTGAAAAGATAATATTAATGTTTCTTGTAATTTTATCTTTTTAAAAGTTATCTTTTTAAAATTAATAACAGATTTCAAATAGCAGATTCCATGATCCCACTTTGAATTATATGTTTATAAAATCTTTGCCTCTTTAGAATTAGTGGGAGGATTTCTGTGTCTGAAGATCAACTGGAATTTTAGCAAAGGCTCATTTCTGTCATGAAACAAGAGTTGTAGCATCTTTTAATTCCCTAGCAGGTAGTAGAAATTTTCATTACACCTGTAAACATCTAGTTTTTCTTAAACATTATTAAAGTCTCGGAGTGAACAGTAATTGTGGCATTGCTTTTTGCAACATTGCTGTGAATTTTATGTAATCTATCATCTTTTAGCATCATGTTTTTTCTGTATAAATTTTGCTGCACGTCCTTATTCTTATAATATCAAAGTAATATTAGAGCACCAGTTTATAGTTTCTAAAGCATATTTATTTCATAAACCTCTGTCGTATCCCTTTTTACTCAAGTCCCTCTATCGTGGATAACATCACACTTTTTAAAGATATATCTTTGTTAGTTTTTCACTAGCTATTTCTGAATGCATCAATTTAATACCTCTTACTCTCAATTTGTTTAACAAATAATGACATTAAGTTATTTTAAACCATGCTTTTTCCATAAGTAATGCAATAACTCCAATACCAAATACAACCCCCTTATAATTAGATCTAGATACGTACTTTAGAGCAACTATAAGAAAGAAAGATATTTTCCTCTTTACAAGTCAAAAGTCTATTCTGTCAAATTTTATATCTTTCTGTAAAAAAATCAAGACAATTCCTGGCTCTATAGCAAAACAATGATTTCCTGAAATACATTCAATTATTTGACAAAGTTACTGATCCAGGGTTGCGTGTAGACACTATTAATCCTTTTAAAGGAAATTATAAACTTGTTTCTTCTGATTATCCTGTGAAAGTTATGACCTGCAAGACAAGTCTCATTCATATGTATTACAGCTCTATGGATTCCATACTATAATATTATGACATTTTTAGAGCTATCCTACCACCTTAGTTCTAAAATTTTTGCTTCTCTTAAATCAGTTGAATTAGCTGAATTACTGAATGGTTCTTATTTCTGTATTTGGCATAGCAAACAGCTAACTGAAAAGGTTTGACTTACCTTAGTGGGTAAATAAGAAAGCAGTTTGTCTTTGCTCGGTTAATCAAGGTATATTGACATATGCCATGCCAATGACAGCAAAAATCAGACATAATTATCATCACTTTTCTGATATTAGTTACAGAATATGCTGATTTCCTAACTGGATTTTATATTTTCTTATTGAGCTTCCATTTTAATGTGGTAATATACTAAAATTTGGGCTATACTATGCCAATATGTGTTTCAGAAACGTCACTTGAAGTTTTACTTACTAGACTCTGGAATAATTTGACTGTATTTCACTCTAAAATAGAGAGTAGTTTGCAAAAAAATGTGATTAAAAGTCAAAAGTTCCGGGATATGTCTGCCTTGATATATCCTCAAAGAGGGAGATACATTCAAAGTTAGTGATTTGTGTGCAACAACTCTGAGGTAGTTTCTTTTAACGTTTTTCTGATCTCTATCCTGTCCATTCAATAGTGATATGAGCCAAATTGCTTCATTAATTAAATCTCTAACTGAATCAATTCAAAGTGGCTCAGGCATGCAAACAGGAACAAGAGAGTAGACCATGATCAGTAGCCAGCATATATGTACTTTCTAACAAAAAAAAGTTGTGGTTAAATATAAAAATAATATGAGAAGGAATATTATCCCTATAGATCAGAAAAGGAGACCAAATGATTTAGACAGCAAATGACTTACACATGTAGGGTATTTCTGGATAATATGGAGACCACATAGTTCCACTCAACAAAACTGAGAGTTTCATTAGAACTCTAATTTACTGATTTCATTTGAATAGAAATGTTAATTCTATGGCAACACCTTCACATTCATAAAAATAATTTTAATACTATGAGTTCTTTTAAAATATTATTCATTTGGTGAATCCAAAGTACATTCAGATATCATTTATAAAAAAGAAAATATAGATTTTAGCATTTTAACTGCATATTTACAGAACTGATATTTATATCTTAATACTAAATTTTCAATATACCCTAAAGACAGAAAAAGAAAACCAACCAAAACTGGTTTAGTAGAACACACAATGTAGTTCCTCATTTAAGATTTATATAGTTCAGTTTAAGGTGCTAAAATTTCAATTATTATTCTCATTACAGGCAAAGCAGGGACTGAGGTACATGACTCCTAAGTCATGCTGAAAATCTACCTCTGTTTTATAGCACATATTTTCCAATTGAATAGATAAAGGAAAAATAACTCTCTATATTTCCCAACAGGCAGACATAATCTACATGCATTTTACAACTGTTGACTGACATACATTCTTGCTTGGGAACTGAATTAGACCTCATGAGTATTGTGTAAACTCCTATCTTTCCTATGCTTTGAACTTTTCCTACTTATTCCAGTTTGGTAATTATTTTACCCAGGTTTGAACTTAACAATCAAAACTATTTCCAACAGTATGCAAGCACTCTTTATACTGGAAGTATAAATCCTGAAATTCATTTAATGGCAAGTTCTTTCTACTTCAAACTTATTTAAAGTATATACAGACTTTATGAGTGGGTCAGAAGAATATTCTTTTCTTTTTCTTTCAAATTAAGGAATCCAATTTTGAGTCAGAGAAAGATTAAAAGTAAAAAATACACTCAAAAAGTATCAAAGCAAATCAAATAGGAAGTTTTATCATTTTCTTTTTGAACACTTGGAATCAGTTTTCCTCTACAATGATGCCTGTTTGCACCAAAGCAATGCCAGTATAGACAGGATGACAGAGTAGAACCAGGTATTGGAGCAATCTTGTCATTTCAGAATTCCCAGGTGTTCTCCGCTGTAAGTTTATGGTATGCTTTTTGGGAACAACAACTTTGGTTAAGTACAGTAGTCCATTTCCTGGGAAGCTGGGGAGTTATTAACTCTTCCTTTTCTTTTTTTTTTTTTTTCTGGTGGATAAAGAATACTGAACAGCATCCTGAAAATAAAGGTAACTGTTCAGAAACTTCCAATGTACAAGAAGGAAAAGAAACAAGATCAGTAAAGGAGAGTTGTTATCACACAGTCAGATTCCTGGACACGATGACTGGTGACCCTGCCCAAGTGTGTGTCTTGAAAATCCATTTTCTATTGATTAGGTACCTGTCTGGTAGTTGCAAGATTTGCTGAGGTATCTTAATAAGACTGTGAGTGAGAAAGACATCACAAATTACTTGTGTTTGTCCTTATCCCTACGACAAAGAGCGACAAAACTTAGTGTACTGTCAATACTATCCCCTTCTCTGTTCTCCTCATCTAAGTTTCTCCATGAATACAATGAAGTCACCAGCAAACAGATAATTGTAGAGCAGTAGTATGGGCTGCTGAGCCATGATACAGTAATACAGATATATTCATAATGGTCAAAATAAAAATGAATGAAACTAAAGAGATCAGAGAGATAATCTGGCTCATGAGTACTGCTTGTTTGTGTTGTGCCTCTGTTTCTCCAGCATGCAGAGGACTGCTTCTCATCCCTTTGCTCTGCACAGCAATACCACATACCAGGCAGTACCTTTCGCATATAACTACGAACTTCCAGCTATAATCTATCACTTGATCCACAGAACATTTATTTTCACGTGGGTAATGATATTCCATTGTGGAAGTCAGACTGCATACCTGCTCCCAGGGAATGAGCAATATGTTCATTAGTAAAACCTTAGGACCCCAGCTGAGGTCCCCAAAGCAACTCATGTCCCTATGTGTCACACCTACACATCTTTTAAATACCTCCAGAGCTGGTGAATCAACCACTTCCCTAGACAGCCTGTTCCAACACCTGGTAACCCTTTCTGTAGAGAAATTATTCCCAATATCCAATTTAAACCTCCCCCAGCACAACTTGAGGTCATTCCCTCTCATCCTATCACTTGTTAATTGGAAGAAGAAACTGACCCCCCCCCCCCCCCCCTCCATACTACCTCCTTTCCTGTGGTTGTAGAGAGTCATAAGGTCCCCCTGAGCCTCCTCTTCTCCAGGTTAAACACCTCCAGCTCCCTCAGCTGCTCCTCATCAGACTCATATTCCAGACCCTTCATCAGTTCCGTTGCCCTTCTCTGGACATGCTTCAGCAACTCAATGTCTGACTTGTAGTGAGAGGCCCAAAACTGAACACAGTAATCTAGATGTGACCTCACCAGTGCCAAGTACAGAGGGACAATCACTGTCCTGGTCCTGCTGGCCACACTGTTTTTTAAAGGATTTTTTTTTAGTAGGATGCTCTTGGCTTTCTTGACCACCTGGGCATGCTGCTTGCTGATGACCAATAATCACTGTGAATTCAACCTTATACATCTTCTGATAAAAATTTTTTAATATTGAAATTTAGATTTTTTTAATCTCTGAGTAAATCAGCTAAATGAATTCTGCTGAGTATTCACACTAAAGTGTCTCACGTGAATATCAATATATGTATGCACATCAATTTTTTTATGTGTACTCAGTAAAAGGTACTGAGTACTATGCTATTCCTTTAAATTATTGGGTTTTTTTCTGGCTATTTTCCATTAACTCTCTTATAAGTCTAGCAAAGTTCTTTTTCTTACATTTGATAATACTACTCCTTCAAACTGACACTTATAGTTAGAGAACATATAGCTTCTGTCATTTCCAAACTTTTCTGTCTTTTGAAGAGTTTTCAGGTGCACACCACTTTATTTGGACTTGTTATCTCTGTGGAAATAAAAGAACTAGCTGTTAGGAACCTTTGAATGCACTTTAAACTTGAGACAGGCTTACAGTTAAAACAATAGGCTTTTTCTGAGTGAAACCAAGGTGCCAACTCAGAAGTTGTTCATTTCCAGAGTATTGTCTTTCAAAAAGTCCCAAAATAAACCTGGAGGTTAACAAGTCATTGTTGACTAAAAATTAAATGCCTGAACATTTTCTAGGACTTTTCCCTCAACTCTATCTCCTTCCTTTCAATTTAAGATGATGGGTTATATTTGAGTTGACTGACACTGGCTGCTTATGAGAAGGTAAATAAAATGTTCTTTAAACTTGTCATGTTTAAAGAACTGTTGGTATAGTCTACTGCTCTGTCAGTAAATCGACTTACATAAAATGTCATCTAACTTCTTCCTTCCTGGATAACAGACCTGCCATTATGAAATGTTTTGAGCTTAGTTAAGACTTTTAGGCATACTTTAACATACAAATTACATACTAGAAAATGAATTATCTGAAAAAATTATTGTCTTAAAATTCTCAGTAAGCTACTGGGTTTTTATACACATCATACATAATATGTTTATATCCATACTTTCTACCATCTTGAAGCTTGTGTCAAAAATATTTTTCTCAGAAAAAACTTTAATAAGAAATTCATAGTTCTCAGTGCCCTTTAAGAGTAGTGAAAATGCATCCGTTAATATAGACTTTGTAAACCTTAATGGGGGAATCTATGTGCTTAAGGTACACAACCTGAGTTAAAGAAACTAAAGAATGAACAAACCATTTCAAGGGAAAGAAGTGTATTGTTCTCTACTATAGTTTTTCTGTCACAGAATCACAGAATCACTTATGTTGGCAAAGACCTCCAAGATCATCAAGTCCAAACTTTGACCGATCACCACATTGTCAACTAGACCATAGCACTAAGTGCCATACCCAGTCATTTCTTGAACAGCTCCAGGGTTGGTGCCTCCAGCATTTACCTGGGAAGTTGATTCCAATGTCTAATCACCTCTTCTATAAAGAAATTCTCCCTGATATCCAACCTGAACCTCTCCTAGTGCAGGTTTAGTCTGTGTACTCTTGTCCTAGTTGCCTGGGAAAAGAGACTGACGCCCACCTGAGTGCAACCTCCTTTGAGGGAGTTGTAGAGAGCGAAAAGGTCATCCCTGAGATTCCCCTTTTCCAGGTTAAACACCCCCAGCTCCCTCAACCGCTCCTCACAAGACTCTTCACCAACTTTGCTGCCTTTCTCTGAACATGCTCCAACACCTCAATGTCTTTCTTGAAGTCTATGCAGTTCAGTCTTAAAAGTTTATTGTGAGCTACTGAACAGTACACTGACTACATAGTTCAATACAGATGTGTGTCATCCCAAAGCAAAGCAAACAGCTTTTGAAAGATTTTCTCAAATAATACCACAGATAACCTTCAGGAATAATATAATGGTTGATATGGGAACTATAGAAAAGAGAACACAGAAAATATCTCTTAAGTTTTTATATATTTTATAAATTTTATACCGTTTTATAAATTTCATTTTTTAAAATGATTTTAAAGTTTTATTTTTTTATTTTTAACAAAAGAATTTTTTACTGATTTAAATTCAATAAGAAAAATGCTTTTACTCTAGAGCTATAAAATCACAGTTAAGAAGTGTTTTGTCTATCCGTTATAGTGATGAAACAAATATAGCACAATTACTGCTCTGAGTCACCTCTAGCTGCATTTCTGTGATGAGTTTAATGGCCCATACTATAAACATCATGTCATTATCAATCTCCAGGGTTTCAAGTTGACATTTCTCATTCTGTAATACACCACATTTAAGCATTGCTACTTAGAAGTGATTTATTCATTTCCCCCTGAAACTAAGAGTTACCACATGATGATGTAACTAGGCTTAGATATATGGGGAGGATTGATTAATCTTGCCCACATCTGTCTGATCTGCACCTCTGCAGGAAGAACTTCATTGCTCACCAAGCAGCACCCAAATTGCTGCAATTCCAAACATAACTGGCACCAATTTCTCTTAATATATTGTACCAGGCCTTTAATGTGTGTCTGTTTAACAGCTCTTAGAGGCACAACAGAGTTGTCCTTGCAGCAGAGATATAGACATCTGAGTCTGGGTGGAGAGAGTCTGCACATATCCATATGTACAATTTATAAATCCAAGATTAGTGGGATTTTAAAAAATTATTGCTCTGATAATTTTTTTAAAAATAAATATATATATCTAATAAAAGTTTGTTTAAGATGTCCAGGAATAGACAGCATGCTTAGATTAGTAAAACTAAGACACAAACAAAAAAATAAAACCAAAAAACCGGAACACCCCCCCACACACTTCCAAACCTGAGTCACAATTAAGTCCATCTAGTTCATTTGGGGGAGCAGACAAATGTGGTTGAGGGAGGTATAACTGGGGTGGAGTCACAATGAATCAAATATTATATGGTGGCCTCTTTGAATCACATATTCAGAGATATGTTTTTCAAATACCCACATAATTTCTCCTGCCAACCTTCAAATATTGGCTATAAGAGATTAGATGTCTGGGTTTTGAAAACGAATTTCTCTGACAGATACAAAGCATTGCTCCTCTTGTGGAAGCACAGAGAGGTGTTTCAGCAGCTCATATTAGTAAACTACAGAGTGCCAGGGCAGGTGCTCAAGCACTGGAACTACATCAGCTGGACAATTAAATTACGACACTGCTCCCTGGCAAGCACTTGGACAATCCAAGTAGCTCTCCTCCATTCAATGGTTTGATACTAATAATCAGTCTGGAAGAAACCATCCCTTTAAAAGGACAAGACCTGACACTTTTCACTTTCTTGGACTTTATTGGATTACACAAAGTCTTAGTAGTGCAGAGAAAACCCTTATTTCTTCTGTTTTCTTCCTTTTAAATCTAGTTTAAGTTTTTTTTTTTTAATTGTTCTTTTCTTATCTATGGCTTCTGTTATGTTTAAAGAGAGTACTAATGTACATTTGCAATGCTGAGGTTACTCAGTTCAAGGAATAAATGAAGAATTAATTCATAAAGATATAGTATTGCACATAATGTAGAAGATAAATAGTCTGTCAAATCTATCATTCATACAGCCATAAATTTATCTTTAAAAAATTCTAATATGAAGTTTCCAAAGGGAATTTCTTATCCCTCTATAGCTCTTTTGTTTATTAAGGGTAGGGAGAAGAGAAACAACACTCTTTTGTCCATTTAGACTTCCTGTGATTTCTTATCTATAGTAATAAAACATATATTAATTAATGAGAGAAGGAGGGAATGAATCAACTTGTGTTTAAATGTATGGGTTTCCTTTCTTCATCGTGATAAGAGGAGATAAATATTTTGCATTGTTTCATCAGCAAAGCTAATAAGAACTCTTAGGAAGCCTGGTGTAAAAATAAATGTTTTGATTTCAAAGGGATAAAAGCATCAATTATTTCAATTTTAGTACATCTATGCATCATTTTTGGAGGTGATTTACTAATACAATTCTACAAAGAAAAACCACTTATAAAAAGAAATGATAAACCAAATTAAATCAAATCTTCTTTGTACTCCACTGACAATCAGAATGTTCTGAAAAAGGTATCACTGAGCAGATAAGTTTCAAAGCTGAAATGTAACCTCAGAGGCACAACTGAGAACAAACCCAAAGATTTTTAATAATATTTCAGAATGGTTGGCGCCTGTGACACTTTTGTTTTAAAGATGCAATCCATGCCAGATAAAATACAAGTTTTATAAATAATGTCTCCTGCACCACTCTTATAACAAGTACTTTTTTCCTTCTTGGTTTTTCTCATATTAAAAAAGAATGTATTAGAAATTATAGTATTGCACAGAGACCCAAAGATCGTTATGAGCATTGTTTGAAACTTTATGTGCTATATCTTACAGCAGAGAACCATGGGAATCCACTTTTTCTTAATGGAACACTTATTAAATTACTTGAGGGATGAATGGCTCAGGGAAGCAGCAATGGGAGGCAGAGGCTGTCTCATTATTGCTACTTGTCTCTGTCTGCAGTAGCTCCTGCTGATGAATCCCCAAGGCTCTCGGGGTGCCAAACAAACCTTCCTGTCTCAGCAGTCTGCGTTCTTTCACCATGGACCCTTTCCCACAACTCCCTGGGTACTGTTTCTTCACAGTTTGGAATATTTTTGTGTTCTTTTCTGTCCCCTGTAAGTCTCTCCGTATTTCTGGAGTGACAGTTTGGACAGGAGAACGTGGTCTAGGACATCTACAACCACACTTAAGGCTTTGTATTCCTCACTATGAAGTGGGGATATATCAATTCCAGGTGCCATTCTACCTTATGCGTGTTATGCCATTCCTGCAGAAGCCACATAGTAATTTGCTACTAGCATTTCAAAAAGTGTGTAAATAGATGTGGAATACATAAAATATGTGCATGGAACATAACTTCTTCATCAACAACTACAGCAAAAAAGGAGAAAACTGGACTTTATGAGATCTATAAGAAGGAGTATACACTAATACAACAGACAGGCTAAGGACCAGTTGAATAGTCGTTCATAGTTCTTACTTAGTGATAGGAATGAATATACATTATTAATTTTTAAATTGTTTTAGAATAGACCTACTAAAATATTAAGAATGTTAATTTACTTTAAAATGCACTGTAAAATATGCAATGTCTTTTCATACACTGTAACATTACGTGCAAATAGGTTAAATTATCTGTCTATAAGACAGATAGGGTTCTTTGTAATTCTTAAATATATAAGTTAATGTGCCTGTGGAATATTTTTTAAAAGACTTTTTTCTTGAATTGTAATTCACAGCAAAAAAAGTGTGAACCTTTGAATACTAAAGGGAAGCGAGTGAGTAAAAAAATAAATTGCACTACACAGCTAAACCAGGATTGGGGTGACTGGAAGTAGACATATGCCTGTGAACTAATCACACTAACTCTTCTTATGGCTAATTAAGAGAAATTGGCACTTTCAAAGGATGATTTACACCTTACTGAAATAAGGATTTGAACAAGGTCAAATGAACCATCTTTTGAGCTGACTTTATTCCCCCATTGATTTTAAAGGGAGCCTAAGGTAGACTGTGTAGACTGGGATGACTAAAATTTAAACAGCCAACAACTAAAGATACAAAGCTCACATTTTCACAATTATTTCAGAGATGTGTTGCACTAAACTTTTAAAAAATACACAGAATATATTTATCTGTTGTGATTACTTCTATGGGGAAACGAAATAAATTTAATTCTGAATAGATCACAAAGGCAACCTAAAATATTAATAAGCAGTGAACAAAAATTGTCAGACCCACAGGAAAAAGGAGAGATGTTGTTTTATAAACAGTGAACAGGGGATTCAGAATCTGATATATGTTTACAGATTCTCTTGAGAGTGAATTTAGGAAGACTGTTATATTGAGATGCATATATATATATATGTAAAATTAAATAGGTGAAGATGGAGGACATATATTTTTAAATAAAAGATCATTACATCAGGGATACTTTGAATGAATCATGAAACTATTCTTAAGTAAGTAGAACATGAACTCTAACAACGATAAAAACAAACAAAATGTTTCAGACACCATATTTTGTCATACACAGTTTAGACCATGTGGACCTTTAAGTTTCCTTTCTTCATTTAAATGAATGCAGCAGTGAGCATCAGATGCACTTTCACAATAATCCAGGGAGCATGAACATTGAGAGGATGCAATTCACCCACCCTCTTCATTTTCTCACACCCTGAATTCTCAGTACAATTCATAGCTCATATTTATTCAATAGTTTCCAGTTGTCGCTTCAGATCTGTTCCAATCACTTACTTCTTTGAACCTGCACCTGCGATTTAGTCTAAGACCTTAAGCCCGAAATTATTCATACCAAATCAAAAAAATTAGTCATCTGCATACATTTATTTTTTCAATGAAAAAACTCACATTGAACAATATAAACTTGGAAGCGAAAAGAGAAGATTATTTTTGTATGTTCAGTAGAAATTACAGTTTGAAATCACATCCAGAAGAATACAGTGTACATAAATGCTATTTTAAAATAAGGAATTTATAGGCATGATTTAAATTAGACATATATTTTCCGTTTTCATGAGTTGAATTGGAATTAACCTGTCTTCAGATGGACCCTAAATTTGTATGAAGATCAAATGAAGGTCTAAAAATGCATCTCTAAATATTTAAGATATATCTTGAAATTATGTTACAGGACATAACTAATTAAAAAAAAAAAAGGTGAGCATAGGGCAGTTTTATAAGCTATAAAGCATAATGAGTCTTGAAATTTTTTCTAATAAAAAATAAATAAGGTGATTTATCTAGACACAACCATTTAAAAGAGGAGTTAGAGGAAAGGCAAATGATAGATTGCTGAAATTAAACCTATTTAAACAAAGTTGAAAAACTTCCTTTTATTCAATCTCCTTATGTACTCTCATTAGAAAGCAAGACATTGATCTCTGTAGACCTTAATTACATTCAGATAGCTCGGATGTTTCATCTAGATTTGTTCAGACAATTTGATACCTCAGGACTGAGGGGAACAAAGAAGGAAGGACAGATACAGGACAGTGTAGATATTTCACCAAAATTTAGGTATCTGTGGTGAGATTTAGTTCACAATAAAGGCAACAAATATATTTATGTAGAAGCATTTATATCTGTACAAAGTACATGTAAGTCTACGCAGAACTGGCAGATACAGCACAAGACCCATGGAATGTAGATACCTTGTTGGAAAGGCAGATGGAAACCAGGAGCTGTAGGACATTTGAAATGGCAGTTTATACTTTTAAACTGACAAATGAATTGAACTTCGAATCAAAAGTCAGTCATGTCCTAGAATGGATATTCAGCTATTTTCCACCAGAGCTATGATTCAGTTTCCTAAAATAAGCATTCAGTTGTGTTGGTTTTGCCTGAGGTAGAGTTAATTTTCTTCACAGTTGCTGGTATGAGGCTGTTTTGGATTTGTACTGAACACAGGGTTGATAATATAGAGTTGTTTTTGTTACTGCTGGGCAGTGCTGACCCAGAACCAAGGCGTTTTCTTCTCCTTTTACTGCCACACTGGCTAGGAAGCTGGGGGTGCATGGGAATTTGGGAGGAGACACAATCATGACAGATGACCCAAACTGGCCAAAGGGATATTCTATTCCATGTGACATCATGTTCAGTATATAAAGGCAGGAGAAAGAAGGAGGATGGGATGTTTGGAGTGATGATATTCATCCTTCCCAGTCACCGTTACATGTGATGGGTCTCTGGTCTCCTGGGAATGACTGAACACCTGCCTACCTGTGGGAAATGAATTAATTCCTTTTTTACTTTGCTTGTGTGTATAGCTTTTGCTTTCCCTATTAAACTGTCTTCATCTCAAGCCGTGAGTTTTTTAGCTTTTACTCTCCTGATTCTCTGCCTGCTTCTGCTGGTAAGAGAGTGGCTACGTGGGGCTTGGTTGTTAGCTTGTGTAAAACCACACTATTAGTGTAATTCCAGTTGGTCTTGGACAACCAATATAATTTCTATTTGATATTCCTAGAGGCTTTTGGTCTCCTATAATCTCCTTGTTAGATCTGTGAGCCCTATGTGAATATCCCGGAAAACTCACGGCACCTCAAGGAGCACTAAATAATTCCTTGAAAACAAAATAATTACTCTGTCTGCTTTATAATAAGATTGTCCTGCTCTAGTCTGCACTGATGCAGACTCACCTTGAATATTTTTTGCAGTTTTGGGCATGACAATATAAGAAAGATATTAAGCTGTTAGAGAGTGTCCAAAGGAAAATGGTGAAAGGCCTTGAGGGGAAGCCGTATGAGGAGCAGCCCAGGTTACTTGGTCTGCTCAGCCTGGAGGAGACTGAGGGGAGACCTCATTGCAGCCTAGAGCTTCCTTGTGAGGGGAAGAGGAGGGGCAGACACTGATCTCTCCTCTGGGGTGACCATGAGGGAATGGTCTGAAGTTGTGTCAGGGAAGGTTTAGGCTGTGTATTAGGAAAATGTTCTTCACCCAGAGGGTGAAGGTTGGGTGCTGGAACAGCTGGTCACTTCCACGGGGAAGCTGGTCACAGCACCAAGCCTGACAGAGTTCAAGAAGCATTTGGATGATACTCTCGGGCACAGGGGAAGACTCTTGGGGATGGTCCTGTGCAGGGCTAAGAACTGGACTCAATAGTTCTCATTTCCCTTCCAACTCAGCACATTCTGTGATTCTGCAACAATGAATTATTTTCCGAGCTCCATTCACTGTATTAATGAGACCTTCATTGTTGAGAGTGGGAAACACATAGTACATCTCTGTGCAGATATACAAAGCTGAGTTTCTTAATCAGTAGCTGAATTCCACTTTCCAGTGGACATCATAGCTAAGTTAGGTGCTCTTTATAGAAATATACATTAAATGGTACATCTGAACTATAGTAAAATGCCTTTTTTTCCTCATTGTCCTAAAGTGAATCTATGTAAACCTCTTAAATACAGACATTTAAATATCCTTATTTATTCAGACTTTTCACTCATCTTTAATTCTTCAAATTTTCTTTGCACAAAAGTTACCACATTTTTTCACCTATTTATTTTCCAGTGCGATCACTGTTTCTCTATTGTTTTCAAAGCCTATAATTGCAAACTTTGGGATCTAAGAGATAACTGTTTAGAGGTAGTGTCACAGTCTGAGGAGACTGGAATGTTTGCTAAAGGGGATGAGTTATGAGATAGACAAAACTTCTCTCTCTCAACAATTGTAAATTCAAAATTTAGGGGCTTTTATCAAGGAAGTGTGGAAAAACAGAAGAAATAACAACCCTTTATTAAAAGATACATATATGTTGGCAAAAAGACAGTAACAGAACACAAAAAATCCTAGACAGTAGTCCTAGAAAAAAACCAAAAAAAGTCAGAATGGATACTTTTCTGTCCTTTAGCGCAGTCCTATTCGTGGCCTGCAAGGGGCGCTGTTGGATCACTGGAGGTGTAGGATCTGCAGTTCTCTGTGGTGACCTGCAGGGGATGCGGTTGGACTCTGGCGGTCACCATGTGGGAAGGGGGTCTGGGGGTGGTCTCAGATCACGGGAGAAGCCAAAAAGAAGATGGGGGACCCTTCCCCCAATGGAAGAAAAGGGGAAGGGAAGCAGTTCACTCCCATGGGACTCATTGTTGTCTCAGATGACGGTGTCTCAAAGCTCCTCCCTTCTCTCCCTGTGGGCACACAACTCTCCGATGAAAACACAGTAGATCCAGGCTGGAAATAAAAGGCAGCTTGCAGGCAAGTTGAGGCCAGTAGTCAGAGCTGACCAGGACAAGAAGCCAGAAAGGCAGACCTCCAGGTCCCCTCTCCAAATGCATGCACACAGAGTCTCGTCTCCATGGTCTGACCTGTCCTCTTTCCGGGTGGCCAGCTCCCCCAATCTCAAAAACCTTTTCCCCCCTCACTCCAGTATTCAATGGGCCATTAGCTAGGAATGCAGCTCGACTGGCTATACCTTTTGTAAAGCTTAATAACCTCCCCTTCCCCCTCCCCATTCCAACTCCGTTTTTCTAACAGTGAAGGAGGGAGAGAAAAATTCAACTCTCAGATTTATAACCTGTAATAGTCTAGATTTTCTTTCATTATTTAATTCCTAGTGGTTCAACATGGGCTGTGATATCTGTCTCTGTGCTTTTCAGACAGTCCATTGGTGAAAAAACCTTTTACCATTTTTTTTTCCAAAAATACATACATGTCATTATGAAATGTTATGTTTGTTATCCATCTCCATTTTAGTGAACTGGATCTGTGGTATGCAAAGGCCTGGGCATTCTCTTTTTTTGTTGTAGTTACATGTTTGGGACACTAAGAACTCCTGTCAGTTCTCAGGAGATAATGAATATTTCTAAAATTTTGCTTTTACTCATGCTCCTCATTAACTCTTAAGTTTTCAGAGCATAATTTATAACCAGAATCACATGTGAGACAGTCTCAATAAAATATGAATTCTTAACCTTTAAGGATTGGGTTTTTAATAGCATACATCAGGTACAGTCTGAAAAGAAGTTAAAATATTATAAGATAAACTGAAGATAAAACTTGAAACGCATTGTGACACTGATAAGACACCAGCAGAGAGTTTGGACTTAAGTAATTTTCTAGCAAAAGCTTCCAATATATACTTAAAAAGCAACTTTTTCTTTCATCATCATCATGGGTAGGATTTGGGAAAGGCTCTATTCACATTTGTTACAAGCACGCTGGTGGCTAAAAAGGCCAAGGCGAGATAGACATGTTTGATTGCAAAAGGCACAACAGAAAGACTCCTTAGGTGGTATATTCTGCAAAGCACGTTTCTTTCTGCATTGTCTTTTCTCCTGCGTACTCTCTCAAAGGAGATAGCAGCATTACAGATGGTGTGCCTCCAGGCCTCCTGGTTTGAGCCCAGAATAGACCAGTTATGTTGATCAATACGGCCGAGGCTGCGATGTTATTTCAGGGAGTCCTTGTATCTTTTCTTGGGGGCTCCTCTCTTGCGGCAGCCAGTGGCAAGTTCACCATAGAGCAAGATCTTAGGGAGATGGTAGACCTTTATCCTTGAGACGTGCCCTGCTCAACGCAACTGTGTTCTCAGTAACATGGCCTCAATACTTGTGACTACCGAGCAACACTCAGGGCGACCACTATTCACAGAATCAAGCCTGGTTCTTATGTTCCAGCATGCTAGAGTTAATTTGGTTACACCTTTGGAGGCAGGTGTATACCTTTGTCTTTTGATCTTTGTGTGACCACATTGGAGGAAGATGCCCGTTGGCCTGCAGTTAACCAACTGGGTGACGGTGGAGATGAACTTTGTTTAGGCCACCTTTTCTAGGCCCTTCTCCGAGTGGAGTAAGCAGTGCTGTCCTTGAAAAGGCTGCTTGGACATTCAGGGTGCTACCCCAAGAGACTGTCATCTCCGGTCCGTCTCAAATGACCA
Organism: Corapipo altera; assembly: GCF_003945725.1. Classification (NCBI taxonomy): domain Eukaryota; kingdom Metazoa; phylum Chordata; class Aves; order Passeriformes; family Pipridae; genus Corapipo; species Corapipo altera. The sequence goes on along the minus strand of NW_020884883.1, from coordinate 10,375,533 downwards.
ATATCCTGAACCGCCTGCATGCAGGGTTGGGTCTGCGGCTTCCAGTGCACCTTTCACCTGCCATTTCAACCCTCACCTGTTGCTACAGGGCTTTGTGAATGTGGGTAAAACCTTTGAGCCTGTACATTGGACTTTTTAGGTGAGATGCAGTATGCGCTGAACTGGGCCCATCCTTTAATCCTAAGGTTCATCTACCAGGGTTGAGTGAGCTTGGATGGTGGCAGTGAGGTCCTCAGGACGTAGGTTTGATTAGAGTGTCCTTCTCTTAGATGGATGACCTTACAGGGCTAAGTGAGTTCCATCCGCCCTGTTTTGGGATTAGAGTTGTCCTTCTCCTAGGATGACTGCCAGAAGGCTAACGAGCTCATCCTGCCCAAGGATATATTGTGTCTGACCCTACGTTTTTGACCTGTCTGGCATGGGCGACCCTACCAAAGGCATGTACCATTGCCAGCATAGGGTTACACAGACTACATTACTATTAAAACGATTAGGGCAAGTCTTTCACTTCCTACTTTTTCTGCCACCTATCTATGCTCAATCCCAAGGAAATACCCAGGAACAACCCTTTGTCCTGACTGCCCTTGCAGGATGTAACAAATATATCCAGAACATACTGAGCCTGGGCAGTAGCTGCAGGTGAGCCAAAACCAAACAAATTAACAAAACCGTTCTGGCCCCCATATCCACCCGGGGCTGGAGTACTTCTCAAAGCCCTAACCCAGCCAATACTCCCAACCCCCCAGAAGAAACCATTATCCACCCTGACCTTGTCCTCCCTCCACCATATTACCTCATATCTTCCCATGCCCCGCTTACCTGTGACACTTCATGCAGGGCTGCCCCACCCACTTTCCTGCCCGTCCACCAGTCCAAAGGAACCCCGCAGCCCACCCACAGCCCGCCTGGCACACTTGCCCTCCCCAAACCGGGCCGGTAAACCTCTGTGTGCTCTGAGGCCTCCCCTCGCGGTACCAGGGGGGGGGGGGGAGCGACCCCCACTTTTTCTTTACATCCTAGTAAAACAAATGCATTTTTATTTCTACATTTTCTTATGAATTTCTGAGGATAACTGTCAAAAATTGTAGGAATAGAAAAACATTAGTATAAATGCTTAGGAAAAGATATGGGAATGTAAAGACTTAATAATATCTGAAATAAATGGCTACCTTTATTATTGGGTTACTTCTTTTCCCTTGTTTTCAATAAGAAAAGTATTTAAGGAAAATAAGTGCACTTTAACTGTGCAAAATAGAAGAATATTTTAGAGAGAGTTTTAGGGAAAATGCCTTCCCATACCAAGCCATCCTCAAACCTGTCAAAAATATTTTCATAGATGTCTACTGAGAAAGTTAAATAACCCACAAAGCAGCATGTTTTTCTTCTTTATTTTTTCTTTTCCTTTTATTTTTTTGACCATGGAAAGGTTGTTTTCTGCATTGTATGGCTTAGAAGTAGCCTGTAAAATATGCTTCTAGTAATTACTGACTGAAGAGATAAAGGTATTGTCTGCATTGTATTTCTTTCTATAAATCACATAAATTTTTATGGGTTTTACTGGGTTTACTTGAGGTTCCTGACATTAGGCAAGACAATTTTAAGGTTAATATTGTACTACCTATGAATTAACTTGGTTTGAGAAATTTGGAAAGACATTTACCGTGTTTACATACTCAATACCTTTTCCTCCCCCCCAGTTTCACTCAAAGACAACTGATTATACTCAGGAAAAGGAAAAATAGGTTAGATTGAAAGTTATTGTTTTATTATTTTTCTTCCTAAAATAGGATTAGCTATCAATTAAGGTGTGAGAAATACACAAAGATGCAATAAACCCTTCTTCTAAACAAATAGTCATTATTTATATGAGCAATCCCCAAGCTAATTTGTGTGTACAAGGCCAGCTAAGTGAATACCAAGGACAACATAAAATTTATTTTCCAATTAAATGGTACATACATATATGTAAAATATACCTTTTTAAAATATGCTATGGAAAATTTTACTTTGCAGATTTATTAATACTGAAGATGGTTTAGAATTATCCTTTCCATTATTCTGAACTCTTAATACCATTAAGTAGAAAAAAACTGCATTAGAATCATGAGAACTGCAAAGACTTAGGAGAAGGAAGCATCCAAGATAAACACCGACACTTTGAAAAGTAAATTCAATCCTTCATAACCAGGTTTTTAACATAAGTAGGATGAGAAATAGATCTACAGCTTTTTTCTTTCTTTATTAGCTTTGAAAAGATCACTAGCATAGACCAGTTTTCTAACATTCAGTTTGCTAAAGTCAGTGCAATGAGTCCTAGCCTCTAGGTAGAAAAAAAAGGATTTTTTCAAGGCAGTTGAGAAATAAAGTTTAAAAAGCACTCCTTGCAATCTGTAGTAGCCATTCCTTTTGCTCTTTTTCAGAAAAATACTCCCTCATTTGTTTTAACATAAAAATAACTTTTAATTCCAGACCTGAAGGACAATGGACAACTTCTAAGAAAGATGAGTTTTTTTAGAAACGAGATTGAGGAGTATTACTTGACTGTGGAAAGTTCCTCACTGAAGTCTCCTTTCCTTCACTTTGTGCAGAGTCTTTCTAAGTTTTCCTAAAGCATTGTCATTCCTGCTATTGAATATATTTCAACTGACAGCTCATAAAAAGATTGTTGCCTAACTGGTACTTAAATAATGCATTAAAGACATCTTTTCTATGATACTGAAAATTGTTTGAACTTTGCCTGATTGCCCCTTTTCAAAGTGCGTTTCCTTCACAGTTTGAAAATGCTCAGACTAAATAGTTCTTTCTCTTTAATGTGTCACAGCTGCAATAAAATTGACTGTGGTTTAGTGGAGTAAAGACAATTTGCCCTGTGAGTTCAGCTGTTTCTAGACTTGTACGGTAATATCATTTCCTCTAACTGAAATCTGTTTTCCTGAATTTATTTTGACCTCAATCACTAACTTTAAAATTGTTTGAGTATAGAGTGTAAGCTGTCTAAGGAGATAGAAGATCTTTTTTCATGTTTTTACATTGTTGGCTCGAAAGGCTTGGATACAAAGGCACAATATGAAATAGGATTGACTATTCCTCCCATTTGATCAAACCAGTCTGAATGGTAAAATATGAAAATTTAAAAATGCTGGGTATCAGAGAAATTGGCTAAAGAGTGTTGCCTTAATTACTTTTTTTAAGGATAAAAGAAATTTACAAGATCAAGGGTTGCAAGAGCTGTGTGTGATCTGTTCCTGTTTAGCGAAGTTCAGGAATCAGATGGAAAACAGTTTTACCATTTGTGTGGTACAGTGGCAATCCAGCCAGAGGAAATCTGTGGCCTATGAAGCTGAGCATCCTTTGTACATGAGGCCCACTGGCAGCATATCCATGTTTGATTTTGGCAATATGGATCCTAAATCCTTAGAGTAGTCATATTTTCTAGACCTCAGACTGCCTTGCTTTACTCTATCCTTCTCTTTCCTTGGTCCTGAATTATAGTACTGGTACCTGCATGGGAAAGAGAAGGTTGCTCATACATCGTTCTTTTATCTCTCCTGCACTAGCACTTGTTGGTCCTTCAACTTTTCAAAAAGACAATTACGAAAAGTCTGGGTTGTTCCAGGACAGCAAAACCACTCATGGGGTCAGAGAGCATGGCACATTTACATTCTTTCCCAAACAAGCTTTGTCCTCTTCTCTTCCAGACTAACCTGATATCTGCCACAGGGTCACTGACCTTCACGTAAGTCGGATTGCCATATGCACCTGTGTCTGTGTAAATTTCCAGGAAGGTACAGGGATCCTAAACAGTCTTAGGACTAGGACACCGATATATGCATCAGATGACTGAAGAGTAGAAGCACAGAGCAGACATTTTAGAAAGGGATTACTATTTATCAAGTGGTCGAGACACTCCTTTTTGTTACATCATTTTTTTCTGCCCCATTTCTTATCCTTATTTTTAAAAAAGCAGACCAAAATCCACCGTAAGTAAGCAAAGCTTCCTGTTCCTTTAACACTTGTTATAAACTACAATTATATCTTCACTTCCATCTTCTTTTCCTGTATGCATTTTACTGTTAAACAAGTATACATTGTAAAATTTAAATATAAAATTACCCAAATTTAGTGACCCCAACTTTCACTGTAAAGATCTGTACTGAGCTGATGTTTCATGACTAGCTGAGCCAGTTTAAGAGTCCATGGTTGCCTCAGAAGGTATGTTGTGCTTTTTTTCCTCCTTTCCATCTCACATCTGTCTTCCTCCTTTTCTATTCTTCCTTCCCTCTCTCTGCTCCCAGGGGTATTCTGCTGGGTGTTCTTTTAGTTGACTCAGATTATTAAACTCATGAATTTCTCAAACCACATAGAATCTGTATATATTAATGAACCAAATCAAGCTAGGATTCATTCAGCCCAGCTGGTATGATTTATCAACTTCCACATTATTGAATACTCATACTAGCCAAAACAAGCCACTTTCACGAAATAGTGCCTGCCTAATCATCCTTACTAACTCTCAGATTAGACCTGAGAAATGTTTGTATAGTTCTAATTCACATCACTCAAACCCATGCCAGGTATCTCTAACAAATTAACAGTAATTTACTGTTGCAGGTATATTCCATTTATCCCTAGTTTGTCTGATTGTAGAGTTCAGTAGCTCATCCAGTATTTAAGAGAGAAGCAAGTAAGTACAAATGTGCTAGATGAAGCTCAGTTTGGATAAACAGAAAAATATTAACTGATTCAGAAGACATCATGACAATGCTTCTTTTCAGATATGTATTTTGCAATTGTTTTCCATAAACCTGTTACCTTAAGCTTTAACTATTACAATACACAGTTTTAATGTATGGAGATGGATGTCATGTTATGAAACTATATGACTTACCTGTAATGCGTGCTTTCTGGGTCTCTATACTGTAGCTCTATATTTCCTAGATTCTCTTTGTGGATATTCTTGACTCAAAACACTTCCAAAAGTAACCTAAAATTGTTGTCTGACCAGTCAAAATGCAGCTAATATTTCTTTGACCATCTTTTGGAGAAGACTAAAAGCTTGCCTCCTAAAGCTATGAAGGCGTTGAAAGAGATTTTTGTTGGAATAATTATTTTAATATTGTTGGAATATCACTGTATAATATAGCAACTGTGTATAAATACTGTGGCTACAGACCTGGAGAAAAGTTTAAACTGTACAATTTTAAACTATACAAATAAGCAGAATATAATGTTTTCTTTAAGAAAAATGTTTCATGATACAGAGGACAATTTGCATAAAGTAAAGAGATTTATTGAGCTTTGTAAGATGGCCAACATCATCTAAGGTAGTAGGATAAATATATTTTTTCTCTTCTGGCAAAAAGCCAGTTGCTTTCCGGACTTATAATGTAAAACTATGGCTATATTAAAAAAAACCAACAAACAACACACAGAAAATCCCAACCAAAAAAAACCACACAACAAACAGAAAGCAACTTTGCTCTAAGCCTGTATAATTACATTTATAATTAGAAAACATTTTTTAGAGGCTAAACTCATTTTTTCAATGAAGTTCTACTGCATTTTGGAAATTTTTTTTCAATTGGACATTTTTATTGCATGATTCTTTGATACTTTTTAAATGTGAAAAATACCATAAATTCAGTTACATATGCAGAACAGCATATTTTGTATTCTGTAATTGCCATTGAATTTGAAAAACTCAATAAAATTAATTTTAGCTCTGGAAGTACTGGAAGATGTTTACATTCTTTATTCATCAAATGTAAGAAAATAACAGAAGAAATCCTGAAGAACTCCATAAAAACAACACTTGAAAGCAGTATGTTTAGATACAAACTAATAAGTGTGCGGAAAAGCCAGAAATAACCTTCATGTATTGTCTGTTTTTGATAGTTTGTATAAAGCCTTGAAAGACTATTAAAGAATCATGGAAATGGATTTCAAACAGGCAATGATTAAGAAAAATGGAAAAAATAAACACTAAAGTTTGAATGGATAAGATTCATCTCCCTTAACAGCTACCTGAAATTGAAATGGTCTGTTCAGCTGTTTGTCTAGATTCCCTCAAGATTGTGGTAATAAATGGTGGCTTCCAGGTGTCAGTTTAAAAATTTATCCTGCTCTAAAAAACTCAATGATCTTTGAGATGAAGCACCTTATGGAGATGCTGACTTGCCTCTACTAATTGTAGAGGCAATCTCGACTGGTAAGTGACAATATAACTGATATATTTTTGTCAATAGGGTAGGATTCTTCTACTGAACTTTGCAAAAGATGCCTATGTCTCAACTAGTCATCCTAGAGTTTTACTACTTATGAAGACAGAGAAACACTTCTGGAGTTCTTTTATGTAATCCATCTTTGAAGTTTACCTTAGATTTTAAATAAATAATCAGGTGTCTATGTAATAAATAGTAGGCATTCTTAGAAATTATTATTTCTCTTCATTGTCCATAAAGGAAGAGAAATGGTAAGTGAGATATATGAATTCACACTTTAGAAAGCTAATTTTTTTCTGATGAGTTCCTCTAAAACTTCTTCAACAGAAACAATTTCATGTTGATGGGTTATGTTGGAAATTTGATATGCATCAAAGAGAAATATCACTACAATTCATCTTTAAAAGAAATCTAGTCACTCACAAAGTACATATCCATATTTATCTAATCCAACTTCTTTCTGATACAAAAGAAAAATTCCCTGGCATTTAGATCTAGCAACAGAAAAGATATGTCAGCTCATGTCAATTATAATTTATTATAACTGAAATTATACCAATTTCAGTGTAATGTCAGTCAGTGTTCAGGTTGTGTAGTGTCTCTCTACATTTTCATGATCTTGGGTAGGAAATTAGCAAATACATTTCTTAAATATATGTAGCTAGGATTATGTAGTCAGAGCTGGTAATATGGAATTCCTCAACCAGAAGACATCTAATGCCAGAATATGCACAACAAAAGAGATACTTTTCTGAGTGGACCTCTACAAGAAGAATACTTCATCAGCTTTGTATTTCATTCACAGATCTAGAAGTATATGACAGCAAATGGAAGTCAGATAACTAAATTTGCTATCACCCTAGCCATCTCTGTCGTTCATTTGCAGATGTTGTTGCCCAAACATACAGATGTCTGAGTTATTTGTTAGCAAGTCTTGTGATAAAGTTTTCAGTTTCCTAAGTAGAATGTAACATTAGTTCAATTGCTATATGTTAGGTTATAAATCTATTTCTTCTTTGCCATGCTCATTTAGAATCTTTCTTCCAGAACGTCAGGCATTCTGCTTGGAGTTGCAGCATCTATCAGAAGGACAAGGTGGGAGACTGTCTGGTGGCTGTAGCTGCTTCAGCTGTCTGATTTTAATCTTCTGTCACACGTCTGCTGGAGTCTTTAGTGAGATAAAGCACTGCCAAGGATTAGAAAGACTACTAGTGAAATAGATTTTAATTAAGAATATTGACTTACTGTGAATTTAGGCCTATGACTTTTTCTCCCGTTCCGTGTTGAAAATCCAAGGACAAAATATTTCTGAGTGAGAATGTTAACTGACTTAGGTAAAACAAAAAATAAATGCTTTTGTTATTTAACTTCTGCATGAAATTACTACTGGTTTCTACTCAGCACATTATCTTAAATTACATTAAATTACTTGATGAAATACAAGATCTTAAGTAACTTCTCTGAATAGTCTCTCCAAGTTAAGAAATCATTCCTATAAACTGTCCATATTTAATGTTTGTATTAAGATCAGTGCAACTGAAGCTCCACCGAATGTTAGATTCAGTGTTCTATGCATTATCTTACTACAAGAAGTTTCTAGTCTGTGTATCAAAGTCAGGCTGAGAAAAAACTACATCTGATGTGAGCTGGCAAGAAAAATGTGGCAGACTCACTTCTTCCCAAGTTTGTAGTCCAAAGCTTACCTTCTGGATTACCCAACTGAATAAATTCAACATTGTATTATTAAATATCCATTGGCCACCCAATAACGCTATAAGAGCTAGGGAAAATAAAGTGAAAGATACATACCATTTCTGTTCTATCCAATTCAGATAAAAAAACCTTCTCCTTATTTCTAGAGAGTAATCATTTTTGTTAAAATTCCTCTGCAGAAACTATATGCAAAATGCATTTATGTGAGAAGCTTTTGGCATAGAAAAAATGTCTGATTTGGGTGTTATGGAAATATGAATATACTTAATACAACATAAACCAATACAGGGAAACAGCTCTTTGATACCCCTTATATATAATAAACATTGTCACATGAAGAAAAATCACTAACACAAGTCTTTGTATAAAACACAATATTATATGTAGTTATTCAGTTTGTCACAGAGACTGGAAATTTTATTAAGAAAAATATAAGCAATGACTATAATGTTATTTCTTTGGAAAAGATATTCAAAACCAGGAAAGAATTGTATGAAATGAATTAGTAATAGACTGTTGTGCTCATGGTATTAGAAACATGGTTTCCAAAAACCATACTTGAGTGTGCACGGTCTCTAATTCTAATGAATTGGCAGTTCACTGGGAAAATGCAATCAAAGGTAAATAAGCATTTCTTCCTATTTTATTCTCACAATATTTCTTCAAGATGTTGTTAAATTTACTTTGATAGGTAATTAAGACACATCAGAATGGAGTTTTTTACATGAGTTTTGAATATTTAAAGACAACATTATGATATTTCTCCATAATAGAGTTGATCTTGCCTGTTGGGTAGAACTACATTGGCAAAAATTCATATTTGCTATTTCACAGTTTTGGTAAGCACATTTTTATAGCCGTGTTACAGTCACAGATGAATAAAGTTTGCTTGCTTTTAACTTAAGCAATATAGAATTTATCTTTAATATTTCCTGTTCGGAGAGTTATCTGTTCTTTTATGTATAGTACAACAGTTCTGCTTTATTAGCTTGCTCTTTATCAGTTTTTATCCTCTAGTGCAAACATCTCTAATCAGCCATGTGAACCCACACATGAAGGTAGCTGTATGGATAGCTAAGGACACAAAGCATACCCATCACATAACTAGAGTCAAAGGGAAGAGTTTCTGAGAACATTTCACACGTGGAAAATTGCAACAACTTCTGCTTCTTCCACTGCATTATGGGGTTAGGGTGCCTTTGTACCCGAGAGAGGACCAGATAACATATCAGTTTTTGCACAACCTCATTAGTAGCATGATGCAGCTTTGAAAAACACAATTTTGATCCTTGTTTTGCAACCAATATGTGGCTCAAGGTTCAGCGATTGGCGTCTTCTGCCATATATAAGCATTATAGTCCACTTTGTCTATTTGTTTCACACAAAAGATAAAATTCAGCCAGAAAGAAACCTAATAAGAGAGGAAAGTGACTCAGAACAAGAGACAGACAATTTGTCTAGGCAAAAAGTATTTGTCAGATATTTTCCATACATATAGAGCTGAATTCCTTCTGAGGGACTCAAGTTGTACAGAAGAAATGCTGTAAACAGGACAAGAGTGGTTTTCTCCCTAAGACATACCTTCAAGTCATGTTGAATTACTTTTGCACATCTCAACCACAAGGTGCAGGAAACATGTCATTACAGAATCACAGAATATGCTGAGTTGGAAGGGACCTATAGACATCATCAAATCCAACTCCCAGCCCTGCACAGGACCATCTCCAAGGGTCATACCATGTGCCTGAGAGTATCATCCAAATACTTCTTGAACTCTAGCAGGCCTGGAACTGTGACCACTTCCACTGATCCAGTGCCCAACCACCCTCTGGATGAAGAACTTTTTTTCTAATATCAACCCTAAACCTCCCCTGGCACAACTTTAGGTAGTTTCCTCGGGTTCTGTCACTGGTCACCACAGAGAAAAGATCAGTGTCTGCCCCTCCTCTTCCCCTCATGAGGAAGCTCTAGACTGCAATGAGTCTCCTCAGTCTCCTCTTCAGGCTGAACAGACCAAGAGCATTCAGCTGCTCCTCACGTGGCTTCCCCTCAAGGCCTTTCACCATCTTTGTATGCCCCCCTTTGGATGTTTTCTAACAGCTTAATATCTTATATTGTGGTGCCCAAAACTGCAAGAAATATTCAACGAGAGGCCGCACTAGTGCAGAGCAGAGTGGTACAATCCCCTCCCTTGACCGGAAGAATACTGTGAGAGACAGTATTGAAAGCTCTACTGAAATCCAAAAGGATGGCATCAACTGGCTTCCCTTGATCTGCTAGGTGTGTTACCCTGTCACCAGGATTGATAATCAGGACTTTCCTCTCATGAAGCCATGCTGGCTGTGATCAGTGACTGCACTACCTATCAGGTGTTTATACACATATGTAGTTTATAGTGTTGGTCTTCATAGATTCAGATTCTCACTTAAAGTTCTGTGGGGGAAGCTGTAAGCATCCAGACTCATTTTTTGGAAGGAGCCCTAACAGTATGAAAATTATCCTTCTCAATGAGCCAGAACAAACCCAACTCATCAAACATAATTTTGATAATGAACATCCCCATTTTACATTCAAATACTCCCAAAATGGTGGCAATTTATTAATGTCAGATTAAAGGGCTCAATTCATTATTCCCTTTCAGTAAAGAGGCAGTTAATGAGTGATGCATGCACATGGACAAGCTTCTAATTACAGCTTCTGTATGTGTTGAAAACTTGGTGCTAGGATACTGAGTGGCTGCCAGCAGACTATTGACTTTTTTCCCTCTTTGCTGAACATGCCTATTTATACAGCTTATTGCTAATGAGATGCTAATTGAGTCTGCCATATCTAAATAAAAAAACCCTTGAGTTTATTGCTGAATCCTCTAAATGGAGCTCCATTTCAGAATACTCTCCACTGATTCATTTTCCTCTGCACTTTCTGTGGCTGATTGAAAAATAATTTTGAAGAGTAGGAACAGGATGTCAATTAAAAAAAAACCCAAAACACAACAACACCACATTATTTCTAGTATTAGTTTAGAAGAGAACCTAGTAAATTTATGCCTGGGTATTTATATTTAATTTTACTTAAAACAATACCAAAATACACTCAAGTATATGGTGAATACTGTGTAGAAAATATATAAATGGAAGTTTCAATGCTCTGGAGACATTCCAGTATAATCATTTTGCATGTTATGCAAGCAGCCTAAATGATCACCACAAAAATAATGAGAAAGCACATTTAGAAAAGCAGAATGAAGGCAAGAGTAAGGATTAAGCACTTAAATCATTTTGTTAGCTAGCTAAGGTTTGCACAGGAGTGAAAGCAATCTAAGTCTGAAGATAAAGCACTGCTTTTATGATCTTAAGTTTATTATTCAGTTGGCAGTAAATTCAGTTGCATGCATACTTGCACTCTTTTTTTCTGCATAAAGTTTTGTATTTTAGGATAAATATTGAAAATATTGTTTCCACTCAGGATATATTTTGCTAAAAATGTTACACATTTATTCAGGTATCATATAGTGGCTGAAAAATTAATGAACAATACCTTTGGGATAAAATCCTTTCTAGGTACACCATCTAAAACAAGCCTGCTAAAGTCTTTATTGTATCAATCTTTTTTTTTTTTTTTTTGTAGTGATAACAGTTCACTGTGATGTATCTCATGATTTTGTTTGAATGCTTCTCCATGGCTTGTGAGTGAAGGCTAATCACAATGAACAAAAGACCTGGCAAGGAGCAAAGGACAATGTTAGGTGAAGAAACTATAGTAACCTAATAAGGAGCACACTGGGTAAGCTACTCAAAAAAAAATCAGAAGAGAATAATTAGGTCATTCCCTCTGTTGTGAAACAACCTAAGATGCATCAAAAAAAGAATGTCTCCGGATAAAGGAGTTATTGCCTACAAAGGTGTAGAATTTATCTTGGAATTCAGTGGGAAGAGAACATTCAGACTATGCAAAACTCATGAGTTCTTTTAAAGGAATTGTTGGAATATGTGAAATGTTTAGGGAAAGGATCAAAAAGGGAAAATTGAGGTTAGTCAGTATACTCATCTGGAAAGCCCTACACCTGATCAGTGCAGTCTATTTTATATTCTTATTAAATCCTTTTTCTATCTTTGGGTTGGCTACATTGCCTCTCCGAGCCTCTGTGTATGTACTAGAGAACTTACAGCCAAATAAGCTGAGCACTAGGAGAAGAGGTTTATTTAACAACATCCTGGAATGGTAATTTGGTGCAGAGTTTGGGGCCCCAGCTCTGTGTGACAGCAGCTAGGGGAGACCAGAGTCTGGGAGCCATCAGCTGGGTGGACCAAATGTCTAAACCTAGCTATACGAAAAAAGCCCATGTATACATATATATATATATATATATGTATAAAAACATAAATATATGTGTGTGTGTATATGCATGTATTCCACTAGCGAGCTTTAACCCAGGAGGGGAGGAATGGGATCAAGCCATTGGTGTTGTTCACCAATGTGTGTGTGAGCGGCAGCACAGGCACAACTCTGTGCATCTGTGGACTGCTGTGTGAGCTATTTGTAGTGTGTGTGCCTATGGAGGGGATGTGCTCATCCTCACTGCTGGCTGAAGCATAGGGCTGAAGCAAGAGGGCATAAAAATCAAGCAGCCCTGCAACTATAGGGCTACAGCAGGAGAAAAGCCCCTGGGCCCAGATTTATTTGTCTCTAAATATTCTACTGGAAATGTCGGTCTCCAATCCAGAGAATCTAGAGAGCTTTTATCATTGGAGATGTTTAGATTAGAGAAATAATCTGCCAAGAATGGTATAGATGCAATTGATCTTACTTGAGGCAGACTGGACAAGCTAAATGAGGTCACTTCCAGCCTTATGATCTCATTAATCTCCATCTTTTGGACCATTATTCACACCCTTGGAAATAAAAACAGCCATTGACAGAGCTGGACTTGTTCTCTCTGAAAACAAGAAGACTAAAAGGTGAGCTTGCAGCCTGGAGGAGACTCAAAAGGTGAGCTGAAAGGCAGTTACAGTAAAGTGTCATTCTGGTCAGTAAAAAAATAATGGTGAGAACAAGGGGAAAAGAACAAATTGTGGATCAGATGGTTCAGGTTAGACATTTAGGAAAATATTCAGCATTAGGAAGGCAATGCAGTAGTGCAGCAGGTTTGCCAGAGCAACTGAAGAAAAACTTCCATCTTTAGAGTGGTACTTGAAGTTCAGTAAGATAAAGCTGCAGGCACCCTGATCTCTTATTGTCAGTGGTCCTGCTTCATGTGGGAGCTGAACTGCATGACCTGCAGCAGTCCCTCACAAACAGCAGTTCTGTGATTCCATGACCTCTGTGACAGTTGCTTTGAATGACATTGTTAGGGCAGGGGATGTTCCAACAGTTTGTTAGCAGGATGGACACAGATTGTCATTACTTACCTAGGAAGCTAATATGATCACGATCGGATTTTTAGTACTCCTGGGTGATCAATGTTACACTTTTCTGTTTCATCTTGAAGATAGCACATTTCACAATGCTAAAAAATGGCACGATACTACTTCACAGTTGTTATATCTGAATTAGCAATGTTGAGTTTTCGTTAGGATGCTATTATCAAAGGGAATGGCTTATACAATGGACTACCCAGGCCTTGTAACAAACCATTGACTCAATTTTTTAGTACTGAAGTGGTGCTTGTAATGGAACTTCTAACAAACGTGTTTGTGTAAGGGAAAACATGTCTGTTCAAAGCAGCTTAATGCAAGGACAAAATGTCAGTTTAGAGTCTTCAGGTGTTAAAATAAAACAAAAATATTTTTTATAAATTGTCTGCCTCTACTGCTTATGCGCTTCATTGGATAACATGCAGAGGTGTATAATAAAACAAGCTCCCTTTACAGACAATAGAGAGACATAGGTACTGTGAAGGTCTCATTTACTCACCCTAAAGTTAATATTTAAAAGGAGAGAGAGGAATTATATCCATTCTTTTCAGTTTCCATAAAGGAACTCTAGGGTAGGTAGCTTAGACCCATTTGTCTATATTGCAGATGTCTTTGTATGCATAGATGTAAGAAGAAGTAGAAACTTTTGAAGAATTACAAGGCAGAAAATATTATATCATAGTGTGTACAATAAAATGAATCTTATGATGAGCTTCAGAATCCTTCCCTCTTAAGAACTGAGCAAGAGAAAAAACCCTATAGGCAATTTTTTCCCAGTCATTTATGGCTGAGAAGTACTAGACAAGTTTCACAGAGCATTTTTGTTGCTCTGGGTGCTCCTGGGTTTACTACTCCATGATGCATGAAGCTTTCTTTAGCTGATGATGAGAGTTAACAAATGGTAGGGATTTCCCCAGACATTTTCTTCTGGTCTGGGGATGTTTTCGGACAGCAAAATGGTTCAATTATACTGTTTCATATCTATCTTACCAGACCATCTAACCTCTTGAAACAGAAAGAAACTTAGTCTGATTTACAAAGAGCTGCCTATTGAAATGATATGACTATTTAGGGAGGATATCAAGTAAATAAGTGTTTCAGAGCTTCAATAACAGTTCTATGCAGCATCCCGAATGAGTCTTTCAGTGCCTTTCACAAAGCACTTTCCCTTCAATTCTATTACCCTCATGAGCCCATCAGTTGAAATGAGAAAAGGGTTGCTAGCTTGCAGATTCTGGTTATATGTTAGGTGCAGTCTAGAATGAATCTCTTCTCAACATGTCTAGAAGCTGAAGCTTTTGATACCAAAAGCTTAAATTCTTCCTTAAACTGTTTTAATGCATCTTTGTTTATGTAACAGTCTGGCACATACATTGAACTAGTCATCTGCTCTGAATAGAAAGAGGCAGATGGCAATTCATCACACCTATCTTAAACATATACATTTGGACAGGATGAAAAACCTTCTGGAAATGCTTAACTCTTCACTGGATCTAACTTCTACTTATGTTCTTAATTCTAGATCTCAAATTCGTCATTAAAATTATGCCTGATGTAATGATGGGTCTATACCATAAAAATGCAACATGGTTTAACACAGTATGCTCTCCTGAGGAAGATAAACCATATTATGTGCTGTTCTTCAGTGGAGACCAAATGTTACAGGACACAAAATACACAGCTTCTGGAAATTATACATTCAAAGATAACAATATTACTTCTTGATGCATGATACCACATTTTTATAATTCATTACTGCTCTGTGGTATGTCAGTTGGACCATATGTTAGAGAACTTTTCTTCACAGCTCCCAGTGTTTCTGATTCTTAGAGTAGTCCACAAAAATTTTTATTTAAATGTACAGGGTTGGCTTGCCATAGGTGTCACTGAAAATAATCAAAATTTAGGTTCGAATCTGTATCTAATATCTTCACACTTTACCCTGGTTTCTCTTGGGAAGCAATGAGATACACCTTTGGAAATAAGGTAGACAGGGTCAACTACAGGTGAGATAAATTTCCTCAAAAGTTACACCATGGTATCTAAATTTAGCTGAAATAAACCTCTCCCTCACAGCTTTATCAGAAGTAACCAAATACTTTTTACATTTAAAATGGCAGAAATGCCGTTAAAAGATAGTAACAAATAATTCCTATATAGAATTGTTTTTTGTACATGCCTCTCTATCTTTATTTGAACAAGGGAAAGACCTCTAACTGACTATTAGATATAGTCATTTCCAGAATGATAACACAGTAAAAAAGGCAAGATTAATCATGTGTCACGTGACATATGCATTATAAAAGATCTCTCCAGTATGTAAGCAGTAATGCAGCTGTGGAAGGTGCTGGTGAGAACTCATCTGAATTGCTATACATTTTTCATAATTTATTATCAAAACCACTGAATCTGCACTGGAGGAAGAAGAGAAAAGAATTATCAGGACCAACAGCAGAACAAAAAGCTTGATTGTGAGAGAACAAATAAATACATGAAGGGGAAAATGAATCTTTATGCCCACATCAGGAAAATTTGTCTCAGCAATGTACAGCATCTCTGTGTAACACCACATGTTGAAAGAGTCGAAGTGCTACTAAATTCCACCAGCACTTCTGCCTCAGAGATGGCGACAGCCGCAGTGCCCATGAAGAACATCATCTCAGACTAGAGTTGGCTTGCAGTGCACGTGATGAACCAAAATGCGTTACATGGATTGTTGCAACCTCTGTTACCTCCTTCTCTGGGGTGTCTCAGTTTGGCTATGTAAATAGCTCTCACGCTTAGACCATGTTTAAGAAGTCTTCCTTTTTCTTTGCTTGGATACCTGAGCAGGGGTAGAACAGTGAATCATTAAAAAGATCCTGATGACATTTCAACTCATTTACTCCAAATTTGATTCAACAAATAAAAAGTAAAAAAAAAAAAGAAAAAGACTATGACAAACAAAAAAAGACTATGACAAACAAAACAGATTTTAAGAGTAATTTTTCAATCTTAAATATTGCAAATATAATAAATATGATAGTAAAAAACAGTGGCCTTGGAAAGGATCTGGATGTATTAAGCTGTCAGCCTTAAAATAGACTTCTAATAGATAAGTTTATCAGCTTTTACTGTGTTATCTAAGCCTCCCTCTTCCTTCTACTGGGAATACCTGCAAATATTGAGATAATGCACTAGGAATCTAGCTAATTTTTAGCTCCTACAAACACACTCCTTCTTAGGGGGAAACACTTTATATAACAGTTTATGCATGTATAGGCTATGTGTGCATGTGTGTATACATATATATATATATATGTATATATACACACGTGGTTTTCATACCTCTTTGTGTGTTTTTATATATACACCAAAAAAATCCCCAAAAGATATTGTATTTTTTTAATATTTAATTGTTGTATTTATGTTCCCAACTTCTTTTCACCTTGTTTTTCATAGCTGCTGACTCCACATCTGTTCAACATTATGATGTCCTATATTAAAATACATTTGGAGATTTTTCCAAATAGAAATTCTGAACGAAACTACTCTCCCAAGAGTTTATAATTTAAACGGGAATTATCTTGAAATACAGTGCCATTATCCATAGTAAACAAAAACACTTAGAAGAACTAGAAATTAGCATTAGTATAATCGAAGTTATGTTGCATTTACTTCTTTCTTTACGGGACAGTTTCTTACATATTTGATGTGTTTTCAAAGGAATTACACCTTCCTCCCCTTTTATTTTAAAAAAATTATTCATGATCTAAAAGTTTAATTTTCTGTGCACTCGTCTTGGTAATCTTTTAGAGGAACTTTATTTTTGAATATGTTACATTGTCTGAAAATGAAGCCCATCCTAAGATCAATCCTTTTCTTACATGGTGATATTCTGAAAGCATATGTTATTTTCATAAAGTCTTTGAAAATTTAGTGTGATATTTAAAAAGCTTATTTAGACTTAGTACCCATATTCATCATCATCACGGTTGGCTTCGTGACTGAAGATTTGAGAAGGATTCTATCCATGCTTGCTACAAGCGCATTGATGGCTAAAAAAGACCCCTATTGGTATTTGCTTGCAAAGCTAAAAGTCTTTTACAACATAGTGAAAGGGATATATCATCCATTTTATGATGCTGTAGACTTCTAACTCACAGGTAGTTCAGAATAGAAAATTTTATGCGTTAAGCACTTGCAACACAGTATAGGAATTTTTCACATTTACATGTTCACAGAACAATATAACAGCTCAAAATATTTCCAGATTAACATTTCTGCTGGGATCCATGAAATAGTAGTTACGAAAAACAATATTTTACTTAACACTTGACCTAATAAATTTTTACATCAGTCACACTTTCAGTAATTTGTCTTGTAGGTACTCTATACTAATCTGTGGATCGCTTCAGAATATCCTTCACTTTCTCCCCAGAATAAACACATTTTTTAAGTTACTTTTTATTGGCTACAAAATTGCTTAAAATACTTCTATTTTCAGTTCATGTCTATACTTCATTAGGTTCTGTAAGGCATTTTAGAAACTCTAGAAAACATGAATAATTTTAAATATATTGCAATGATCTTGACTACAGAAATTTACCTATAGGGAGTTTAGTTTATAGCAGAACCATAAAAAAATGGTCTTCAGTCATTAATTGGAACATAAAGAAAGACAAATATTCTCAGGTTGTAAAGTGAATTGTAACACTTCTTTAGTGAACCATATAAAAAAAGAATCAGAATACTATGAAATGTGACAAGTAAACTCTCTCCAAAATCACTAAAATTTGTAGTTTTATTAGGAAATTCTAAATACACATAAATATACTAGTGTTCCAGAGGATGATTTACTATTTTGATGTCCAATTTTAATTTGCAGAAAATGAAAGTCATCAGCATTTAAAACATCATCCCTGACAGAATATTAAAAAAAAAACCAACATCAAAGGAAAACCAATTACTACATTCGGTTGCACACAGTATAGTTGATATATCCCATGCCTTTGCACATCCTAACACCCACTCTTTCACTGTTCTCAGACTCAATAAACTCTTTTGAATTTATTTAGTCCATCAATCTGTCTGACTGATGTTTTGTTTGTTCAGACTGCAGGTGCACATGACCAACAAAAGCAGAACTATCTGTAGACCTGGAGAACTCAAGTATTTTTAGTACAATGGACAATTCATATGGAGAGCAAATAAATATTGAATATTCATCTGCAAATTGCATTTGCATATCTGTAGGTTTTAAGAGTGAATTCTTCTCATTTTAACAATTAATTCTTTCAAGAGAGTCTGTATGCCTGAAAAGCTTTCTACTTTTTCTAACTGCATGAGCGAGTCTGTTTAAAGTTGTGAGCTCTCTCCACTATCCTTATAAGTCCAGACTCAGTTATGGGATTGCTTTGCATAGAGATACAGCTACAGCAAGCGCTGCCAAGCTATACTTAACTTCAGGTCTTTTTTTTGGAGTGTGCACAGATCTGAATCTTACATCTTCTGAAGAAAATAATCAGATACTTTCCCCTGCACCAAACATACTCACAGAGACACATTAATAAAAGTACTTAAACTGTCTCACTTTTAATGCAATACTCTACAGTATAACTCATTTAGTTATTCCGTAGTCCTTCTTTTAGACAATTACAGCTGATTAATCCGGACCACTCTGAATTAAAATCAAGGAAAAATTAGCTTATTTATAGACCAGATATTCCAGCCTTGTGCATGACCTGCTGTACTGAAGAAAGTTATCTAATTAAGTAAATAATCATTATTCTACCTTTGAGGTTAGTTTGTCAAGAAAAACAAAATAAATCTTAATAACTCTGGAAGATGACAGTCATATTTTTGTGCATTTATGAAAAAAACAATGAGAAATTAAGATATGGAAATCACAGGGTTTTTTTCTTTATTTTGTATGTTCATAGCACTGTGGAGTCAGTGATGAAGCAGGGCCCATTTTTACTAGCTTTGTGTGAACATAAAGTATATATATAAATTAAAGGTTGACTTTAATAAGCTCATAAAATACTTTTGGTTCTGGAATTTATAGAGTATTTGAACAATGTTTTTCATACTGACACTTTCTAATTTTTTGCTGTTATTGGCATCATAACTTTAAATGTTTTTTCTTTCTTGTAGAGAAATAAACATCCTGATTGATGATTCACCTTCTTTTTGTTTTATAACCCTAGTAATAAAAGGTGGTGTGTTTTCTAGGTCATTTGGTTTAAAAAAAGACTGTCTAGGTCCAAAAGAGATGGATCATCATTGCAAATCCTAATCACAGTCTTTATATGATGTATAAGGAAAGTTCAGTATCTCACAAAGTAAGTGAGAAGACGGAAAAACTGGAAAGTGGAAGCTGCCATTGAAAGAACAAATGTAAATCACACTTTTTAGAGGAGAATTTCTTGGGTTTGAAATACTTCAACCAGATTGCCAAAACATGGGGGAAGGTAAGGGGCTTCCATCACTGCAAGTAGTACCTCTCCCAGTTAGAGTTGGGTGTCCTGACTTCTGTCCCCTGTCACCCCTTATGGTCATCTTTCATCTTCTACATCACCCTTGACCAGTGAGCTATAATTTATTAAGGGCTATAACTTTTCCAGTCTTTTTTTTTTAATGTATTCTAACAGTATAAAGAAACTAGAATGAACATGAATCCTAACAAATGCAGAATGTTTTGGGAAGACTGATATTGAAGACTTATTAACATTGAAAAGAGATGCTGACAGTTCCCAAACTTAGAGTAATATACAGATAAAACCACACTGGTAGGAAATATCGCCCCTAATCTCAGCCCAGATGAATTAAAATAGGTGTTCGAAGTTATATTTCTGCAAATCTAAGTTAAATCCCTCACCAACAAGCTATTTCTATATTTTAATGAGATTTAAATGATTTCTGTGCTGTGAGAACTGCTGCTCCACAGGTAGTATCGACTTTCTGACACTGAGCACATTGGTGCCATTAGGATTCTACCTAGAAGCATATATTTAGGCTCCATCTATTCTAGTAAATTACAAAGTGGTAGAGACCATTCCCAGCACCAAGATTCAATCATCTGAAGTGTTCAGGCAATATCATGTCTAATACAGTTGTGACTTGGGCTGATTTCTATTTCTAGTAATCATTTTTTGAAGTTACTCTCTTTCAAAGGCTGAGAGACTTTAAAAGCACAGGTTTAGGTCATTAAGCACCTAAGTCCAATTGTGGTCACAAGCCGTTGACTCATATATACTGTACATTGCAATTTGATGGTCAATGTTGTAGCTCAGGTAGCTGAAGAGTTTCAGAAAACAGAATTGAGATTTTGGAATTAGGCAGCTTCACAAATAGGTTGGAGGAACCAACACATCCAGACTCTTGTCATCTAAGTCTTACTTTCTTTAGGGAGTTAGATAATTAGGCTCCTGAATTTCGGATAAAATTAATCTTTTTTTCTCAGTGCAGTGAGAAACTACATTTTTGAGGTTAAACATAAAAGACTCCCTTGAGTAGATGGAGGAATTTGGTATCTTCTGTTTCACTTCAAGACCATTTCCAACAGTAAGTTCCCTGTTATTCTGCCAATGTGGATTGCAAGTTTAGAAAGATTGATACAATCTCATATACCATTTCCATTCATGATTTCTCAGTTGAGCCTCATAAGTAGATTTTTTTGCATTTGTCTCCAGGATATTGTCACCATAATAGACACCTTAAAGTCTACAGCTTTAAGGCCGTTTTCAATTGTATTTTCTTCTTTTTAGGCATATATTGTCGGAAACCAAACAGGTGTTCAGGCTAGGGAGCCTGAAGCAGCTGCCCAGCAAGAGGCCTCAGAGATAGCACTGTAATCCATCAAGTGGCCTTGGGAAGCCTGGGAAAGTGAGAAAAGAAGCTGCTAACTCCAGTGGAAGGATATCTGTGATGAATACCTGTAACCAAAATTAAAAATAAGAAAGAAGAGATTGTTTAAGGTAACACCACTTATGAAATATATGCTAATTTATATTTAGCAATAATTGCGTGTTGTTAAAAAGTTTGAGTAGAGTGTATAAGTTTGAAAACCATGAGTAACAGTGTGTAAAATAGATCTATGCATGCCTCCTTCCCTGTAGCCTGAAAATTCTTGAGCTAGGTGTGATAAAAATGTCTTAATGTAAATATCGAATGCCATTCTGCTGTTTTCTGGGTGATGTAGAGGACTGAAGAATAAAGCCTCTATTTTAGTGATACAGTCAGATTGTCTTATTTAATAGCCAGAGATGGTTTAAAAGGTGTAGAACTGTGTCAGAAAGATTTTAGGTGTCGGCAATATATTTTATATGTTTCTAGCACACTTCTTCTACTACTTCAGGAAGTCAGGTTATAGTTATTTCACTACCATCTTTAAGTGCTATCAAGAAGCAAAATATGCTTCTATAAATCAAAAGAATCCATATATATAATAAAATCAATGCATCACATTCACATTCTCTTTAGGAATCAGAGCTCATAATCCAGCATTTCTTGCAGAGACAAAAATCACTTGCAAGCCAATATTAGCATAAGACACAGATGATACCCAGGACCTGGAAGTTCTGTTGTGCTTGCAGCTGCTATTTCAGGGTTCCTGAACTCTTCCATCATTTATACTTTTCAAAGAAATATACTGTTTCAGATTTCATAATTATTATTTTATCATTTACTGTTTTCCTTGTCATTGGGCACGGGATATAATTTAAAAATACTGAAAAAGTATTGACAATTTTGTTCATTTGTTCATTTTGTGAGAGCTTCTTAGATCAGCAATTTTACATTTAACTTTCTTTATAAACAATAAGTTGGCATGAATTTGATCTTAAATTTTGTGCTAAGCATGGTTAGCTTTACTTTGCAAAGGATAACAGTTGTGAAGAAAGGCTTAGAAATCATGACCTTTGCTTGCAATATTTTTTAATTATTGGAAAAGAAAAATGTTTGGCTGAGGGTTTGAGGTTTTTCTATACATATATTTAAAGCAACTATACATTACTAATTCCTATGCAGACTTTCTACATGACACCAAAGAAGTTTATGCTTAATTCTTTTTAAAATTTTTCCTCAAACTGTGGTGTTGAGATGGCTTATATGCTGGTCAGACCCGGTTATTAAAGATGAAGGCTGAACAAGAAAGTCAAGTTTTCACTACACAGACTGTTAAACTGCAGATTCCTGAGCCATGAAAAATGTAGGGAAACTCTAAAAAAATGGATGGACATCAATACTTTTCTCCCCAGAAATTTTTTAAAAAAACAAATCTCTTGTGAATTATGGTTCAGTTCTGTACTATTGAACTTCCGTTTAAAATTAAAGCCCAAATCTCTTCCATATATCACCTCCACTTGCAGAAAAACATGAAAAGAATAAGAAAACAAAGTGTATCAGTGAAAAGGCAAGTCAGTTAGGGCTTATGAAACACACATCTGGAGAGAAGCTTCCCTTCTTTTCAAATTCCAAGGTAAGTATATTAACTATAATTTTTCCTAAATGAACATTAACCACTTGCTGTTGAGCCAGTCCTGGCTTTCAGCTCTTAAAAAAACCCAGCTTTTCCCTTTCCATCATATGTCTCACTTCATATATATAATATATATATATATGTATAAAGATTAATCCTAAAATATTGAATACAGAAACAGCATGTTACAGGTGTCATAAGGTCTTCTGGCAGCAGTAAGACATTCTTATATTCAGTAATTTTTTATTCATCTTTTGCAAAAAGTATAATAATTTCTATTAAAAAAATGCTACCCAAAGCATATCCATAATCATGTATGCAAAAAGAATAAAAGAAATACTGAAGTTTTGATGATCTCAACTATTTTGCATAGACCTTATAAGTTTCCATAGAGGTTCCTGTCAAAAACATGACAAGTAATCGATTTCTGATAAATGAAGTTTTAAAAAGATTTATGTGTCTTATATACATATATGTTTATGTATATATTCATATATATATATACATACACACATACATATACATATATATACACATATATGTATATAAATAAATCTTTTTATCAGGGTCTTTTTACATTATATATAACAATTATTTCCTCTATTTTTCATATCCAATTGGAGTTCTGGAGAAAGTTTACAGTATGCTATGCTATGCTATTATATCCTAAAGTAAGTTATGCTATGCTATTCTTTATTTAAAAATTGTTTTCATAAGTTTCACTATATTTTAAGAGCTGGACATGACAACAAATTTTCACTTCTATTAAATAAGAGACACTTGTAGAGATTAGGCAGCCACTCTGAGGCGTGTAAACAGACTGACAATACTTTCTGGGATAATCTTGGCCTGTGATTAATGATCTCCTTGCACACAAAGACTTGTTCTGTTCAGATACATAGTGTATCTAAAGTTTAATATTCAATTTAAAAAACTCTCCTTTCAGTACAGTTTGGGGAACAATAACAACTTTTAACAATGTCCCTGAATGATTTTCTTGTCATCTATAATAACTATTATTTCTGGTTTATTTGTTAATATAGGTTGTTGTAAATATTATTTCAGCCTTATGTACAAAAACTCATTTCTTGTATAACTGTGTTTAATAATAGCATTTTATACTTTGCTTTTTACCTCATAATGTAAGCCTAAATTATTCAAAATTCGAAGGTCATGTTCTGTCTTTAACCTAAACTCGAAAGAGAGAGACAAATACCTCAGAAAATAGATGTCCCTGCACATTCTTTATTGTTCCTTGGTAAACATAACTTTGTGTAGAGTATCTACACAAAGTTATGATAGTAGGCAAGGGCAAGGCACCTTCATCAAGAGAATCCATAAACCTGTTATCTACAGATAGAAGGTATGTTATACCTCTGTACCATGAACAAATACAGTGTAGTGTAGACAAAATGAGTACTATGGCAAGTATTTTTCTTATAGTCTCCAAATTTCTTACATAAAAATCAGTATTTTCTGGATTCTTTTCTTATGGTTTTGGCCTTGAGTAATGAATAAAACTACCTGTTTCCATCTAGAATCTGTACTACTCAATTTATGTATTTAAATGTATAGATAATAGGGGAACAACCCTGACTTCCTTCTGCATGTGTAGAGCTAATGGAAACAGAAGTCTGTGAGTTAGCAATGTAAGGTAAATGACTTTCCCAGATTACACAAAGAAAATGCTTATATGCTGTTAGTTTCTGGCCCAGTGATTTGTTTCTGGCCTTGAAAAGCTCCATATCAGTGCTCTGTACACTCTAAATTACAGTATTTCTGTTTCATCTCTTCTACTTCTTGGTAGTGACATTCTTTTAGTTATTCTGGAATGTCATTATTCATTGTCCAGGGTTTTAAACTATGACATGGAAACATCTTGTTTTAATCCTTTATCTGAATCAGACATGAAAAATTTCAGGAAAATAAAGTTTTAAAATGAGTGAGTTAATCACTGGATGAATAACCAAGTTAGGATAGATTTGTCCGTTTTTCTGGTCAGAACTCACAAATTGAAAAAAAAAAACCCAAACTTCTAAAACTATTGATAACACAAATCTGATTTAAAACTAGTGTTCTTCAAGGACAGAATTTCCTTTTTCTTCTAAAAATTTGTCAATCAGTCCTAACAATTGATACAAGAGACACATGCTGAGTCATAAGATTGGAGCATTCCTCAAGCAAAAAAACTCCAATGAACCACACAGAAAAAAAATTTGCCAACAAAACATCAAAACATTACATTTCCATTAGTAAGAATTAATAATTTTTTTCAATTTTTATTTACATCTCACTTATTTTTCACTGAAATATTTTTTGCCTCTTTAAACTTGAAAAGGTACTTCCAAGACAGCCTCAAGCTCTGAGTCAAATATATCCCTTATTAAATATTTTTCACCAAAATTTATCATTTTGTGATTTATATATTTGTATACTTATACATGTAATATGATGCTAATTAAATTTAATAGCAATTAATACAGCACCTCTTCATTTAATGTAATTTTAAAATAATTTATTCCTTTAAAAATATTTCTCTTTAATAATTACACGTGTCTTTCAAGAGAACATTACAGGACTTTATTAAGGACATATGTCATTAGAATTTTTTTTTCCTTCCTCCACACTAAAATGTGTGTTTTAAGGACTCTTTAAATTTGGCTGTCTCATTTTATTTCTGCTTGAAGTACTCATGGACAAACCATGTAAGAACAGGACCTGGTTGTTTTCCAGTTTTCATTGTCTTATCAGTGCATTCTCACTACTTTAATACTGGTATCAATTGTATGCAGCATTCAAGATTGGTTAGTTTTGATAATATCTTAAAAATCTGAGAATTTTTATTTCCATAAACCATCATCGGGGCTGTTCTGGGATAGTGAATGCCCATTTATAAACAAAGTGTTAATTAATTATCAAAAGTAACAGAAATTTCATTATGCTGTAATGAAGTCCAAGGTAATCTGTCTTTATTACTATTCACCAAGGACTGCTTTTCTGACAGCAGTTACACTGAAAATCCAGCCAAAAAGTCTTTGATAATAATATTTGTGTGGTGAATTTGAAAGACAGAAAAAGTCTGAAAGCCTGTCTCCTATGCTGTAAATTAGCAACTAATTTTTTTTTTTGATACATTCTGCAAATTAATAAATTCCAGAAAAAAAATCTATTAGTATACTTAAAAAAAAATCACCTATTATTAAGCTATTAACAATGCAGCTCTGACAGAACATCTCAACTGGCCTGTGATTCAATGTCTTATATATCCATGGAGCTACCTTAAAGGATTGAGGGTCCTCTCTCACCCTGCTATCCATGGAGATGAACCTCTGAGAGCACAAAACTCAAGTTGGTAGTTATTAGTACTGGTAGCAGAGACCATCACATAGAAAGTCTGAAAAGGATTATGATTATTATTACTGTCACAATTGCTTTTACTATTATTATTATTATTGAAGGACTAATGTCCAAGAAGCATTGTTCTTTTGCATCCATCTCTTTATGCCAAAAAAACTATTATATGGAAAAGACAAGACTGAGCAGAGACAAATTTTGAGTCTGAGTTATTTCAAATTTATGTAGATAGGTTTTAAGACAAGAGTACTAGGACAAATCAAAACATTATTGTGAGGTCTATTTATTATTTTATTTAATATATTTGCCTAAGGTAATTTTCTCTTCCATTTCAGTATATTGGTTCGTTGAAAAGTTAGAATGCCTTGGAAATTGTACAAATGGTAATGATTAGACGAACTTTCAGTTCAGGTTAGTTCAGGAACAATTAAATTAACTTTAATGATCAGACAAGTTTGTGTTTGCATAGAATTCTTAATTTTATTTTTTTTTTAATTAACACTCTTAATGCTGTTTTATGCCAGATAGTGAGTTTTGTGGATGTAAAACACTACAAGAAACTTTGACTTTTTAAAAGAACTCTTATGAACAAAAAAGAAAAAGAAAGAAAAATGTTCAAACTAATTTGTTATGTGTTATGTGTTAATATCATTAGATTTTATGATGTGTCTAGGTAAACAACAAAATCTATTAATGCTAGCATTTCACTGTGTTGAAATGCTGTTGCGTTCAACAAGGGCAATCACTTTCCAATTGCTTACATATCTCTTGGAAAACAAACAACAGAGAATGTATGCCTTTAACAAATAATTGGGTTATTTTGGGAAGAAAGATTTTATTCCGGAAATTTGAATCAGCACCTGGGATAACAGGTTTGAACTACTCAACGTGGTTCATTTGGGACCTCAGAGATCCATATAAAAATTTTTAAATGTGGAGGGCACTGTCCTATGTTTACTTGCAGGGAGCAGAGCTGAGAGCGATGTGGACATGTCTGAGTTGCTATTCTATACCTCCCACATCATCAGTGGGGGGCGTGGTTAAGGGGGGAAGAAAAAAGGGTCATGCAGCTGGAAGTGTGCCATTTTGTTTCCGTCTCTTCCTTGGAGAAGTTCCTGGGACCAGCCCTGTGGACCCTCTCCTTCTCCTGCTGCCACCTGTCCCTTCCCGTTCCTCTGAGATGTGGCTCCAAAAATAGCAAACACAGACAAGATGCGGCCCCAAGCTCTGTCTCTGAAAGAAGTAAACTGGAAACAGCCATGGGGGAAAAATATTGGTGGCAAACTGAGGTGAGAGGAGCTGAGCTCAACCAAGCCTGAGTAGAACAGAGCAGTGCTGGATGCAGCCATGTGGGATCAAGTCCAGCAGAGCCAAATGGAGCGATCCAGAGCAGGCGGTGCTACACGGAATCAAACCAGCAGAGTGGAAAAGTCTAAAGTGGTGGCACGGTGCAACATGGACTCTCCAGTTTTTGGGGGTTGGGCCACCATTATTTTTCATTGGCTTGGGCTTCGGGATGGGAGCACCAGCTGCAGGAAGCATCTACCATCTTGCTTTTGTCTCGGTGGCCATGCGGAACTAAGTCAAGATAGTGAACACTGTGTGTAAAGCACTCTCTCTTTTTATACACTTTTGTTATTAATATTGCTGCTGTTATTGCACATTCTTTTTTCATTGCTCTTTGCTTTCAGTAAATTGTTATCTCAACCTATAGGCTCTGCCTTTGTCCCTCTCTAACCAGAGGGGGGCAGGGGGAAAGGGAGTGGTTTATTTGGAGTTTAATTCCCGGCTGGTGTTAAACCACCACAGGTATTAAATTACATTAGCACAAAAAGATAAGAAAAGAAATTTGATTATGATAGATTTCCAAAAAGGAGGCATGGAACAAACGATGTAACTGTGTGATATCCTAGATATGGGTGAGGTTAAAGAAAGAAACAGAATAGAAGTTCTACTTTTAGAGTTGTCCAGATATTACAGAAAACAATGTTAATGGCAAAAAATAAAAAGGAAGTGAGATCACATCAAAGGACATGGATATGAAAAAAAAATATTGTAGACTAGCATAAAAAGAGTCAGAATGCTGAAGCCTCCAAACGAGCTACTATTAGCAGAGTGTAAAGGAGAATAACAAGTTTTTAAGTATGTGAAAAGCAGATCACAAAAACAGTGTAGGTCAGGACAGTTCACATGTTAGTTCTATTTTGACCAAAAAGAAAATAGTAAAGGAATGTTTAATGAATGAAAAGTGAGACTGACAGGCCTATAATTTCTGGGGTCCTCCTTCTTGCCCTTGAAAATCGTGATAACTTTTGTCAGCTTCCAGTCAGTTGTGATCTCTCAAGGTTCCCAAAGATCTCTCAAAAATCACTGAGAGGATTTGTGATGATATCAGCCAGCTCCTTGAGGATAATTCAGGTCAAATCCATTTGAGATTGATACTATTCTATACTTTAATTTATGAACTACGAATTGAAGTGAAAAGTCATAAATGTGAAAGCTACAAATTTTGGTGACATCTCAGATATTTTTTGAAAAAGAATACTGCAAAACCTTCTAAAATTATGGAAAATAGACAAAACCCAATGAAATGAGCATCATTGCAGACAGAAGTACTTTGTTATAAGTATGATCATATAAAGAAATGAAATGTAGATAAATTTTTGACTGAAAATACTATCTATAAGAATAATCTAAGAATTCTAATTATGATCAAAATTATTATGAGTTAATATGTTATTTCAAAATGTTACAATACTCCATGAATCCCTCTTAATGAAAGTTAAAGTGCAAGTGAAATAATAAAATTATTCCATTGTTCTTTATATTGATCAAGCTTTAGTGACAGTTCTCCCTCAGGATGATCAGAATAGAGGTAAACAGATGCTAGGTACTCTTAGGGCAAAATAAAAGTTAAATGGTTCAGATAATATTTTCAAAAGTATTGCAAAAGTACAAATCACATTCTTCCTGAAGAAAGGACTTGGAAAAATAGAAAAAAAATATTTCCATGGAAAAAAATGTGAATGTAAAATACTTTAAAGGGCAGAAAACAACTAGGAAGCACTCTAGCAGGAGACAAGGTAAATTTAATTATTACTGAAAAGTTTCTTTTATAGAAACAGAGTGGGATAACATTTATTTATGCAATAATACAGTTTTCAAGGTCACTGAAAATAGACATGAAGTTTAGTGTTAGTCAGCACTCTCATCCCAGAAAATATGATACTGTGCATATTTAAACAAAAATGCAGCCTATAAATCTAAGGTCATAAATACTGACTTATTTAGTATTAATAAATTTAGAGCAACTGCCTGATCTAAATTTAGATAGCCACATAAAAACATAGACAGTTTGAAGAGAGTTAAGCCAAATCAATTAAACTAATTAAATCAATTAATTAAACCAATGAAAATTATCAAAATTTGGGAAACATCCTTCAAAAAACCATTTCAAAGTGTTGAACTTCATTTTAATATTTTAGTTTAAACAAGTAAGGACTGCATTTATGGGATAACTCCTTAAATTCAGAAAAGGTATATACAAAGAGAAAGCAAGAAACCCAATATTGACATTAATTACTGCCATGACAGAACAAAAAAATTAGTTAGGGTAAAGAAGGTTTCAGTATGAATACCTTTCTAATAGGAAAGGTTTCTGATGTAGTGGAAAAGACCACTTAGAGCATTTATTCACAGTCTTCTGATAACAGATTAGATGAATATCTGTCATAAAGCATACCAGGCTTTGCACATGAGCTTGCTGTCTTCTGCAGAATTTCTAGTATCAATAATAATAATCCATGTATAGATATTTTTATGCTGTATTTGCATAATTTTGACAAACTTTTGACCAAGATTTTTCCAAAATTTAGTGTGAATACAGAAGCTAAAATGTTCTTGTGCAGTAGTTCAAAGAGCAAAACTATTCTTCACATGCATTTGGTCACTGTCTTGGGGCACATAATATTTCATTAGATATTCAAAATGTAGTTGCAAGTTAGATGGCTAAGTTAGGCAGGTCAGGTCTATCTGGTGTGCTTTTTTAAGTTAAGTTTTCTGTATAAGTATACTATCAAAGCCCTTGTATTTATAAATTGCACACTGATTTAGTCTTTCTTCAATATGAGTTACTCAAACTGTATATGAGAAAGTCATGATGGATTTCACAAATATCTCTCTTCTGAAGAGAAATATCTGAAATACTCCTAACTTGTTTAGATGTCTTGACTATCTTCACATTCCTTGAAATATCCATGATTAATAACAATGAAGAGGAATATCGGAAACAGTCCATATCTTGATTTTTAAAACATTATGATCCAGGCATAAAAGTAGATTGCCTGAAAAAAAACCCCAAAATGCAAAGAATCTCAGCAAAGCCTTGAGTGAAGTTTACATACGTGAAATAATGAATGCATGTGATATGAAAGTGTGTAATTTAAAAATATAAGAATGGTAAATGTAGGTAAGACTAAAGTTTATGGAGTCCACCCTACTGTTCCTGGAAACAGTAAGTAGCAGATGCTGAGGAGAGCTGTAAAAATAAAGACTAAAATAAAATAAAAATGAAAGCAAAAATAAAAGTAAAAATAAAAATAAATTTTATAGCTCTATCTAAACTTTAGCTTAGAGTCACCATTGCTAAATAGAGTTTCAACATTCTATTAAAAAAATACTTACAAAATTGCTAGTCTTTTTTTGGTGGATTTTCTCAGTTTCAATGCATCATTAAATCTTGCTTACTGTTCACTTCAAAGAGCTAAAACTGAAGCATATTCATTAAGAAGAATGCTAATTGCCTTTCAAGAAAAGAAAATGGAAGAAAGGAGGGACAAAAAGAAATATAAACACTGCAAAGGAAAGATTTCAACATGTGTTTTCTCATTCAGGGTGAGGAAACAGAAGTCAAATAGTTTTATTTTTACAAAATTACAGATCAAAGTCCTATGAACTATTATTGTACTAGGAGCAAAATAACCCAAGAAACTATTCCTTCAATAATTTGTCACCAGCTTTTCTACTGACGAATAAATTTAGTAACAGGTTCTCAAGGGTAAGTTATATGAAATAAAAAAAAAAATTGGTGACATCACAGTTATTCTTTGGTAACATATCAATAAAATAGAGAAATAGTAGAAAATAAGTGTAGATAGACAAATAAATACAGTGTAGATGATAAATCAATAAAAATGCAATTTTTTCAAATACAAATGGAATGTCTGTATAAAAGACAGGCACAGACTTTACAGAATACCTGGTAACTGAAGAGTCAGAGGTGGATTTATGGGAAAAGGCATATCTTTAGCATTATTAAACACACAGGACTCTACCTGCCAAGAAAATTTATTTTTAATCTTGATCTCTAGAACCTGTTGAGACAATGTTTCCTTCACCAGTGGTGTCTTCCTGGTACACTCCAGATGAATCTTAGTGGGACATGTTGGCTATTTGTATGCACACACTACGATATTACAATCATCCCCAACATCATATTTATCATCCTGTGCCTTTTGCAGCAGCATTCGGATGCCTGTTTATGAACCAGGTGAATTTTAGTTCCTATCCCCAAGTGGCAATCATAAATATAAACACTACTTGTACCCCTTCTGTAGGAAAGTCAGTTTTGAAAGATGAGCACATCAGTGGCCAAAAATATATTCATATTCACACAAAAGCTTTGCTGTGGTCAATGACTACTGAGATTTTTTTTTTCTGACAAGAAGACATATTCAGATGTCCTAAAGAATCATTTAATGAACTGATCAAATATCTCATGGTCAGAGATGTTGCTCTTTTACCTTCACTGAAAATAGGATCGATGAAATTAACTGTACTGTGTAACTTAAATTGACTCTTTTGCATTTTGTTTTGGTTTATTTGGTTTGGTTTGGGTTTTTTTGTTTGGTGTTTTGTTTGCTTTATTTTAGTTTATTTTCCTTCTAACGATAATTTTGAAGTGATACTCAGAGAAATTAAAGATACAAACATATGTACGTAGGCAGGTCTGTATATGTATGTGTATAAACACAGTAGACTGCAATAAAAAAAAATTGTCTGCAAGTTCCTCAAAATACTTGTAATCACTATTTGTTAGACATTTTTACCATTCCAATGATACAATGGAATTTTTTGGACAGGCAGAAAGATTTGAAGTGAACACTAGCCTCAGTCATTTTAGTTTTACCTTGCTGAAACTGAAGAAGTAGTTTTCTTTGATAGCATTAACCAGCATGAAATCAAAACTTTATGCTCAAAATCTTTTTTATGGGCAAAGAGGAAACATATCTTTTATATTAAGACAAGAATCTATTGCTAGCATAATTGGAATCTTTCAGTCAGATCTTTATTAGTCCCAATTCAATTATCATAGAAAAAGAAAGGATGCTCCTATACAGACAAAATTTCAATAATGGTAATAATACAATTCAAATTCTCATATATATACTTGTTTTCTACCTCTCTTTCTGATGTTGTGCTCACCCTTTCAATGCTCCTCTGCCATTTTCTTGATCCTGAATGGTCCTGAAGCCATTTTCTTCTGGCAAGAGAATGTATCATAACAGGGTATCAGCATCTGTGGTCCTTTGCCGGGAGTAATATAATGATGGTGTTAATGATTACCTCGCTTCATGTCTAGATTCACTTGTCATTTTTCTAGCATGCTTTTACACCTTTATTTGCTCCTTATTGGTCTGCGGTCTCATGCAACATGAGAATTTAATATATTTAGTGGTTTTTTTGCATAATGGATATTATTTCTTGGTTTTCTTTCTTACCCTTAAAACTAGCTTTGTCTAGGTCCAGGTCTTTATTTCTTTAATTGAAGAAATTATAACCATGGGGTTACCAGGGCTAAGCCTGTGCACCCTTTCCTACCATTCTGTACCTGTACTCTTCTAAGTAACCTTCTGTATCTCCATTTCTCAATGCCTCTGTTATCGTCCTAGGCCTGTATTTATATCAAATCATCATGGATGATCTTTAAGATCCCCTCCAACCCAAACCATTCTATGATTCTATGACTATAGTGCCATTACAGTGACACCATAGAGATAAATAAAACATAAACCAATAGCCATAAGCTGACTAGCCTCTTTGAAAAACTGCTGCCACAGCTAAAACAAATAAAGTAGAGCTGCAGGGACATTCAGTTCAGACAAGATGAACCTAATAAGCCTCTTTTTTTAGGCCCTGTAAATTTGGTGAAAAACCTGCACCATATTACTAACAATCAGGATACTTTGTTTCAGGTTTCATAAGGTGAAATTGTTATCCAAACCAGAAATGTGTGAGGGATAACAGAAGAGATCAATAACTGTGTTGTCTTCCAGGTGTTTTTCAATACTTCCTAGAACAATATTTCCATGATTTCACTGGGTACTGTAATTTCTAGGGTCCTCCTTCTCACCCTTCTTGAAAATCGGGACAATGTTCATCAGCTTCCAGTCAAATGGGACCTCTCCAGATTCCTAAAATAACTCAAAAGTCATTGAGAGAGGCTTTGCAATGACATCAGTCAGTTCTTTCAGGATTCTGGGGTGAACCCCATCTGGTCATATAGATTAATAGGGATCCAGATGGAGCAGAAGATCCTGCAAAAGTTCAGGGTCACCTGGGAGTTTCTTTCTGTCAGTCATGGTCCTCCAGCTCAGGACACTGAAAGCCCCTTGGTCCATCATCCATGTTGAAGACAGAGGCAGAGAATGTGTTAAACACCTTTACCTTGTCTCTGTCCGTGTTTGTGAAGTGACCAGCCTCATCCTGTTATTACTTCTACAGTGTTACTTCTACAGTGCCTTTTGCCATTAAGGTATTTGAGAAAACTCTTTTTATTGCCCCCCACTCTTCCTGCCAGCTTCAACTCCAACTGAGCTTTGGCTGCATGAATTTTCTGCCTAGAGTGGCAAGCAGCATCTCTGTATTGTTTCAATGTCACCTGGCCTGCCTAAATCATCATAAAGTTATTAGACAGTACCAGTCCCAATACCAACTCCTCAGTGACATCACGTTACTGATCTCCATTTATACATTGAGCCATAAACTGCAACTGTTTGGACTTGAATAGTCCCTCAAATTCATATCTCTCTAATTTAATGACAAGGAAGTTTTATAGGACCATGCAACAGACCTTTCAGAAATAAAGGGAGATGACATCACCAGGTCTTCCCTTATCTACCAGCACAGTCAGTCCATTCGAAAAGACTATCAGATTAGTCAGGTATAATTCTCATCTGACATAATCTAATGTAGACATAAATATGTTCAAAACTTAAGCTGTAGGTCTAAATGCCTGAATTCCATCTAAAGTTAATGTCTACAGAAAATGGGATTTGGAATACAAATCTTGGAGATCTTTATTTTTTTCCTCTACCAAGAGATTTTCCCAATCAGTTTCACATCTGCCTCATTCACTTTTGCATCCAGACAGACAAGGCCAGATTGGTCAATACCTCAGGACACTGATTTTGTGTGTGTGTGTGTGTGTGTGTGTGTATACTTGTGTATGTGAAATCTGGGTCTAAAATGAAGGTTTTAAACTTCTGAAAGGTAAAATTCTGAATCTAGGATCAAGGTAGATCATATTATGCACATCATATTAACAGTATATATGGAAGTGAAAAGGTTGTTTGATTTTTTTTTAATTCAAAATCTAAAAAACCTCAGTAATTAAAAAATAGTAAAATCAATAGAATTTTATTCAAATTCATTATTTAAGTTCTTTGGAGTTTGCTGAACAACAGCTCTGTAAAAAATTCACAACATTTTTCAACATTAAAGTTAATGGATTTCATTATCTGATGTACTCACTCCCTGTCACTTGTGTTCTGTCTTGTGGACTGTGATTGTGCTGCCCAAACAAATTTTTATCTGCTCTTACCTTAGAATGGAAAGTTGTTAAACATAAAAATATATGATATTTTATCTATGTGTAATATACATATAGATACATTTCGTTTCCCTTTTTTATCTCCCTTTATCTGTAATGACACACTAAAATGTAACCAGCTATGAAGGAATCAGTGGGAAGGAAATCAATTATTTGGTGTTCAGCAGTTCCCTACGAATTGCTGAACTATTGACTGACCTACCAATCAATTGCTACACTGCTCTTACTGAGTCCCATAATGTAGATAAAGCACATGTCTCAGAGGAAGAAGCAGCAGGATTCATAAAAAATGGAATGGAACCTCAAAGAACATAAGGAAGAGGGAAGGTAGAACAAGAGAGGGAAATCCATAGAGAGGGAAACAAGGTCAGAGGGTAGTTCTCTTCAAATGTGTAGCTGTAATTATGTAAAAGTCAAAACTGGTGCTTAAAAGTGGGGAACTGAACAAACATAGAAAGATGCTAAACTAATCCTGGGGAATAGGTGTTGTCCTCTACTTCCTGTTCCTCAGGGAGAGTTATAGAATAAAGCTGTAAGTGCAAGAAATTGTGTTTCTTGAGAATTTGGTTTTTTTTTCAAGGTGTTGTTAGTCCACAATCCAGACTAATAGACAACTGTAGACTCTTAGTCTATAATCCAAATTTACGTCTTAGCTCTTAACTTTGCCAATCTCTGTCTACATTAGAACAGGATAGAGAAAAATCAACGAAGTTTAAAATTCATTTAAGTTTATCAAATAACAATGGCATATGAAAAACTGATAAGAAAGGAAAATAACTAAGAATAATTAGCTAACATAAAAAATAAATTTATCAAGACAAAGCAAGATTACTATAATGGAATATAAGACTCGAGGTCCATGGTAGAAGATTGATTAGATGAGCTCTGTCTTGAAAATCTGAAAGTTAAGCAATGTTGCAGCGATATTCTGATGTGTTTTCATTTCTAAACACATTTGCAGTTTCAAATAATCAGAATAATTAAAGGAAACAACTCATCACTTGGGGAAGTAGTACCAGAGAAAATGTTAGGCTCACATTTTTATAGCATGGGTTCAATTCCTGGCATAACTACTGCTTTTACTGTAAGGGTGAAATCCAGTCTGTGTGTACCTCAGTTCATTGTCCTTAATGTAGGCATAATTGCACATTCAGAATTCGCAGGAGCAATATAAAGATTAACAAATGCAATTAATAACTGCAAAGTTCTTAGACAACATGATATTAAGATCATGTTAATTCTCTATATAGATATTAAGAAGTAGGTGAAGTTAAACTACTTAGAGGGTTTCCTATTTGTTAAATATATGCTGTCTGATTCTGAAGGGTGGGCAGTGCAGGTAGTTTTCATTGGAATCAGTCACAGTTGCTGAAGGTCAGTACCTCTGAAAATCAAACTATCCTATTAACTGCTGTCTGACTTCTGGTTAGATGTGGTTTTAACACAAATCGCTCTCAGTCCTCACTTACTTTTGTCAAGCTTTCACTTTAAAATACTGTCTATATTATTTACTTTCATTGTTAAAAGGTAGCAGCATGTGATCAATAAAAGAAGGCTCTCCATGTTAATAATCATCACTTTTCCTATAAATATGTAAATTTGCACACTCATAATCTCGCTGATTACCATCTATTGACAGTTTGGGAATTGAAATGAGATAGACTTACCCTACTTCTAAAAACAGTAAACCAAGTAGATAGGATACATTATTAAAATAAGGATGTGTTATATTTTGACACTTGCTTCAAAGATAAACATTGGTACATATTTATCTTTGTACTGTTGGTACAGTGTGTGTGGGATAAGGCACTTTGCATTATTCCTAATTGTTGTCAGTAGTTTTCTGAAGTTATCTAATGACTAAGCATAGTAGAGGTGACTTCTGTCTTTCTCATCTGCTTCAAATTTCACTAAGGCATCAGTTCATCACTAAACTTCCTTCCAGTGCTACATCTATTCCTCTGTAACCCTTCATCTGTTTAGACATATATGAAGGTTTACTTGAGAAGAGCAGATCAGTGATGAAGGACCTCTGTGCTTGGGGCACAAAACAGCTGAGTGAATGGAAAGAATTTCTGAACTATATTGGAAAACTAACAACTTAGGAAGAATACACCAGGGAATTGAACAAAATCTTGACACTGGGGTCAAAATTGATCTTTTTTGACAGACATTTAAAATGAGAGGCAGTCAAAGACAAAGTCCTATCTATCTCTGAGAGGCATGGGTGTTTACTACTGGGAGCAGTAACAAAGTTCAATCTTCACTCATATTTACTCTTTTATTTATAAGTCTCTTTTCCACTTATTGAACAGTTTAGAGAGCTATTAATAAAGGAGAGATTGTGAAAATTTCATTCCCATGAAAAAGATAATTATACGATCACAAGTTAGGAGGGAACTCAACAAGTTCTCAATCCAACCTCCTGCTCAAAGCCTGGTCAATGTTAAAGTCACAAAAAGTTACTCAGGGCTTTTCGGTTGGTCTTCAAAAATCTCCAGGGAGGAAGCCTTTCCAGTCAATCCCCTTCCATTGCTTAACTGTCCTCACAGGGGAAAATTTAACTTATATTCAGTCTGAGTAACTGAACCCCTTCCTTCCCTCCAAGGGTGCACTGCTGGCTGTCCACCAGAATCCCATGGGCCTTTCTCACAGGGCTGCTTACCAGTCAGTCAGTCCCCAGACTGTGCTGTTGCAAAGGGCTTCCTCTTTCCCGGGTCCTGGACTTACACTTGTCCTTGTTGAATTTCATTAGATTTCTGTGAGCCCATTTCTCTAGCCTGTCTAGATTGAGTGGCACCACAACTCTCCAGCATATTTACTGTTGCCCTTCTGGTGTCATCTGAAAATCTGACAAGACCACACTGCACCACCTCCTTCTGACCACTGGAATTAGGTAGTGTCCGTCTTTGTTATATCATCTGTCCCATTCAGTAGTGGGCTCATATTTTGCTTGTTCAGTATTTGTCTACTAATGTAGTAATAGAACATCATGTCCTTGATGCAACTTGGACTGAAAATGTCAACTCTTCGTGAGCTCTGGCTTTCCCAGCAACACTTTCGCACACAGAGGCAGCGTTTCTAAATTCCTCCTGTGTAGCTTGTTTCTGTTTCCATGACTTTTTCTTTGTATTGGAACTCTACTGTTAAACCATTTAGCTAAGACAGTTTTTTCATAGGTTTATCTGTTTTCCTGAGTCTCAGGATGCACTGTTCTGGTGCAGCTTGCAACCCATATCTGATAAATCCCAGAACAGTACTTTTTGGCTGGAATACTTTTTGGTTGGAATACTTTTCATATCATAAAAGTTAAACATGCAGTTCATATTCTCTCTTTAAAGATTAGAAAGAGAGAAAGATGTTTACATGAAGATTTATCCCTCTTTTAGATAGTTTTCCATGATTATTATGATCATGGAGAGAGCTTCTAATTGTATTTATCACAAGACTTAATTTTTTTTTTTCCCTCTGATGACTCAATTGAATGACTAGTGAATGTGACGTAAGTAGAAGATATACCCTTTCTTTGCCTATTTGGAAGGATATAGTGCAGGTACGGGGGATGAAGACTAGGTTCCTTTTAAGTTTGCCGTTTCAGTACGTAACAGCTAATATCTGTGATGAATTGGCAACAACACAGAACACTATGACCAGAAAATAATTTTTAAAGTGTCACAAAATTTCACCATCACTTACTGGGTCATATTGAATGTTTCACAACCTGTTGGCCTGTCAGGGTCAGTAGCCTACACACATTTCTCCAAAAGAGAACAACTGAGCACTCTTCAGAAAATGGAGTGCCTCCACTGACTGAGATAGACAGTGACAAAGTTGCTTATTTCTTTGGTGGAATTCTTCTCATCAAATGTGGATATTCACACAGCAGATGATTACATCTTTATCAGCTTGCTCTATAAAAAATGCATCTTTAGTAAATGTTGACAGTAGAACTTAGGACATGAAATGAATCTCATCTAATGCTGACAATGGGTCACACATACTTTTCCATAAAAGTGTCTGATTGTATTCATTGATTAGAAAAGGGAATCTAGGGTAACAGGGTTAGATTGCATGGATACCTATTGCAGAAAGCTCCTTTTATGCAAGATGAATCCAATCCTTGCTGATGGTTATTCCATTCCACAGCATCAACAGACATAACTAATCTGAAATCTTTGTGCAAATGAAACACTTATGTAGACAATCACTCTAATATGAACATGGAAATTAACTGTTGTAAATTGAGTTATCATTACAAGTTTTTCTTGGTAAATAATCTGTTTCCATATTTTCTCAATAAACACAAAAGTCTGATAGCATTGCTCTTATCAATTAAATTTAAATTAAATTATCTGTATTGACATTGACAGGGTTATCCATGACATAACAGAATAAAACCTCAGTGAATAGATTGCACTATTAGGAAATACAGTGAAGTGTGCTGTAGTTTCAGACAATAATAGATATGAGTATCAGTTAACTAA
Source organism: Corapipo altera (assembly GCF_003945725.1). Taxonomy (NCBI): domain Eukaryota; kingdom Metazoa; phylum Chordata; class Aves; order Passeriformes; family Pipridae; genus Corapipo; species Corapipo altera. The sequence goes on along the minus strand of NW_020884883.1, from coordinate 10,335,997 downwards.
TTTGAAGAATAAATACTTATTTAACAGATGAAAAACTGTTTATTTGAAAATTTTATTTCCTCTAAGCACATTTCTATAATCTCCTCATTCATTTTTAAAAGCTCTTTTTATCCCCTAATCTAATTTTCTTATTAATAATAAATAATTTGATTATCAATAGTAATACTTCTTACAATTTTTCTTACTGATATGTAGCTCATACTGTATTTAGTGCAGTTTAAAAGTATTAGTGAAGCAGGAAAAAAATACATGCACTTGTTCTGAATTATCTTCACTTGTTTAAAAACTTTACCAGCAACTGGTTCAAAAATCTGGTTCAAAAAACTCACTAACTTTTGCTATGATGTATATCATAGTAATCTGCTGTCTTTATAAGATGAAATAGAATTTCTCTTTTTAATGTATTTTTGGGGTAATCACACATTTATTTAACGGTGGAAAAAAGAGTACACATACTATAGAAATACTCCTTGAGAATGAGCTCTGAACTATGTCATAATAGAGATAATTCACCATTTAATATACATTACATCTTTGAACAGATCAAGCTGAACTCAGAATGGGTTTAAGATAAAATACTTTTTTTTTCAAACTCAGAACTTAATCTAGCAAATCAAGCCCATGCAAGCCTATAATGCAGAGGTGGATGAGACACAGTAGAAAATTGTCTGCCTTTGGATTCCCCTGCATGTAAAACCAGAGAACACAAAGCAATGAAAGGTTATCTACTAGAAGCAAACATTCAATTTGCACTACTTTGTGAGTCCATTTCAGCTGAAAAGAGCTGTCATTTTGTCACCTCTCCTGAATGCTCCAAAAGATGGAATTGAGCAAACAGCACTTTCTCCAATGCAGATGTACCATCTTAAAGCTTTCACCTGGGGAACTGACATTTGATCAATTTGATACCAAACATCACTACAAAGAGTGCAAAATGAGATTGTGATGTATTGTGGGAAGAGCCATTTGTTGGTATAAGCATAAGAGCATATTTATATACTGTGCTATACTCTTACTTCAGGTCTGGACTTGACCCAAAGGCACTACAAAAGAGGTGAAAAACAGAACACTCTTGTACTTGCCATTTATGGAAGAAAAATACATGTTATTTACAGAATACAATAATAATTCTTTAAATTACATAAAATTCTATAAAGTACATCCAGAAAGAAGAAACACATTCTGTACTGCTGCTAAGTCACAGGTACAGGGGGAAAAAATGTTAGAAAATATTTATTCTCTCACATATTAGAGAGACAAATGTGTGTGACTGCATAAAGTCTTTGGTTGCCAACATCATTAGTGATGCTTTTGCAGTGTGAATTTATTCAGTAAATTAGAAGCTGAAAGAACTGGGATTCACTAAAAGTTATCTGCTGTTGGCTGGAAACTGAGCACAGCTGCTTTGATCACAGAGGATGATGCCATGATTCTACTTGGCAGAGATTCTTCTTTTGCCCCAGCCAAAGTTGATGAAAGCAAAACTCTCAATGGATCAGTATAAATGTCAGATGCTTTTGTACACAAGTGAGTATTACACTTCAAACACACAGGTATTTTATCAAAGGTTATTTTACAAGGCAGTGTTTACATCTCCATCTATATCTCCCAGACCAACCAACTAATACTTAACAATTTAAGTACTTAAGTATTTAGTCATAATATAAGTAATATTTATTAGAGGAATAAAATAAAATTCAGAAAGACTTCAAGTTATTGATAAACTGTGGCCAATAAAAGCTTACAAGAACAATAAAATAATAGTATTCTAATAATTAATGATCATCAATATTTATTTAGTAAATGCAATTCAATGAAAAAATGTTTTATACAGAAAAAGAATGAGAAATATTATTCCAAATACAATGGTTCAAAAATCTTTTTTATATCAGATTCTCTAAAGAAGAACAGTCCGGTCTGGAATGCATATTTTGCTCTGCACAATTTCAGGAAAATTAATCACCAAAAAATTCTAAGGAATTCACTGTTTAAAAGATTAACTTATAGCCACAATAGAAATTAATTTCCTCTCAGAATGAAAACCTATAACTAAAAAGAGAAAATAAAAGAAAGGGGAGATAGAGGCATTAGTAAATGATATTTCTAACTGACTTAATAGCAAAAAGCTTAAATCAGTCTTCATATAATACATATACGTTAAAAGCAAAGACCAAAAAAATCACACAGAGAAATATATGGTTTTGCATATAATGTAGAAATGTGAAGTAGTAATTCCGTTGTTTTAATTATGCCTTCAAAGTTGGTCACCTATCCTACTCTGGGCAAGTCACTATTTTTCTGTCTGTAAAAGAGAGAGAGAACAACCACTATGCTTATTTCTTGTCTCCCTCATAAAGGTATTTTGGAATCAAATGTCTAACACAGGCACTTCTGTTCAACCTTATAATTAAAATATCTTTTAAAAACCTCTTGAGCGTATTACAGTAAAAGTTTAAAGGTTCAGTCTTACGGACCTTGCTGAATAATGTATAGGCCACTGTAGCCCCTTTGATGTCAGCATGACCACCTGAATGAGTAATAACACTGGAAAAACTCGTGAAGGCTAATTCTGTTGGCTATTCTTAGTTACATGAGTCAAATAACAGTTTTACCTGCAAAGTACTTAAAGTGACTCAGTCTCTAGTGAAAAGAAATTCAACCATTTTGCTCAAAAAATGGACAGTCATCCTGCAGAACTGTGAACTATTATTGATGATTATTGTTCTCTCTCAGAAAGTACTCCCATCCTATTGTTGCAGAGAAAAATGAGGTTGGTAGAAAAGCTAACAGATATGTGATAATATCTCATATCTTTTTTGGCTTTAAGGAAAGCCATTTCATCTTCTTTGCTGGTGAACAGCATAACACCTATTTTCAGTACAAAGATATAAACTGTGAAGAAAGGGCGACTGTTAACTCCTATTGAATCACTAAAATTAAATTTTTTCAGCCTTGTTAGATAGCAGTGACTTTGTCTTTTGGTAACATCAGTGAACCAATTCATTCTATAAAAATTAAGCTTTTTTAAAAAACATTTCACTGACCTCCTCAGATCAGAGAAACACCCAGTGTTGAAGCAGGTTATTTCTAAAACGTGTAAAAGTCTTCCTTCTTAGGGAAGAAAACTCACACATCACTCAAACTACCCAAAACTAAGATCTAAATGGAAATAAATGTTTGGGTACATTGGGAGATATCTTCAGGATGTACTTAGGATATACTTTAAGAAAGAGCACTTGTCAAATGACAAAAATACACAGCATAAGATAGATTTCTTTCCTCAGATACAGAAGCCAAACAGATTTTGCAAATCTGTTTGCAAGGGTAAGTATGGGAAGTTACAGGAGATGTAACATTTTGTTAGCCTATTAAGATTTCCAAGAGGAATTATTTCAACAGCTCTTGCCAGTTTCACAGAACAATTTTCTGTTCTCTGTGAGGAACAGAAGCAGTGTTACCGTGAGGGGGTAGAAAGTGGCACAGGTGTTTTGGGTCCCTGCATAGTTGTGTCTATGATCTGAAGATATTCGAGAGCCAAAAAATTAGTCTTCCAAGTTCAGTCAATGATGTAAACCTAATTTTGAAACAAGTCGAAGAGAATTCTCAGATGATCACCTGATGGAGTTTTGCTACTTATACGAATTTTCCAGCTGATAGTTATTTAAGCCTGCAGCTGAGACCCAAGTTTGCACTTCCAGACAAAAGCAATTCCAACCAGTTCAATAAAGTGATCATGACAGTGATAAGTAATTGTTAAAAAACGAACTTGTGAATAGAAGTGGAGAGCAAAAGGGTTTAACTGAAATATAATGGGGAAATGAAAATCAATACAGACAAATACTGAAGGATATATCATCCTGTAGCAAAGATTGCTTAGGAGAAAAAGGAATATAGTTCAGAGAGGGTAAAACAGTAATGCAATAAGTCCTAGAGAAACCACAAATGAAGGGTCCCTTATGATTATTCATAAGTGTAAGTATATATATCTAAGCTGTATAATCTGTCATACTGGGAATTAGCTGTAGGGTAAAAGAACCCAAAGAAGAAACATGGTTGTATAACAAAATATATATTTCAGAAAAAAAGGGAAAAAATAAAGTAGTATTTGATCAACTAGTTATATTGCAATAGACAATGAAATACATGAGTGATATGTGTTTTTACAAAATTAGTTGCAATTTCTTTCACACATAAGATAAAAAATTAATAAAGACTATTCCAAATTTGTGAGCACAGATGTAGAAGCAAAGAATCACTAAAGCAAACTGGATGTTCCTGAAATGCAGACAAGAAATGTACTCCGGATGAATAAGAAAATTGTCTGCACTAAACATTACAATAGAGTTGTAGGATATCAAGTAGCAAACAGTCCTCATTAACATATAAACTAAAGGAAATCAAATACGACAAAAATCACAATATTCTAATAAATATGTCATGATAGAAAAGACAATGTCTAGAAACTTGTTTAAAACAGAAAGTTTAAGAATTGAGGGAGAAAGTCTAAGATATGAGCATAATTTTGCTGTCACACTAATAAAAACCCTAAAATATTCTTTTTTTACCTATTTCTTTAATAAAATGGGAGGGACAACACACTAGAAAGACATTTAGGTTTTAATAATCTTTTTCATAGCAGAAATGTGAAATGAAAGAACAGACAGTGTATGAGGGTTATCCAGTACTGTCTTACTTTAGCAGAAGTCACAGCATGTCAGCAAAGAAACATCAACGGGATGCTAGATAACTAAACAATACAGAAAATCATTGTACATAAGATCCTTAAACAAGACTTTCACAGCCAGTCAGTTTAGAAGCAAGGACAAATATATGCTTCAGCAAATGAACACACCATGAACCCAGTCCTGTTTCCCAAGCTCCATGCAAACACACTGCCCTGAGGTGCCATATGTTACAGAATAGAATATACTCAGCTACAGCCAGTAGAAACCATAAACCAGCTGGTTTAATCAGTTTCCTGGCGTCAACAGGGACACAACTGCACAGCTGTATAACGTGACAAATGAAAAATACCAGTTAGGAAGGAGTAAAATGATACATCTCTCAGGTACCTGAAAGATTTGCCAGCAGAATAAAATACTAAAAGAAATTTGCAGATCTCTGCCTGCTACCTGGCATCTTTTGGCATCTATTACACATGCTTCACAATAAATATTGCAAATGACCAGTTTACTATAGACTGAACACTGAATATTTGGTGAAAGCCAAATCCCTCTCTCAGTACAGCTGCAGTGTATTGTCAGTGTAATACATGCTTTTTTTCCCTTATTCTTGGGATGAAATGCGAGACATTCATTATATTTCCTTTAGATTTACCCAGACAATGGGATATGAATACAGTTGGTAATAACCACTATTCACATATAATGTGATTGTATTGTGTCTTAAATTATCCAAAGACATGTAAGACTCTTGTTCCTAGGTCTCTGTCATTTCACTCTGTAACTATTTTTCTCTGTACATCCTTATGCTTACCTTAATTTGATAAAATGACAAGTTCTGGTTTATTTCGTTGCTCCTTCACCAAAAGAAAATAGTCAATCCATTTTGTATTTCCAGTATATGTTAATCTATGGATTTTTAATGCCAAGATTTTTATTGTATTTTTAAATTGGATGATAATCAGTTTTCATCAGCAGAGCTCCCTAAGTTTTTGTTTCTTGCCATAAGACCATTTCAAATGAGTGACTGAAGTTTGGTGGAGTAAATCAGTTAAACAAAACTTATAGTAACACTTAGCCTTCTTGCAATAAGTAAATTTTTGCCAAGGTATTTTAGACAAGCATTTTGAACTAAGTTTTTGAACATTTGTAGCCCAGAATGTTGCATCAATCCCACTCAAGTAAAAATTGGATGCATATATTATAAATGAAACCTATAAAAAGACATCAAAAGAAAAAAATCCTTAAGCAAAATATGATGTTCCATTATCAAAGCAAAAATATTCAGTAGTCACTGAAGAAAGAATAAAAAAGAAAAAGTCATCTCCAACTTACAGAAATAAAGGAATTTCAGGTTTACTGCATCTTGTCCAGTGAAACTAATTCAGTGCACTGATAGTGGCATCATATTTAAGGTATTTGAAGTTGGGAAAAATGCAGATATTTGCATATATTATCTTTAACTTCTTTGCTGTAATTTCACAGAAGAAACATCTGTAGGTATAAATAACAACTCATCTGAGAGCCTGAAATAAGGTGGTTAATAATCAATACTCACTAAGACTTTAAATTTAAAGTTATTTTTATGACTGCCATTTTAGTTAACTTTAAGAAGTCCCTTAAGATTTAGCTGGAACATCCACAGAGCACAAAATGCAGATGGATACCAGGAATACTATCACTGGATACAAACACCAAAAGACCTAAAAGCTCAGGTTATAAGGAATTATTTGAATTACTTAGTTTTTAAACTAGGAAGTTTTGGTAAATTGGTTTTGTTAGTAAGGTAAAATACCTGAGTTTATACATACAAATACAATATCTCAATCTAAGAGTGAACTACATATCTGAAGACTGAAAATGAAAAAAAAAAAATAAAGGAGGGATTTTTAAAAAAATTAAAGATTTGTTTCAAAGTAATGTAAGTAAAAGTGGAAGGATCCTCTGTTCATGGACAGCTCCATGCTAAAAGGTATAGGTGAAATAACATGGGTATGTGCCATTTACAAATCTATATCCAGAAACAGAAAGTGTGGAACAATGTCACACCCAATATGATCCATGCAGAATAAGACAGTGGGGACCAAAGTATTTATCTGGTAAAAGAAAATGAATGTTGAGTAACCTCTTATCTACATTAGGGTACAAGATCCTGCCAAGCAACTTAGGAACTGAACTGTGTTTAAAAATGTCTTCTTGATTTTAGTGGCCTTCCACATAGGCAAGATTGACTTCTCGGGGTTGATTGGGTGTTGAAAGCTTCTTGCCTCCTAAAACCTTGGCAGCAAAATATTAAATTTTCATTAAGAGTTGTGATTTATCCTCTGTGACACCACACAGCTGCAGTTCTCTTAAACAATCAAACACGCAATAGAGAACACTGTGATGAGATCCAGTTCTCAGTGCCGTTTATATGGCCTGATAGGTTTGGAAAGGTCCTCTCCTCTACCTGTCTTAAAGCACAATCAGAGCTACTGAAAAATTTTACCATTTTGGCTAGAAAAGAAGAACATTTGATGGAGAGCTAAAAAATCTTGCTGGAATATAATTTTTACCATAAGACTAATATCATATTTTTTTAATATACAGTCAAGTGAGTTTCTATACATGCCAGTCCTGGACACCGGACATTTGAAAACACCACACAGCACTGGTCACATTGCATGTGCAAAGCAAGTCTCTTGTCAATGCAAAGCTGAGCACTGATAAATAAGTCTGTCAGGAGCAGGAAGTATCTAGCTTGTTGTACCGTTTTTGGATCTGCCAGTGTTGGTGGAACTGATGATGTGATTTGTAAAGCCATCAGATCCAAATTTGAGAGTAATTACAAAAATATATAAACAGAATACCTGAAAGGACTGAAGCAAAGATAGAGGAGGAAAGAGTATATCTGAAGACATCATTCTGATCGTTAGTTGTTGTCACTGTATACAAAGAACTAATGATACCTAACCTGGAGTATTGTACATAAATCTGGATACTTTGTTAAAGAAAGCAGATCAAATACCTGAAAATTCTACCAAAGAGGGAGAAAAGGCTGATGAATTATCTTGCAGGTTATAACTACCACTTGAAAAGAGGATAGAAAATTCATATTTATTGTTGTTACTAAGAATTAAGATAAGATGATTAAGCTATATAACATTTTGAAGGACACAGAGAAAGTGTGTAGATAGTAGATAGTGTAGATAGTATGTAGACAGCTATTGAAAAGTCAAAATTCCCTCAAAATAAAAATGGAAACTGAGAAGCTGAAAGGACCATGAGCACTGAGAGAATTCAAGGTATAGCTTCACTTTGAAAGCAAAAGCAGTGTTCAGAATGGACTAAAAACTGCATTAGTAGAAAAAAGAGTGAGTATAGCTTTCTGTAGCAACTGAAGTGTGGGAAGGGAGGAAGGAAAGAAAATTATACTCCTGTCCACAAAGGTAGAAGCTTGAGTGAGCTTGGAATCTCAATCAGATTCTCAGCCCTTGAAATGTTCCCTCAGACCAGTATTGAAGAGATAAACCATTCTGCTTTGGAGAAATGGGCAATAGTTGTGCTTTCATGACCTGAAAGTCAACAGAAAAGTCATTGCCTTTGTGGTTTATTCTAAAAAAAATTATGTTCAAAAGAGGTATGAGACTTCATCGTGAGATTTCAGTCCTAATGCACCTTCACTATCTCCTAAATTTTTATTTAGTTTTTCACATTCTTGCTGAAAAGTATAAAAGCAGAAAGCAGTAGTGATTGAGGTAGCTCACTGTGAACAGGGCTGGACTGTAACTCACTTCACACAGACCTGTGTGAAGTCAGAAAACTCACAAACAGCAATAACTTTTGGTTACTGCTTTCTGAGGGGAGTATCAAAGTGATTATCAAGAGGTGAAAAGTTTTATAGACATTTCTTTCCTTAAATTTTCCAATTTCTTAGATTGACTCCTTTCAGAAACAGAAAATTATTCCTTAAATTGGATTTCAATAGTGTGAAGGAACACAGAAAAGTCTTTCGTACAAATCCTCAGTCATCAAATAGACGCATTCAGAACATCCTCAGGGTTGAAAGGTTGTACCCTGGCACACAATTACCTCCATGTGCATGGAGCTGGGCTGTGTGAATGGAGGTGAGGATGCATTGTGGTGCAGTGGTACTTCATTATGTGCCTGACATCCTAAACCAAAGCTCAAAATGCAGGCGGGAAGACTTACATATGAAACTGAATTACAGAAATATGAGAAGCCAGAGATATGCGACTTCCTCAGAATAGTCAGAACTACAGATGCATTTCTTGAAAACTTAGGGATGGTTTAAGCAATGGCCACTACTCTTATCCTGCCCCATTCACCTGTTTCCCCACCCTCCCTATACAATTCCTGTGTTATGCATGCACAGGTATTTTTTTCTAGCTGTGCCAAAGAACTACGCAAGTAAACTAACCCCAAGAAATAACTAATTTAATTCTACTGAGTTGTTTTTCAGCAACCTTTCACAGAGCAACAAATACTTGTGTTAGTAAAATGCAGAGGAAGGAGATCAGTGACACCAAACATCTGGGGCTACAAAGGCAAATAACTTTTGAGCTATGAATTCTTGATTGTCTTTTTAACAGTTTTTGCAAAACTCTATTTTAAAGGTATATGCATCACTAGAGTCATTGTACCTTAGCAGAAAAAAAAAATTCCTTTTACTTTCAAATTATTTCAGTCAAAGTGTGAGCCTCCAGCTCACAGCTCCAAGGCTAGAGCTTCACATGCAATAGACTGGTGAGGAGACAGGCATATTATAGTAATTTATGTATATTTATCAAAATATCTATAATCGGTAGATTAACTATATCTATATCCTTCTGTTGTGGTGAAGAATAAGGATTAGATCTCTACTACTCCAATCAACAGCATATTTTAAAACAGTTAAAAGATTGAGTTAGACTTTGCACATTGTGTAAACCCAAAGCACAAGAAAGTCTGTTTTTGTGGTGCACAAATAAATCAATTAATGTAATTACTCTGTAATAGTGTAATTGTTATAAGGTAGAATCTGAGACGTAAAATCTAGCAATTGTGGAGTTAGTAATACTCTATAAATATTATCCCAATTATGGTACAAGTTAAAGTACCAAGAAATACCTAGTTTAATTGCCTCTTGGTTTGTATGACTAGTTCAAAAATGAGGATCTTCTTCTTTATAAACATAGATGTAAGTACATTATAACAATGTGTATTAGCACATAATAATAATAAGCATAATACTTAATAGTTTAGTGCATATAACTAAACAACTAGACCAAATCTAATTATTAATGACAAACAGATTATACACAAATGTAGCACCTTTAATACATCTAGCAGTTTTTTCATTATTCCGACTGACTAACAAAATACTTTTTGTAAACAAATTTAGAATCATTTCTCCCTCATAACTTATTGCCAGCATTAGTTTAATTATTCAGTAGATCAAGAAGTCTGATTGGTGAACGTATTTATACAGTGCAGTATATGAAGTATCTGTTTCCTCACTAGCTGTTTTGTACAGAGGCAACAGAAATACTTTATGAATGCAATGAATAGGAATCTGGGGAACCTCAGTGACACCATGCGAAGTCTCCACTTGGGCACATAAGATGTTATAGCCATATTTTTTAGGTTTAAACTCTGTAACAAAGTGGGGAGGTAGACACTTTCTTTTCCTTCTGGTCATCCTAATCCTGGACTAGCTGTTGCAAATCTTATATGTTGAACCATCTCACCTTACCAGGTTTACTTCAGCCAAACAGCATTTGCACTTGAAGGAATTCTCTCTCCTCTCTTTTTGTCTCAAAGTTTCCTCAAATGGAAGTCTTAACCTCTATGCGTGATGTGCTACTGAAGTCAATATTTGGGCTCATACTAAGACCCACAACTGTTCTTTTTTAACACTTGCACAACAGATACCTGTACCTCTTTTGTCCTGTCAGTGCTGTTGATTTCTGTTCCAGTGTCACCCACTCTAGGGGTAGGGACATTACTCTTCCCTAGTCCTAGGCTCAGAGTGATCACAGACTGGTGATGGGCAATAGCACTTAACAGCAATAGCAGCATGATTAAATGTGCTACTTGGCATTAGCAAACTGTGGCAGCAACCCACACCAGCATTAGCAAGTGCTGGTGCTAGCAGGATCTAAAGTGTGATCATGGTAATTTTATAGTTGGCATCATTGCACTGCAGAACCCAGAGCCTCTCTAAGTCTGAGACCACCCATGGATATTGTACCTTAGCAAATGCCCTTCTTCTCTGACCTTTCATGGAACAAGGATAAAACTGTCTGCAAAGTCTCTCCAGTGTTGTGATGGACAGTGGAAGATGCTGAGGTAGACTGCTTTGATACCCACCTTAGCAAAGTACCAAAAGGAGACAGAAGCAGTGTATGGGTTTCCAGAAGAGGTTTAAGTTGCTTAAGGGACTTTCCCAGGTGATGGAGTCTTAAAAAAAAAGAGAAGGGAATCCCATCACTACATTTCATTTACACTTCCCAGTGGAGTGATGTTACTTACACAGAGTGAGAGATCCTAGTCCCTAGTAACTCCATTCATTCAAGGATAAGCAGACTAAGGAAAGAAACAGGGACAACAGACACAGCTGGCCAGTTGCCACCAAAACTGTGTTCAAAAGATTGAACAGTATTATAAAACTTCAAGATATTGTGCCCCATTTTGCTATTGATCCCGGGAAAACCAAATGTCACCACTTTTCTCTTGTACATCTATCCAACCACAGGACAATAAATGCATGACAACTGATTCCTGGAGCTGGATCTTCCTCCACCCAAACAAACATCACTCACTTACTAGAGCAGATGTAAAGGCTTTTCAGAGAAAGGGCTACTGATAACCTGAACTCTGTCTCAAACACCCCATCCAACCACTGTTTCTTAGTGCTTCTACTTACCACATTCAGTTACTTCTGAAGTTTTCTGTTCCTTGTGATTCATGTTTATAGTTTGGCAAGTAGTCATAAAATACAGGTCTGGGCATAGCCAAATATCAGTATTTTAAAAAACAAAAATTCTCTCTCAGAGAGAAGTGATAACAAAATACATTCATAAATAACAGTTTAGATGCAGCCAAAGGAGTTAAAGGTTTTTTTTAAAATGCAATCATAGAAATCTCCTCTTCCAAATTATATTTATAGCAATTTCTGAATCAGAGTGTTTAATTGATATTTTTTTCAATAAAACTGTGTGAAAAAATTTTGTTGCATTCTTTTTTTTCTTTTAAGTTACTGTTGTTGAAGGTCTATCCTGAAAATTGTAATTCCAATGTAATCGTTTCAAGGATGACTGATGATATAGGGACAGATTTTTGGGTTCTGCCCCTTGAAACATGATTGCCAAATGCCAAATACAAATACACAGAATAAGATAAGGGAGGATTTTGGAACAGTAGTTTTGCATTCAAAGGGCTTACTTAACCTAAAAAGAAAATGTGAAACCATGTTAAATTTGTATATGTTTGTTAGTCATTGCACCCCAATTTAATTACAATATTTTGAACTGCTACATGAGAACTGTCCAGGAGGGCTGAAAATCTGACTGCCTAGCAGCCTATTACAGATTTAATTAACACATGTTGAGAACTGCTGCAAATAGCCGTGCAACCATTCCCTCGCTATTGATGATGACAAACTTATGGAGGCCAAGCTGCAAATCCTCCTCACAGACTGCAGGGCAGTAACCATTATTCTATTGATCAGCTTTGTCTCAGATGTTATGTGGCAAAAACGTGGTAATCAGGATGACAGGCTTAAAAGATGTAAGCTATTCACAGAGCTATTGAGGAGAAAGAGGCTGTAGGCATTTAGTGTCACTCAGAGTACCTTTTGAAAGAAAATACAGGTGTTTGAATAAAGCAGAATGCCAGAGACAAAATGTGGCCAACCATAAAAGCTCAGTGAAAAATCTGAGTTTAAAGCAAAGTGCAGCAACAAATAAATACTGAAAACAGTGATCCAGGAAAATTCAGCACTTGTAGAGATGGCAAGAACAGATGTTTACTCCTTCTGGTCTCTACATGGGAGTGACAGACTTTTATAGTTTTTTGCACAGTTGTTAACGTTAGCACAAAAATGAATGTACAGAAAAAAATGAAAAACAAAAAGGAATTGTTACTAAACAATGTTGAGGCTATGAAAAATTGTTAAGAAACAGTACTAGGAGAAAAGTGTCTTATTGAATAATCATAAATATTCCAAAGAATGAACAGTTGAGAGGCGAAACAGCTCCCCTAGGCTAATATGCCATCCTTGAGGTAGAGTTACATCAGCATGAAAGAATTGAGTTAATAATAATGCCACGTTTGGGAAAACACACACTTTGATGCATGTATTTTGAATTATTGTTAGGTATTTGAGAAAGACATAGCAGTTGCTGAAACTAAACATGTAACCATTGACATAGAAACAATTAGCAAATGTGCTGCAATTAATTTAGAAATTGTATGAAGGGGTAACTGTAATTAACAGCTCTAGGGGAGATGAGACAAATTATTTGCGGAGCATTTGCAGAAATCAGCAATTAAATACAAACAAATGAGTCTAAGAAATCAGGCACTATAGCAAAAAATGAAGAAATGGAAGGAGTAACTGGTTTCCTGAATACTGACTAAGAAAGAGCTTTGAGAGTTACTATAGATAATACCCCAAGGCCCTTAGGAAATTGTGCAGCTGAGAAAAAGAATGAATATACAGACTACTAATGCTTGTCTGCTATATGAAAAAAATAGAGTTTAAATGAGTACTGTAATTTCCTAGGTCTTATGCTATGAAATATTGTGATATGCCCAGCCTTCAAAGCAAGTCAATTCCATGAATCCAGTGGGCCATGTTAAAATAGCATGGTGTGACAAAATCACATCTACCACAAAAATTGCAATTTAAGGTTGAAAAGCCCTACAGCCAGCTCTCCAGACCAAAGATACTATAACCTATATGTAAAGTCATATTAACAGTCTGGGGATATGAACTCTCTACTTATTTATGAGAGTGTTATCTTTTTTACTCACATTGCTATTATCCTCCTCTTGTTATCTTCTGCTATTATCTGAGACATCTTCGGTCATAGCTTGCCAAGCTGGTGACGAGGGCTTTAAACTAAGGTTGCCAGAGGAGTGAAACTCAATCCATCCCACTCATGTCAGTTTAATGCCAGTGCTAGCAAGAGGTGTCCAGAGCCTGAAGAGGGTGGGCAGATAAGTAAGAGAGCACCTGAAGAGCACCATAAAGGAATTCCAGCCGCTCCAGACAGTAAGTCAGCTTCACTAGGGCCCAAACTTAAATGCCTCTATGCAAATGCACACAGCATGGGGAATAAACAGGAGGAGTTAGGTGCCTGTGCTCACCTGCAAGGTTATGATCTTATTGACCTTGCAGAGATGTGGTGATATGGCTGCTGTAACTGAGGGTAGGAATGGAAAATCACAGGCTCTTCAGGAAGGACAGGCAGGAGAGACAAGGGGACAGTGCTGACATCTATGTTGGTGGCCAGCTGGAGTGCACAGAACTCCTCCTGGGGATGAATGAGGACCCAACAGGGAGTTTATGGATCAGGATTAAAGAGTGGGCAGGGTCACGTGATATTACAGTGGGGTCTCTTACAGGCTGCCCAGTCAGGAAGATTGATGGGATGAGGGCCTCTGTAAATAGAGTGGCCCCACGAGTATAAGCCCTGGTCCTCATGTGGGACTTCAACCACTCTGATATCTGTTGGAGGGACAACATAGCAGGGAACAGGCAATCCAAGAGGATCCTGGAATGCATTGGTAACAACTTGTTTCTCCGAGTGAGAAAGGAGACAATGAGAAGAGGTGCTGTGCTGGATCTCATTCTCACCAACAAGGAGGGGCTGGTGGGGAATGTGAAACCTGGGGGCAGCTTGGGCTGCAGTGACCACAAAGTGATGGAGACCGAGATCTTTAGGGCAGTGAGGATTGCACATAGCAATATTGTTACCCTGCCTCGGGAGGGCAGACTTTGGCGTCTCCGAGGATCTTCTTGGTATCCTAGTATCAAAAAGGAAAAACGAAAGAAATTATTGGCTAGTTGAAGTTATGAATATGAAGAATTTCTTTGAGAAAGTAAGTATACCTTTCCTGGCATGTAACAGTGTTTGCAGGATTGAAAACCTAGAGATTTCACCTGATCTGAGCTATATTAAGCTTAAACTCCTAAAGCTTATGTGGTGCTAGATCTGTCTATGAAAATGAATCTCTTTTTTCTTTAACTAAACATTAGTGTATTTTTTTAAATTAAGTATTTGTCTTCTGGATATTATTCTACTGCCATTGAATTGCCACTGCTTAAGAAAACCAGCAAATCCTTCAAATCAAAGCATTCCTTTTCATTTAAGAGTTTGCACCATTTTAAAATCCTGCTTTTATTGCAGGTGATTCTGGTGCAGCTGTTCCTGCTCAGCCTTCTTGACAATGCAAGTGGTGTTCTTCAGACAGGCAAGAGATACCAAAGCTGTCAAAATTGTAGTAGTTCACCTTCTCTTGAACCATAAGGAACTAGTCACAGTTGGAAATGTGATACCTTACTTAAGATACCAAAAACCCACACCTGAAAATCACTGTCACTAAGATCAGTTGCTGCTTCAAAAAATTGGTAAAGGCATTGCAAAATGATTCCCTAATCAGTAGTTTCACCTGTCAAGCTTGAAAGAGACCTATTACTCTGCTTTGTTTCTCTGCTTTGTTATAGAGCTCTGGTATCTTTCTCCTATCTGAACAACCATATGGCTTCAGGAACCATTATGAATATTAAGATAAGATTAACTCACGTAAAATTCCTGCAGCAATTGTGACATTTACGCTTACAAGTGTCATAATTCTGGTACTCTTGAATGTATAATAGAAGCAACAAGGTCAGCAGTACAAAAATCATTCACGTTTTCTACCATTGTCTGTGGGAGGTTTCATATTTACATGATCTTAGATGAGAATAGCTGTGTAAAATCTGATCAAAAAGATACACTACAAAAAGTTTTAATTGGTCTTAGATCAACCATAACTGAGCACAAGGTAGAGATATTTGCATGTAAAGCAAATGATGACAGATATCACGAGAGTCAATGTAAGCATGGATTGGATTTACTTGAGACACATATTTACTTTTCTAGGTTTACGTTTATTTTTAGATAATTCTTTCAACTGTTCCTCAACTGAAGGAAGATATACATCTTTGGTTACATATACATGTTTTCTGGTTCTTTCATGCCTAGCCTTAGTTCATCCAACATAAACTTCAAGCCTGGATTTACCCTCTATCCAAGCCAGTGGCTGCCTTAAGGGAAAAAACACCCACTATAAGTAGGATAGAATAGCACAGAGCAGAATATTTCAGTTGAAATGGACCCACAATGATCATCTAGTCCAGTTGCCTGACCACTTTGGAGCTGACCAAAAGTTAAAACATGTTATTAAGGGCATCCAGTTGCCTGTTAAACTGACAGGTTTGGGACACAAATCACCTCTTGAAGAGACCTGTTCCAGTGTTTGACCACTCTCTTTGTAGAGAAACGCTTCCTACGGTCCAGTCTAAGCCTGCCCTGGTGCAACTTTGAACCATTCCCAATTGTCCTATCACTGGATAACAGAGAGAAATACTCAGCACCTCTCTCTCCAATTCCACTTCTCAGGAAACTTTACACAGCCTCCTTTAATCCAGACTAGACAACGCCAGAGTCCTCAGCCACTCCTCACAGTAAATCCTTTATAACCCTTTCGCCATCTCTGTTGTCCTCCTCTGTACACATTTGAGCACCTTAACCTTGTTCTTAAATTGTGGGGCCCAGAGCTGCACACAGGATTCTAGGGGAGGCTGAACTGAATATAGCATGATAATTATATTTTTCAATCAGCTGGTGATGCTGTGTTTGATGCATCCTGGGATATGGTTTCTTGGCTACCAGGGACACACTTCTTACTCATACTAAGCCTGCTGTTGACCAGCACATTCAGATCCCTTTCTGCAGGGCTGCTCTCCAGCCACTCTCAGTTTATATTTGTTGCATTACTCCTTTCTAGATGCAGAATTTGTCATTTTTTATTGTATATCTTGTATATGCAAAATTTAAATGTTTGACCTTTCTTGTTGGAAAACCTTTATTTTATTTCAAATTTTTTAGTAGCATAATATAGGGGATTTTAATTGCTGTACTAAGCCATCTATACCATGCACTATCACCAAGGTATGTGAGGAAGAGGTTCTTAACACACATAACTGTAAGGCAGACTGTAGTCATCCCTGACACTAACACATGTGGACACTGAGTAATCTTGCTGAAGTTACAGACAAGGATATATTCACAATCTGATTAGATTTGTCCTTCTGCAATGAATAAAGCAGAATTTCTTTTAAAGAGCAATTAGAGCAAATTACTATTCATTTTTTCTACATAGTTATCATAACAAATCAAGCAAAATCCTGAAATCCAAAATCCTCTATGACAATACTCACAGAAGAGCCCAAAGTGACTAATGAGATTTCCTCAAAACTGGAATCAAGTTTAAAACTGTACCCTTGAGTACAGGAGAACCAGAGTCAACTTTGCTGGCTAAGTATCAAGATTGAAAATATGAGATTTATCACTGATCTCTGTCTAAAAAATGTGCTCCCAAACACTGCCGCCCAATCACATAAAAATATGGATTACACTGTCAATTGGCTACTGCATGTTTAATGCATCTCTAAAGACAGTAATCTCTGTGACAGTAGATCTGAGGAACCCTTAAAGGGTTTTAAGAGGAAACGATGCAGAGAAGATGATAACAAAAAGCTGTCAGTGGGAAAGAAACTTAGAAGGAGATATATGTTTTATAAATTTGGACTTACTACCTGATTGCAAAAGACATTCAGAGATAAATCTTTTCTGAAGGGAAAGAATGTGACTTTAGCACAAGTTTGACTTTGCTATCAATACTGCAGGTAGACTCTTCTGTCCAGAAAAACTGTAAACAATTGTTTGTTAGATAGATTCCATGTATCACTGAATCACAAAGTGGTTTGTGTTGGAAGGGAACTAAAGGATCATCTAGTTCCAACTTCCTGACATGAGCAGGAATACCCTCTACTAGAACAGATTGCTCAAATCTCCATCCAGGCTAGCCTTGAACACTTTTTTGAACTTCTAGTTTCTGCTACATGATCAAGTAATTAGACTTTTACATAACATCAGTAATATCACCAATAAATCTCAGGGTAAAACTGTACCAGGTTAATTAACTTTTTAAAGTTTGAAATTGTTGCAAACTATGTAAAAAACACAATGGAAATCAATTAGAGTAGTAAGACTAAAAGTAAATATTAACTTGTTATCACAAAACACCTAACACATGAGAGTAAAGGGATCACTTTACAAAACTCACCACAGAATATTTCAGGTAGAAAACGGAGTATTTGAAAGTGTGCTAAGAACTTATGCAATCACTGATCAGTTATATTCTAGGTAGAGGTCAGAAAATATTTTAAAATTTTATAATTAAATTACTTGTCAATATAGAAAAGGTAATGAATAAATAAGAGAGACATGGATTTGAATATTCTTTATTATTTTGCATGATAAAATTGTGAGGAATCTGAAAAATCATGAACTGTGCAAAAAACTAGTTGTTCTCATTCTGACTGTTTAAAAAAAAAAAAAAAAAAAAGAAGGTGAGGCTTATGAAAAAGAACAGCAATTTTTACCTTAGAAAGTTATTTCAGGTTTAAAAGATGACACAATAAAGACTGACACGAACCCCCAGGCATTACTTAATAAAAATGCTCATATTTAAACAAGTTTTTAGAAAAAGTTAAAAATAAAAAACATTGGAATGGAAATTGTCCTTTAAACAAATGGTGTAGTACAGGTATATCCTAGAGCAAAATTTGCTGGATGATGTATACATTATACAGAACCTCCCCAATCCCCTTTGCAACCAGTGTCTGTTTTAGTTCTCCTCTTTCTAGATTGAAATACTGATCACTTCATAAAATGGCCTTACATGAAAGCAAAAAATGAATGTCTATGGAAAACATGATGGAAACCAAACATGAGCTGGAGCATCAGTAAAATATTGGCCACTCAAATGAAAGTAAATTTCTATAAAACCTTTGCTCCTTTATATAACACCTTACATATTTTAAAATTATGTGGAAAAAAATGCAAGTAATTAATTAGTACATCATTTATATATTAATGTCTCTTTAGATATCTATATATGAACAAAATAAACTACCTTCATTGTGGGGAACTTTCAGCAAAATCTACCAGTGTATTTCTAGTTAAAATGAATAAATATCCACTCTTACAGTAATTTCATGGATAGAATAGCAGTGATTCCATTCTGAGAGATATTATATCATCAGTGTAATACCTGTCTTCTAGGAAGAATAATATAAGCATCAAAGTCTCTTGGTAAAACAGAATAAATCTTCTTTCCATAAGCTAAATAAGCATTTAAAAGAAAATAATGCCTCCACAATGTTTTGTCAAAAAAAAATAGGTTCGTTGTTTATATAGGATTGATCAACAAGCAAAAACAATAATTAACTGCTGAGGGAGATTTATGTTGCAGTGTTAGTAAACTACTTCTTATCTCCAACACAAGAAAGCAAGTAGAGAATTCTAATTTTTTTTAATAGCACCCCTTTAAAGAGTATAATGTTATATATGTGTTATATAAATAGCACGCATTTCCTCTCCTCCTCTGCTACATGCACTGTCTCCAACCTAATAACTGAACTGCTAAAAGTGGCAAACCCCCTGAGCATCAGGGAGGTTTTTGAGCTCTTCTGTCATTCACAGCTTAAAACACCCAAGAGTTTAACATTGTTATATATTATTATATATTTGTTTAGATATTTGGATTTTTTTGTACAGCCAAATACAGAGATATAAACAATGGCTTTTCCATTACTTAAGTATAAATATTTTTAATTTTTTTTCCCTGTCAAACTTGACTGGAAATTACTACTCTTGATGACAAATTGATAATAAGTGCCATCACATCCTTGTGGTGGGATGGTTAAATGTTTTTCCTGATGCAAAAGGAGAAATTGCTACTTTAGGCAGCCGTAAATTTTGGTCAAAAGCATAAACCACCCCTCAGATAGTTCATCAGTTTCATACAATATTTGTGACATAATGAGTGTATTGCTTGGACTATGTTCACACCATAGATTTTGCAAGATTGTGCACAATCCAAGAACCTAATAAAATTTATTTGAGTTCCCTCAGAGCTTAAATTTTGTTTTTACAAATGCCCAGAAGCATTTAATTCCTGTGTAGACTGGATGCTCAACTGATCATTCATGCTAAGGGCCATTTTGAATCCACAAATCACATGTTTTAAATGGGACTCACATGAATAAAAACACTCTGAACTCTACCTGCCAAAGCAAGATTTACCTAAACCCCTGTGGCACCAGTGACTCAAACAGTAATTGCTGCACCATCACATACAAATTGGAACTAGGAGCTGGCAGACTGAAGTTTTATTTTCAGCTCTGCCTGAGACTTTCTAATCTGCATTCACACCTTCCAAAAGTGCCTTAAATCCTAGTTTGCAGACTAAAGGGAAAGGGAGATACAGGTTTCCATGCACCACTTCCACTGAAGCTGTTTCCTTATGATTAGAATAACAGAAAAATCAGTAGATCAAGGAAATAGGCACGTGTCTCAAGCCTGTTGATGAGATCACTTAGCAGAAATAGAGAGATCTGAAGTTGATCTCTTCTTCTCAGAGCGTTTTCACTTTTAGCTATAAGAAATTATGTAGTTGAATGAAATGAATACTGAAGGAATAGAGAAAGGCAAGAGTCATTGAATACAGTTCCCTTCCACTGCAGACAATGTCATCCTATACCTCTGCTGGCATAACATAAAGATATTTACCAATCACAGAATCATAAAATGACCTGGGGACAGATACAGTTTTCAGTAGACCAAGTTGCTCAGAGCTCCATCCTGCCTGGCCTTAAACACTTCCAGGGATGGGGCATTCACAAGTTCTCCGGGCAACCTGTTCCAAAGCCTCACCACTCTCACAGTAAAGATTTTCTTCCTGTTAGCTAATCTAAACTAACTCTCTTTCAGTTTGACCCCTTGTCCTATAACTAACTGCCCTTGCGAAAAGTCCTGCTTCATCTTTCTTGTAGGCTCTCTTCAGGTACTGGAAGGCTGCAATTAGGTCACCTCAGACCCCTCTCTTCTCCAGGTTGAACAAATTAATTCTCTCAGACTTTCGTCACAGGAGAGGTGCTCCATTCTTTTAATCCTCTTAGTGGCCCTCCTCAGGGCTCTCTCCAACAGATCAATGTCCTTCCAGCACTGAGGACCCCAGAGCTAGTACTACAGGTAGGGTCTCACCATCAGTCAAAATCATAGCCAAGTTTGGACAATAGAGTCATTAAAATTTCAGGGTTCATCTGGCACAAAAAGAAACAAGTAGTACCAGCTGAACTGTGAATGTGTAGAAACAAAACAGAAAAGTTTAAACAAAGTAATTTGTTTCTTCTGATGTGGATAAATCATCTGGTACCACTAAGCAAACCAGAAAAAGTCCTATACTCCCACTGCTGGCAGGAATCAATTCAGACTGCAATAAAAAGGTCTGTGTGGCCATTATAAATTTTTGTGGTATATTCCTCTTCTGTAAGATTTTGGACATTTCAGTCTCTGTGAAGCATGAAGAGTTCAGGCAGAAATCCAGCTATGCTAAACAAGTCCTCTTAATCAGGTATACACTGGTATAAATAATTATTCCCTTTGTAGTAGTAAACCACAACTTATTAACTCCTGTACTGGTATTTCAAACAGTGGTTATGTATACTAGCTTTTATAAATAAAATACAATGTCATCAAGTAGGTAAACATGAAAAACTATCCTTTATATATACAGTAGTATTTAAACAACATGTGGAACTTCCCATAAGGATTTCTTGAGATGCTTTATGTCTTTTCAGGTAATATTTATAGATCAGCATATTGCACTCTATCTCCAATAATTTCTTCATCACTGAATATACTCTGTGTATTCTGCCAGGCAAACTGGGGGGAACCAAAATGTTAATTTTGTATCTATTTAAAACTGCTTTAAATATACAAGAAAGCTGCCCTCTGGTTTGGCCTGGAAATTGATAATCTTGACTCCTTACATAGAAGTTAATTAGGCATTTTAGGTGGGAGCCATGGATATAGACAAGTTAACAATGGTTAAACAATGCACAGGATATGCGTTGATGTCACTTATTTGATAATTTGATTGAGAACAAAAGAAATTCCTCTGACAGGAATATGCTGTTAGGCAATGAAGATAGTAGCATTAACTTGGTAAAGAATATAGTTAGTTTTTGGTGTGTTTGCAAACTTTGCTTCCTAATCTGCATTTATGTGCCAAGTGATGGCTCTGTGCAAACATGAAAGAGCTTTATAATTCTTTAGAAACCCTGTGTGAAGTGCTCATTCCAACTCCAAGTGAGGCACTGATCACTTTAGCAGGAGGCAGGAGGTAGATATGAGGAATGCTAGTCTCTTGGTTAGCAATCTGCCCTCTTGGAATGCAAAACTGAGACACCACTCTCAGTGCACCTTAACAGTAGCCGTTACTTCCATAGAAGTAGGTCTTCCTACTTGAAAAGCACTTGTCTCTGTTTGCTAACTAGAAAGAGAATCTTACCACTTGAAAAAGAGTGACTTCTCTAGACCCCTACAATTAAGGGAAATAAGTAGATATTAGAGTAGATAGAATTAATTCAGTCTACTACTCTGAAAACCAGCTTTGAGAGAGTAAAGGAATAGTGGTAGAGCATCAGCTGAATTTTGCCACACCTAACAGTGACTCAAAAATAACAAAAGAAGATTATTAAGACCACATTTTTGCCTAAAAGCAATGAAAATAAAAGAGGAGATGACTAAGAATATCTCATCACAGGCTAAATTCAACTACTTTGCACAGATACTTTTACTGTACTCTTACTTTTGCACATGAACAAGATACGACAACTAACATACCAGTTAAATGTTTTATTTTGAAATAAGAATAATAAATTCTCTTATCTGTGGTTCCTTGTCTCTTTTTCACCACATTTTGACTTTTCTACTCAGATTTGTTTGAAGAACAAGAAATGTGTGGCAGTAAATTTGTTGTAAGATTTGCCCTTGGACAGAAAAAACCTTTTGCACAAAAACAAAAAAAAAAATCTGCCAACTGAATGAACAGAAAATACTCTTTGCACTTAAAATACTGAATTTTACATAGTATTTGGTACAAAAAGAGCAGGGAATGTTAATATTCCATTGAAAAGTCAGATCACCACAAATTTCACATAAGAATCTGGGAAATAAGGCTTCCAGTTCTTATTTTTTGAAAGAATGTATTCATTGAAGATCTGAGCTGATAATATGAGGGCTGAATATGCAAATTTGCTTTCTTTAAACAGCTTCAGATTAATACTGCCATAAGTCTAGGGGGGAAAGATTGCTATTTACTCAACCAGTTGACATTTGCTCCTCTTTTATGTAAAAATATTATAAAGTGGTTGATTTTTTTAATAGTCAGGCAAGATAAATAATTTGTATCCATTAAATCCGATAAGGACAGAGATATAGTTATATAATATTTCAATTCAATCCTTTTCCCTTAATAATTTAACATATTTGAAGACTTGAAGGGAAAAATTAAATACTATGCCCTTATTACTATTTTTTCACCATTTTGACACGAATGCTGAAAAGTTTCTCACTAATTTATAATTAGAAAGCCCCAAGCACTGAGCCTGAATGATTAAGAGCAAATAGAGCAGAAGATTTTCCCTAGAACTGGTATTCCTCAGAAATGTACCCTGACATTCAGTATATCTGAAGATATCCATAAATACTGATTTGCAAAAAATCATTGATACTACAGTTAAACCTAAACATTGCTTCAAAGTTATCCATTTGGCCGGTAATTTGCCTCAAATGGATTCATAAGCAGCACTGAGTCAATGACTGTTGCTGCAATGGACAAAAAAAGACCTGCATAAGTCAATTTGGGTGTCATCATGACTTTGTAAGTGTCATCATTCTTATTTTTTTTAAGAATTAAGTACTATTATCACTGAAATATTGCATGGAAATGCTAAGAGAAGTTGGCCTTGGTGTATTTTAAATTTTTATTGAAGTATATCAGGAAAAAATAACGACCACTTATTCTGAAGAGAACTTAAATAATTTAAATGTCAATATGATAGCTATCTTTACTGAACATAAGAGTTAACACTTCCTCAACATGAGAAGCAGCAGCTCACAGATCTCATTGCAACTGAAATCACAGACACTTCTCCATTTTATGATCTCAAAGTTCTCATTTGCAAGAAAAAGAGGTGGCAACTAAGAAAAGATGTCAGTATGTGCCCCTGAAATCTTTATTCGAACCTTCAGTGCTTTGTGTTTTTGTCAGATCCAAGATACCAAATCACATCTTGATTAGCCACATCATCTCTTGGGAAATCCCACACCAATTCATACAATTGTTTCTGGATTAACCAATACAAGATCCTTGTGTTCTATTATTCAAGTTATAAAATAAAGAGCACTGATGGCATTCTGTAGTAAGTCTCAAAACAGTGAAAATGGACCTTCCTGAACTGAGAAAACTATTTTAAAATCTCACTGGTGTATCAATTATTTGTTATAGAGAAGTTATAGTCTAAAGGTTTCACTGTTGGTATACTTGGGAATAGCAAAAAACCTTGTTCTTTCAAAATGTTTGCTTAATAAATACAGTTTTATTCATAAAATTAAGTTAGAATAGTTATTGACTTGTTTTTTTCTATTATATCTTTAAACAAAAACTAACATAATGACTATCTCTCATGAATCTTGTGTCCCAGCTAAGCTCCTCTGCTGAACTAACAGACAATGGCTATAAAGTTTTGCACTTCAAACTTTTCATGTGATGACAAATGGCTAATATGTCACACTTATAATTTAATTTATAATAGGTTATCTATCTAGACTTTTATTGCACAGTGAGGGGATATATTTAGTGTTATGTCTTTGTTGCTATTTAGTTTCTAAATTAAAATTGCCAGGCCTTTTCAAGATGAAATGCAGGGGGTGTGACTCCAAGGATAAAGAAGTACATTACAAGAAACTTCAGTTTATAGAAAAGATAACATTTTCTTAAAACTCTCTTTGCTTTCCAATATCAAGTATTCACTTAATGAGGTTAGACAATGCTTCTTGTAGGGGTAACAATGGTAACTGTAATAATACTAGTGATGAAGATGATAATGACATTAATAATAGAATTCCTCCAAATGAAGATGTCTGTATAAAGTTTTCTGATACATTCTTCTGAAGATGTTGGGATTGGAAACTTGTGGCAATGAACACCAGACATGAGAGCAAACTTAACTTTGTAAACAAGTTTTTTTTAAATCATGTTATCAATATTTTCACTTTCAGTGTACAGTATAGCTAAGAGTTACAACTATTAAAATAACTTGACCTCATTTTTTATATTTGGGGTTTGGTTTTTTTCTTCCACTGTATAATATGTCTTCGAGTGCAACAGAGACTGCAAGAATCATCCTACAAACTTTAAGAGGTTACTCCAAGAGCTTGAAGACAAACATATGGTTAACTGTTCGTGTGAATAGCAAAGTTTCCTCTAGCTGGATAATGAAAGCCCTTAAATATACATATGTAAGTATGTATTCCCAGAAGGAAGATGCAAACATATCATGTGATATAGAGTGGCCGGAGGCCACAACCATGTCAACCGATGGGAGTGAATAGTTCATAAACCAGCTAATCCACTCAGTGCATAAGCATGTGCTCACTTTTTAAAAAGTTTAAGGAGCTTATAGCTATAACTGATATCTCTAATTCTTACTGCAACACAAGCAATACATATTCATGGAAAGGTAAAAAGCAAGAATATTCTTCCTAGGGCACTAAATTATATAGGATGCTGTGCTGGCTATTACATTAAGGTAGAACATCTCTTTTCAAACAACCTGTTATACAGTGCATACATAATGCCTGATATTATAGACAGAGTCAAAGATTAAAAAATGTACTAGCACAGTTTCATTATGCTGAACATCAAAATATTAGCAACAAAATAAACAACTGAGGAAGAGGAATTTCAGAGTTATAAAACCCAAAGCGACAAGCACTCAATTTAGAGATTAAGCTTATAAAAAAGAGATGGTGCGAAAATGCATCATTAGAAGTCAGCCACACTAACAGTTGTCATCTATCCTTCGTGCGGAAGCTGGACTGGTTTCAGAGTCCCCAGAAAAGAAGACAAAATTTATGGTGAGGTCCTGAATCACATGGGTTTGTGAATAACATCATTCATTCTCAACTTTTCACAGAATCATTATCACAATTCCCATGCAGCACTCATGAGAAAGACACTTTACTGGGTATCTCCTGCGGGTTTATGGAAAAATGTCAGCCTACCTGAAAACAGCAACTTTCAGGATGGCAAAACTTTCTCATTAGCTGCAATTTTGTTTGTAGGAGTCATACAGGTTTTCACACAGGAGTTACAATATTTAACTGTCATGATTTGAGAGCTCCAAAATCCAATTCCCTAATCCAAACCCCCTCCCACGTCTCAACCCAGTGTGAGATGGTTTTTCCAGAGACCACACGAGACTCAAAATGAGGGGAAGGGAATATATTACAATGACTGTACAAAACAAACACCAAAACACATTATATACAATCTTAGCTATCTCTACCATGACATAAAAGTATTTACAATGGATCAAATCTTTTCTCCCCTCCAAATAAAAGTCCAGGAGGGAAGAAGGAAAAGATCCCTTTCCACTCTCAGAGCAGCACTGTCTAGGGTAGCAGTCTCTGTTTTGCTCTTCCATGCAGCAGCTGTAGCTGGATCTCTGCCAGTACACACGTCTCCAAGCGAGGGTCTTCTCTTCCTTGGGCTGTGTTTCCCAGGACAGGGGCGCTATCACCACGTCATATCACGAAGCGCAGGAGTCTTTGTGACCGTCCTTATCTTCAGGGGATTCAAGTTCCCTACAGAGCTCTTGGGCTCTGATCTCAGGCTGCTCGCTAAGCTTAGCAACAGCGGTGAAGGGGGGTCAAGGTCACCCCCTCTGCATTCTTTCTCCGTCCCGGTCCAGCTTTCCAGGACGCTTTGAGCTTCTCAGCTCCTCTCTACAGTGCATGCTGCACTTCACCTCTCCCTTCTAAGAGGTGAGGGGTCTCCAAGGAGTTTGGGGGATTTTTGGTTTCAGTTCTTACCCAAACTCTGTCTCTCTGCTGCTGTCTCGCTCGCTCCCTGTCTCTCCTTGCAAGGAGTTCTCTCTGAGTCGCTTCGTGCTTGTTGCTGCTTGGTCTTATCTGTTGGCTCTCTGCCATAGCCTCCGGTCAATGCTGTTTCTGCCACTACTCCTTCTGCCTGCTTACAGTGGAGAAAACTCCTTCGGCTTTCAGCTACAGGCACTTAGCCCAGTCTTACACTGTTCCAAGTCCCTGTAGCCCCCAGCCAGGGCTGGGGGGTGAAGCCAGAGCCCCCCAGGGGGGATCCTGCCCCTCTGCTCGTGGCTTCACAACATGGCCACTTCTTCAACAACCACTACGACCTTTCTTCTCTTCCAGTCTGCTTGTGGTATGTTTATATTTTGCAGAAGCGCTCATTGGGTAAAACCTTCAAGGGTCATCACCCCCTGGGGTTTCACCATTTTATTACTTCAGGGGGAAAACTGTTTACCCCCACCACATTAACAAAAATGTACTGATTTCACCAGAGTTTTCTTTCTGAGGTGATTTTATAGGGATACAACAATGAATGGAAAGCAAATGGCAAGATAAAAAATTTTAGTTGTTTTCTTAAATCACCGGGGGACCTAGTTGAATTTTTTGTGCATGCCAAAATTCTCTGAAGCAAAGCTATTTTAAACCAAAGAGAAAAGACTTATGCACATTGTTCATCACCATGTTACATGTATACACATTACTAACTAGTAAGAATATTTTAAAAACATTGAAAAAAAAATCTATTTTTTTTGTAGAAGAGAGCATAAATTCAGCGTTGCAGGAACCACTGTCTTCAAGAAAAGAGAATATAAGACTAACAGTAAACACCATTTCTGGTGTCTCCTTCTCCAATTCCCACTTTCAGTGTTGATCTTTCCGAAGTTTCTCTCTCTAAAAATTACAGGTTTGTAACCATGATTCTTCAACCTAGACTATTTATAATCACTTTTATAACTGATAGAGAAATTAATTAAAAGTAATATTTGTTGTTTTGCCTGGATTTTTACATAATGAAAAATTTACAAACAGGTACTACTTTTTTTTCCTTGCTTTTATAGTTTGTTAGTATTAGCTGAAAAACTGTATAAATAACTTTCATACGTGGTTTATTAGTAAATTATTTATTCTGACTGTTTTATATTCTTTTTTACAATTTCTACAGTTTGAGTCTTCACTCAAGTGAGATGGTATATGAGTGACTGAATATTTTTAAATGGGAAAATGATGAAAACCAAATGCCAAGTAAAGAACCTGTAGGATGACTTTTCATGCTAAATTTTATGAAATGTTTTGATTCTCTGTTTCTTTATGAATTCCCAGTAGCCATACAGGTGCTTGCAAAACAAACAAATAAATAAGTAACACCACCTGCACTTCAGGGAACCAAATTCAATGTTTTATTCTGTCTTTTCTAAGCATAAAATGAATTCTGTGCAAACTTAACCTAAAGTCAAATTTGTTATATATATGTAAAACAGTGATGTTCTGCTGATAAGAAAAAGACTACAAAGATGTGTAGTGATTCTTCCTGATAGATGTGTTAGTAATAAAACAAAGGTATTATAAAAAGCTTTATAGTGCAAAAAACCTTTCTCAAGCTAAAGCAACTGTATGTTAGAGAAAACTGACCAAAATTTACAGAATTCAATATTATTTATCAGTTAGTGTAGAACTTTTTATAGATATAAGTCCCTTAACCCTTCCAGAACCTAACATATTTCTATGTATGTTCTTATGGATAGTCAACATAATTTTATTTACCTTTATATACTTATATAAAATTTTATTTACCTTTTTACACTGGACAAAAATAAAATAAAACAAACTATTTAGTCTAAAGTCAACAATATGTAACTACTTATATTTTCTTAAGTCTATATGTTTCAAGGTTATTTATTTTATTTTTATGTATTTATTTCTGAGTTTTTATTATGAGTTGACCTTATAACCCCAAAAATCTAGAAACTAGAGGAAAAATATGGATTTGAACTAAGCCTTATCTAAACCTTACAGCTAGGCCTGGTATATATGACAAACTTAGCAATATCTACAAGCATTAATGGACAGTCTCAAGATGTGCAGTAATTACATGACAGATCTGGGTTCTGATTTTGCAGTGCATATTTATTTCTTATTGACAGCACAGCAGTGATTGATTCACACCTAACTCATTCTATCTTATATGCTTGGATTTTTTTAATGCTTATCTACCAAACTAGTAAAAGTGTGCCTATGCGACCCAAGTAGCCAGAAGGGTGACAATTCTCCTGTTTTATCAACAGGATCCTCCAAAACCTCAAAATGCACATATCTTGCCCTTGAAATACTTTTAAGAGGAATAGGGAGGTCTGCCCTTCAGAGAGAAACCCTTTGTGTGGTAGTTAAGACAATCCTCTCAGTCTCATGATACCTTTAAGTACAAATTCATAGCTTTTCAATTCTCCACACTCGAGCTGCTTTCACTTGTTTCTGATGGAGTGTGTTTCTGTACAGGAGACTTCCCTTGTGTTTATATTCTAAAGCCCATTGAACCTGACTTTGAAAGCTCATGTTATTTTTTTCCTTCTGGCATCCCCAGGGTGAACACATTATCAAACCTAGATTTACTTTTAAGCTTTTCGACTTTGTTATTTAGTGCCGCGTTATCTTTCAGTAACACATTTTGTGTTTTATCTGCTTAGCTTAATTTCTACCTCCATACTGTTATTTATGTGTCATGTTTAATCAGTTGTGTTTCCTTCCCATCAGTACATTGGTTTAGAGTGTTTGTTTAGACATTAGATTATTTAACCTTCTACTATGTATGATCCTCTAGCCACCGGTGCGCTTGTAACAAATGTGGGTTGTCCCAAATCTTCATTCACAAAGCCTAGCCATGACATGATGTATGATCCCGACATAGCAGTACCTTGCAGCTCTTTTAAGCTAATGTTAACATGTTTTGTGAGGGCTTTTAAAAATTATTTAGTTGACTCCTCAATTATGTTTTTTATTCCAGAAGTAGAAATGTAATTTTAGTTCCTTCTATTTAATTCAGATTAATTCAAAGGCTCTACAGAGGGACCTGGACAGGTTGAATGGGATGAGGCCAATTGTATCACATTCAACGAGGCCGAGTCCTGCACTTTGGTCACAACAACCCCCTGCAGTACCACAGGCTTGGGGCGGAGTGGCTGGAAAGCTGCACGGGGAGAAAAGGACCTGGGGGTGCTGGTTGATGGCCAGCTGAAAATGAGCCAGCAGTGTGCCCAGATGGCCAAGAAGGTCAGTGGCATCCTGGCCTGTATCAGCAACAGTGTGGCCAGCAGGACACAGGAAGTGATCATCCCCATGGTCTCAGCACTGGTGAGGCCACACCTGGAGTACTGTGTCCAGTTCTGGGCCCCTCACTACAAGGAAGACATTGAGGTGCTGGTGTGTGTCCAGAGAGGGGCAACAAAGCTAGTGAATAGTCTGGAACACAAGTCTTAAGAGGGTCTCAAGTTGTGCCATAGGAGGTTTAGATTGAATATTAGGAAAAATTTCTTCATGAAAATGGTGGTCAAACACTGGAACAGTCTGCCCAGGTGAGTGGCAGAGTCATCGCCTCTGGAGGTGTTTAAAAGATGTGTAGATGTGGCATTTGGACACATGGTTCAGTGGTGGACTTGACAATGCTGGGGTAACTTTTTGGACTTGATGATCATAGAGGAATTTTCCAACTTAATCCTATGATTTTGTGAATTTATTTGTCATACTTCTGCAGGAAACCTTTCATAATTTGGAAAAACAGATTAATTTAGGTTCTTCTATTCTTTGGGTTTGACTTTTAGACATTAGAATAATCTTGTAGTCTTCTTAACCTTATTTCTAAGAAGAAGGTAATATTTACTCTAAATTCAGTACAAAATGGAAAAGCATCAATTGCAAGCATATTGAGTCCCTTTTTTTCTATTAGAGAAGAAAAAGAAGAAACCACTGACAACCACAATAAAGGAGGACTACCACATGGGAGGTGAAATAGAATGAACTTTGCAGGGCTGCTGTCCCTGCATCCAGGAAGTCCAAGGTCTACAGTCTCCGGGAAGGTTGTTAGATCTTGACCTATTCTATAATTTCAGTAGATCTTTACAATGGACAGGTAATATACAAATTTAATTTACTTCTGTTAATAGGGAGTAATATGGTAGTTACAATCATAGTTCAAAAAATAATTCTTCTCAGAGGGAGATGGGTTTGATGGGTACTGCAGTAAAGCATCATGATGTCTAGTTTATAAGATGTCAAAGTGAACCTTATAGAAAGTAAACTGTATGACAGAGAATCAATAAATAAAATTTCACTGGTACTTAGCAAGAGCTTGACAGCAGTCTTCACGTTTCCCTCAAAATGGCTTGTCAGGTCACCTTGAGCAAGGCATCCTCCTCGGCTGGGTTTTTTCAATCTGCCTAGGAATGATACTCTAGTGTCCTACACCTATGACAAAGATGGCTTTTTTAAAAGAAATTGTCATCTCTTTGGGAAATCCAAGAGAGGACACCAGAATTTTAAAACCAGTCAGAATATAGCAATTCTCATTCAACATCTAAATTACTCACCTATTTTAAAATTACTCAACTATTATGGCACTTTTTCATTCAAGATCTTCTCCATATATTTATTCATCCTGAAAACTGACGGTCCAATAAAGTCAAGCAGATGTTTTGAACTTACACCCATTCAGCACAGAATATATTTATTCTGCAAATTTTCTCTGAGTAGCTACTGATAGGAAAAATTACGTATTTCTAATCTTGCTTAGAAAAATCACTGGAATGCTACAGTCCCAATCTCCCATTCTGAAAACCTAAATGCTTAATTATAATGGTTGATATTAAAAAGAAACATAATTTTTTTTCTCATTCATGAGCAATAACAGATGTGAGAAACCATACTGCAGAGAGTAAGTACAGAGCACAAACATGGCAATTTGAGAAGCTAGAACAATAGATAATATACAAAACTCTAGCTCATTGTATAGCATCAGTAAACTTTACCTCCTCTTCTACTACTGCAGTGTTTGTTGAGATATCTGGCCCTACCAGTCTCCAGCTTTGTTAAACCCAAACCAGTATTTATTGTAAGAGGCATCCAGTAGAGCTCATGGTTTTGATGAGATCTTTTCTGAACTAAATATAATTGAATATTGTTGTTAATGAGCAACATGATGGAAGATTGAGTACAGTTATTAGAATTTAAGAGCAAGACATTACTAGAACTTAAAATTATCTTGACAAACAGGAATAACGGCCTGGAAAACGTGAAGAAATTAATCACTGACAAGAATATAGTTTAATTAGGTAGTATAAAATGGGAGGATCTAGCTAGGAAGCAGAAAGGGGAAAAGACTGGGCATTATTGTGCTTCAGACTCTACACTGTTGTGCTGGAATACTGTAGTGGAAAAATAAATGTCACACAGGGATGGATGAATTAGTGTGTCACCTGCAAGACACATAAAATAAACTTTGCACTCTTCCCAGCCACTGAAACCTCAACCATGTCTCTCTCTCTCTGTGTCTCTCCATGTCTCTCTCTCTGAAAGAGTTATTTCTGTTCACCTCATTGACTGTTTTGTATGTGACTCTTAATTTAAGTATATTTTGAGTACTTGAAAATTGATCTTTCCAGGTGCTGGTTTAAGCTATTTCTCAGCTACTCCAACCTCATGTTTTCTAATGAATCTCTAACACACACTCACATACAGATTAGGCAGTGGCATGGTACAGATAGCAGTTTGGAATAGGATTTACTAAGAAGAGAAGACAGATTATAAAGTAATGATGTGCAGGACAAACAGTCTGACCAGTTGCTGGCCTGCACCCGTATGACCTCTTCTATATCTATTCTCTCTAGTCATTCAAGCTTGTACCTCCCTTTCCTTGTTTTTGGCCCTTCCACTACAAATCCCACAATAAGTTTTCACAACTCTACATGACCTCTCAAATATCTCATAATAAGTGGATGCTTTCCCATGAAACCCATCAACATTTTGTTTCTCTGCCTTGTCAGCTGCAAAGTTCAAGTTGAATGTCATCAAACCTATTTATGCATGAAAGTGTTCCTTAATAGACCAGAAATCAGCAACACAAAACATTTCATCTTTATTATTATCTGTTCTCTGCAGTCATCAGGGCTTGATTTATTACTTCTCTCAACTGTTTTTCTTAGTCTTTTTATTTTTTTTTCAGCCTTGTTTTTAGTGTTGCC
Source organism: Corapipo altera (assembly GCF_003945725.1). Lineage (NCBI taxonomy): Eukaryota > Metazoa > Chordata > Aves > Passeriformes > Pipridae > Corapipo > Corapipo altera. Next base: position 10,302,811 of record NW_020884883.1, on the reverse strand, counting down.
AAGTCAGTAAGCAGAAATCCCCACAAAACTGATATCCTCAGTTTATCAACGGTTGTTTCCTAATCCCTGGTAAGGATGTGGTTCAGATTTTATTAATAAAGACAGATTCTCCTTGATTAGATGGGAGTTTGACTCATTTCTGCAGTAACTATCTGGTTACAATCTTTGAAGGTGTCCAAGATTGACCAAGCATTAACATTATGATCTAATTACAGGTTTTTGAGCAAAGGAGAGAATAGATGACTTCCTGGTCAACGAAATTAATACGTACTTTTTTAATCTATCATCTATCTATCTATCTATCTATCTATCTATCTATCTATCATCTTCTATCATCTACCTATCTATTTATTTTCCAATCTAGACTTTAAGCACATTTGTTATTTCTGCTGAGGAATGACTGGGTTTTTTACTGCTTGGGGAATACTGTGATGAGGACCTCCCTCCAAACTTTTCTTTCTTTTTTTTCTTTATTTTCTTTTTTCTCTTTCCTTCTTTCTTTCTTTCTTTCTTTCTGTTCTGGGTCTTCCAGTACAGGAGTGACACAAATATACTGGAATATGTCCAGCAAAATGCCATGAAGATGACCAAGTGACTGAAGTACCTGATATCTAAGAGGCTGATGGAGCTGGGACTGTTCAACCAGGAGAAGAGAAGGCACAGTGTATATAGATACCTAAAGAAGAAGCTAAAAAGATGGACCCGGGCTCTCAGTAATATCGAGTGACAGGGTAAATGGCTGTGGACAGAAACTGGAATGCACAAAATTCTTCTTAAGCAGGAGAAAAAGAAAAAAATCTTTTTCCTGTGATAGTGGTCAGACACTGTAACAGGTGGCCCAAAGTGGTTTCAGAGTGTCTCTACTTTGGAATAATCAAAGTAGATTTGATATGCCCATGAACAACTTGCTGTAGATGACCCTGCTCTTAGCAGTAGGGTTGAATTAGATGATCTCCGAAGTCTTTTCTAACCTCAGCTGTTCTGGGAGTCTGATATACAAACATAGATGCACAAGTGCACATGCACTTTTTATATATTCTGCATATAAATAATCAAATGATATAATACTGATCTCTCAGTGTGATTATAATGTAGCTAAATATTTTACATATTTATTTTATATTATTTGTATCTAAAATGCATATAATATTTGTCTACACAGGATTCTAACACCAGGACAACACTTTCCAGTAGTAATAGCTTTCCGTAGTTTCAAATAAATAGCTTCCAGTAGTTTTGTCTGCTTTCAGGGCAAGTAGAGGAGACAACTGGTTTCCTAAATTTACCTTAGAGCTTTTAAATTTCCACAAAAATACACAAGTAGTATAGTCCACTGAAAAAAAATCAAGTGGCAAATTCATTCTTTTGTAGTAAAATAATTAATTCAGATGTCTTTGTTCAGTCTTAGAAGTGGTGCCTAACACTAATCATACACTAATCAGACAGCAGCAAACACAAGTAAATACTGGTCTCTCTCTCCTGTACTGATCTTTATTTCACTTCAAGGACTAAGGAAGATGGAATAAAACAGAACATGATGTTCAGCTCCTGACACTCTGCTAGAATTCTCCTCTGCCTTCTAAGCCAGAGACTCTTTAATTTTTGTTAGGTAAGATATTAACACAAAAAAAGCTCTAATTTACTATGAGTATTTCTTAATCTTGTAGGAAAGAGTAAATATCCTGTTGTACTCAGAACTTAAGATCAATTATCTGAATTTCTCTTCCCTTGCATACATCACATTAAAGACATATGGGCAGATGAAAGATTTATTTCTCTTTATTTCTAACTCCTCTTCCCACATGACTTTTCCTTCAAAAAATTCCTTTTACACACTGGAACAAAAAGATAAATTGCTATAATTAAGCAACTCTGCAGGTTTTCTTCTCCTCTTTAATATGTAGTATGACTTTTATTCAGTGAAAGGATTTTCTTCAGACTTAAAATCCCAGTACTGGGAAAATAAAGTATTTACAGAGGTAATAGGGCATTTTCCATGACGAAAAATACAGAGTACATCCTTAAGCACTGCTAGTTTTGCTTTCTCTAGAACAGGGGGAAGACGTAGGTGAGTTGGATTTGTTTTTTTCTAAACAGTGACAGTGCATTAAAGCTCAATGGTTATGACTTTCACTCAGAAAACAGAAGATGTGGTTTACCTCGGGGGTTAATCTCACCTCTCGCTTGTCAGAAGAATACTCTAAGCTGTAAACTACAACATGAGGAACAGAAGGGGCAACGAAAAGTGATGCCTGCTGTGTCTCATTTTTTTAGCTACAACTGAATTATTTCAGAATGAAGACTGTAAGAGTTGGAGGGTCAGAGACACAGGACAAACAAGAGGGATTTCTATATCTTAGTGAGTAAAACATTCAGCAGAGACATGATAGATCACAGCTCTAGTTCTGGCTCCCTGTACTACTGCTAGTGTGAATTTCATGGTTTGTTTTTATTATTATTTATTGACAGAATGTCAAATGACAAAGTTAATGCCTTATTCTACAAACAGTCCTGTGGAGGTCAGGATGGCAATGTCTTGTATAATGTCAATGCATTCATGTTTTCAGGGACTATGTGAGGAAACTGTTTCTAAAGACCAGACATTAAAAGTTTATCCTTTCTGTTTGTTTACCTGCTCATTCGAAGTCCACTGGATCTTTCCTTCCATTCAGCTTTGTTTTATTAAACTCCCTGCATTCACTGAAAGGTGTAGTAAATCTGGTTGGGTTGGTTTTTCATCTGTTTGTTTAAATACAGAGTTACTCCTTTAAATATATTTAGTGACTGCTGTATATTTGCCCATCCAGCTTTTCGCAGAATTGTTGAGGTTGAAGGGGACTTAAGGAGACCTTCTAGTCCGACTGCCTTACTCCAACAAGATAACCTAGAGCAGGTCACCCAAGACTATCTAGTGGGCTTTGAATATCTCCAAGAATAGAAACTCCACAACATATCTGGACAACTTTTTCCAGTGCTCAGTCACTCCCACAGGAAAAAACTTCACTGTGATTGAATGAAATGTCATGTTTCTTTGATTTGTGCCTGTTGTGTCTTGTCCTGTCAGGGGGTACCACTGAGAAGAGACAGGTTTCTGGATCTTCTCTCTCCTACAGGTTATTTTCTTTGACCTTCTCTTGTTCAGGTTAAACTATCATAGTTTTCTCAGCCTTTCCTTATAGTAGAGATGCTTTCTTACTTTTGTGATCTTTGTGGTCCTGCACTGGAATGACTCCTTTAAGTCCATGTCTCTCTTGTACTCTGGAGCCAAGAACTGGACCCAGAACTAACCAGTGCTGAGCAGAGAGGAAATATTGCCTTCCTCAAACTGCTGGCAGCACTCCACCTTCCTAGGGACTGAGGTGAGGCTGACCAACTTGTAGTTTCCGTGATTCTCCTTCTTGTCCTTCTTGAAGATAGCAGCTACAATTACTTTCTTATATAACATATTATTTTCTCAATACTACAATTCAGATATAGCAATTCAGACAGAAAAGAGCGTTATGAAAATAAATGTGTCTGTTTATATGAACTTCTGACCTTTCTATTTGCCTGAGGAGCTAGAACCTCTTAACACCAGTGATTACATCTATATTACTATTTTAAGTGCCTGAGAGTGTACACAGGCATTGGAAAATCCCTGTTATATCATTAATTCTTCAGGATGGACACAGTACTGTCCATAGTACAAGCCACCTTATTCACTCTCAAACATTGCCCAGGCAGAATTCAAGAGGAAAAGAACAGCGCAGAACCATTCCCATCACTTGGTTTACTTACAGCTCAGCCTGTTTAGAGGTAGAAGAATGTGATGACAGATAATATCAGTTTACTTTAATGACAGAGAATGTTCTAATCACATTTAATTTACTAATTGAGATATAGCTAATGCTTTTTTTTTAAGTAAGTTTTTTTAAAAACAGAATCCTAAAGGTGGTTGTGAAAGAATAAAGTGAGAATTTCACTCGCATTTTATTTTTCTCAATACATAGATATGTTGCAGAATTGGCTAAAGTTTGGCATAATGCAAGCATCTTGTTTATCACTTACAAGGCCAGAGATCTGGCAACCAGTCTGAATACTGACATATCAGCAACTGCAAATAACTGGTGCTTTTTGCCTATGCTTCACATGAAATATTTTTCTCATTAACCAAACACAGTTAACAACATATCAGATCAAAGAGCAGGCATAAAATTCAAATTTTTAACCAAAATAATCACAGTGACTTTTTAATGCTTTTCTATATGTCTGGAGTGTTTTTGCAAAAAAAGACTTGATACCACATATATCCTTGAATATTATGGAGAATGACTAACAATATAGGGGATGTTTATATAAAGAAACAGAGAAACGTATAGTCTGTGGTGTTTATCAACATGTAAACTCTTCAAGAAGGCAATGTGAAGTCTCTGTGTTTTGGAAAGTGGTGAATAAGCTACAGAGCTGTTGCAGAAAAATAGCAAGTTTATAACCTGGTTTTTGAGCTTTTCCTGGTGTCTCAGTGTTTAGCAATGAGTCTTCTTAATCTCTTGGAAAGGTTGAGAATGGAAAGTTAATTGTTTCTAGTTAAAAAAAAAAAAAAATAAAATATAAAGGCATGCAAAATTAAAATTTCTGACCTAAAACCTCCGTTTTCAGCTAAGTCTGCCTTGGCTGTAAAAATGTCTTCATTCCATTAAGAAACCACTGGTTTTGCAAGTTTGTTCCCTTTAAAATTTCTCTTTACTATGTAAGAAAGAAATTATGAGAATGTGTAATGCTCCAGTGAATCCATGTTGCAAACTGTTTCTGACAATGCAGTCACTAGAGAATATTCCCCAGAGTTGCAAAGCAAAGCAAACTACAGGTTTCCATGAGAGATGGAAAGCTTTCAATAGCTTTATTTACCAGACACAACACATGCTCTTGCATAGATAAGAGGGAAAATCATATAATGGACTGAGATGCAAACCAGGCCTGTCACATATAAAGATTTGAGTTTTTCCCCTCCCTCATTTTTTTTACATATATATCAAAGAATGCTTAAATTATTGCTGAATGATAGGAAACTATGATTACAGAGATGTGGGCTATATAACATTCATCTAATGGAAAATGGCAAAAACACTTGGCCAGAGGCAGCAGTTCTCTTGTCCTGAAGAGATTTGGCTCTGCAGCGCTTGCACCCATACAACTAAACTCTCCTACTTTTAAAAACATCTTACCATCATTCAAGCCAACTGCCAGCAATTGTTCCTGGCCTGTACTAACCCTCAAGGCATTCTAGGGTCTGCCAGTAGAAGTAGTAGTTGTCTTTAGCCAAAAAAAGCCCCAACCTTAAAAGTACAAATTATTTGTCAGTATGGACAATTCACTTCAGGATCTGAAGAGGGATGGGAAATGGGAAACCATTATTTTAAAATCTAGATTGTAAAAGCAGATTTTGCTATTACAGGGTATTAGAAAATGCTCTGGGAGAATACTGGAAAATATTAGGTCATTCTTACTTATCAGATCATGGGAATCATAGAGCAGCATTTAAGTAACATCTCCTCTTGAGGTATATCTTTTTCCTCTATGGTACAGAAAAAACTGATTTGCAATAAGAAAGGAATCAGCATCTACTGAATTCTTCTTAGTTTCTAAATAGATGCAATACGGATATAGTGAGTATCAAGCCCAAGTACATGCCTAAGCTTGCCATCCAGTGTTTTGCTAGCATGGTACAGACTGGTGTAGTAATTATCTGAGGAACAAGCAGTTCATTTCAGGAGACAAGGAACAGTTCCCAAAACAATTTCTCTAACGTACCCTGTAACAAACTGAACTATACACGGTGCCTTTGTTTCAAATTCCATCTAGAGGAGCAAATCAGTTTATATGTTTCCCCTTCCTATTACAGTAATGAAATACAAAATAGGGTTTCTTTTTTATATTGTGTACCAATAATAGCCTTTTGAAGATACTTGTCATCCTGCAGTGAAGTGTAAACACAATAAATTTAACTATTGTGTGAACATAATCTAAACAAAAAGCAGAATAATACTTCATATCATCAGAAGCTGTACTGTTGCATGAGATGGGAATGCAATAACATCCCATACAATATTAAATATATATATATTTTAATATAGCTCAGAAGTTCACATAAATTACACTTTTTGGTGACATAAAGCATAACAATTTGAAAAAATAATCATATTACTGAGAGAAGTGGTGTCAGGAGTGAATTTTCTGCAAAAATATTTTCCATGCTAAAACACAAAACACTCAAGAAATGCAGGGATAATGAACATTCTTTATTCTGTTCTATGAACATCATGATACAATCCAATGTTCCAATGAAAGTGAATGGATGACTTTAGAATAATAAAGCAAGGTTTAATGCCATAATCTATTAACAGTGGGAGCAGAAATCTATAAAAATGTAAAATATAGAGTAGGAAAAGAATAAGGAGAAAGATACATTTATGTATCTGGGGGGAAAAAAATCAACTAATTCAGCTATTCTAATCTGCATATTTACATATTTCACAGCTCCTGCATAATTTTTTATTCATTTATACAGGATGTTCTGGACTCTTCCTGAGCAAGCATTCTCTCTTTCAAACAACAAGGTATCCAGACTGCATTGTATATATGTGATTTAAAAGACATTTAGAAAAATGAAATTAAAATCTATTAAGTCAAATACTCATTTATTATGTAAATCCTCCTTTTTTCTATCTGTTCATGAAAAATACTTTTTCTTTCTTCAAAATTACTCTTTTGCTGCTATGACTCTACATCTTACCTTAACCGTAACTTCCCACAAACATGTTTGCCCATGGCATGGAAAAACATCAAATAGGAGTTACACTGCTTCCATCTCACCAGGTGTTGAGAGGGAATTACTTCAGTTTCTAGGGACAGTGGCTACTCTTGAGTGGGAGCCAACAGTAAATCCACTCACCACATATCCTTTGAATGTGCCTGGATCTGCTGTTGCATTAACAAAAGTATGTAGTTTGCCCATTAAAATGCTTACACACTCCATTGACTGTAATTTACGGGATTAAAAAAAAAAAAAAAGTTTCATTGCTTGAAGAATTATTCAAAATGTTCATATGTGGAAGAAAAGGTTGCAAAAATTATTAACATTTGAAATTTTGATTAATCTACATATATAGATGACTACCAGCTTCTTTTTTTAAGCCCCAAAAGAGCAACACTGATAGTAATAAAAATAGAACTTGACCTTCAACTGACAACCATAAGGATGAGTTAGGGATACTGTGGAATCAGTGCAGTAGGGAAACTACAATGACAATGAGAAATATCAGTGAGTTTCTTGACGAATCCTTCCCTGAATATGCATAGTGTTGGGGACACCCTGCAGCAAAATTGTTCCAGTGATACACCAACTCAAAAATGTAGTCAGTCATTCTTCCTAAGAAATGATAAGGGATTGCGTAGAATTAATCACTAATTCATTACATCTTGCTCATAGATATGGAAAAATCTTTCAAGTCTGCTGTTGCAAGAGCTGTGCACTACCCCTTAGCTGCTATTCTCAACTAAGGAGTCTTTTCAGCTCTTTCTTCTCCTATGCTAGTAATTTGCCTTTACATATTCTTGAAATTATTTTATTGATCTTAGTAGCCACCATAATTTAACTCGATCTGAATAGAGGATATATTCTTTCTTTGTCTGAAACAGATGCACTACACAATTTGCAACATTTTGTTGGGATTTTTTATGGCCTAAAAGATTTAGAGAGTGTTGTGTCATCTTTCTGTCTTTTTAGCTCATAATGTCTTCTTTTCTTTCCAAAAACTAAAAAATTCAAGGGAAGGACTGCATTTTTGATACATGCAGATGTTTAATTTACATTTGATTTGTATAGGCTTACAACATAAAAAAGAGTGAACCATTATGTGCAATTCTGACCATTAATTTCACCTTACCTATATAAGTTTCTCTTTCTGGAATTGTAACAAAGGTTAATTTCTGTTGTAGCCTTGCACAGTGATTGCTTTTTGCTCTTTCATTTCAGTAAGATACTCACTACCAATGATCAGGTGTCATTCAGGTATATTACTGATGGATCTTTCATAAATTTTACTGTAGGATTACAAAGAAAAGATCAATAGGGAATGAAGGATGATTTAATCTCAAGTATTTGAGGAAAAAACCAAATCAGCTCTAGTGGAAGGGTTTAGTTTGAGACATTTAGATTTTTGGATGGATGGAAGCAGGCACATAAGGGTCTGAATTACTATTAGAGCCACAAAACTTGATTCAACTATTTTAGTATCTATGATTGTCTGAGAAGATCCACAGTATCTCACTTGGCTTCTACATGCTGATCCAGAAGGATATAGATATCCTGTAGTTCTTATGTCACACTGTCATTGTCAGCTTCACATAGATATCTGATTCCCTATGGCCTCTCAGCTGACATTAATAACCCTAAGTTTAGGTGAGTCAGTAGAATTTTACAGATGGATCAAGGCAGGCAGTTGACCCTAGAATATTGATCAGCAATCATTCACCAGGAATGAGACTCAGTTGCTTACATAAAAGTGTTTATGCCCTAAACTATCCAAGGTACCCACATGGACCTGATATTTACGACAGAGAACTTAGAAGCAGACTCTTGTGGCAACTGTAGGCCTGGTAAATTACTACAGGAGATCACAAGGGTCACTGAATACTTACAGTGAGGCAAAGGCCTTTGAGCCCCATATTGGATTGGACTGAATTCCCCTGTAGAGGTATAGTTCTCAATTCACCAACTACAGTAGGCTCTTAACTCACACTTTGAGCATAATTAGCAGGGTAAAGCTGGATATGATGAATCACATATCCCTTGTCTCAATTCAGTTTTCTACACATAACTTTCTAGTGCTATTAGACTCCTCATTCCTAGCATGCCTAAGATGTATGCACAGATGTGAGAGATATGACGTAGGAAATACATTTTTTCCTGTGTAGGCAGGCAAAATAATCTAGGACATCTTAAATGGCATTAGATTCCTTGGTATGGGCAAGTGAAGGGAACCTTCTGTACTTTCAATGCCAGAAAAATATTTATTACTGTATAATTTTATATAGAGAGGAAAATTAATCTTATAAGTCAAGAATGTTTGAATCAAATACAGAATTCCAAATACGATAAAGAAAGGGTATTGTATTGTGATTTTTACAACCCTGCATAAATTAGACGCTATGAATAAGGCAACAGGTACAACATTACAATAACCATTAAGGTCACAGAGAATGGTTTGTGATAGGCTGTAATAGTAGCAATCTAAGTTAAAATTAGAATTTAATGTGGATTAATTTTTGTACAAATTGATGAATAAAGTGGCAGAATTCTGAGAAGTGTCTGGGCACCTTTCTGAAAACACACTTCAGTTATGACTGTTGATTAAAAAAAGAAATTAAGACATGTCATTTAAAACTAAAACCTCTTTGTTTTTTCAGTCTTCCATTAGGTTTTGTGGGGAAAGCACACAGAGACTGTGTCTAATGACAGAAAGTGTAGATTATTTTGTTATAAAATATATAGGTATGCTCTCATCCCTGAAATTTTTGCTTAAAATCTACTTGGAAATACTACCGTGTTTCCAGATTATTTGTTGAAATTTAGGTCAGACTCTGTGATCAGTTAGGGTAGTCTCAGCTATCCCTTTCATTTTGCATATCTACCTACATGTCAAAGCAATCTGTCACACTTGCTATCATTAGACATCTTGGCCATCATTTCAAGGACTAAGAACGTGATAAGTTCCTGAGAATACTCTTAAGGAGTCATCGCACTGAAGTTTTCACTATTTTTCCTCAGTACCTGTCATTCTGCAGATCTCACACTGCAACAATGAGAAAGAAAAGCTCAGAGTTGAGGGGTAATCACCATTTGAATAAAAATTGCCCATATAATTATTCCTCAGTAAACAGAGGAAATAAGTCTCTGTGACCATTATCAGCCGTAAGTAGAAATATCAGAAACATTCTTTTCTTTAAAAGAAAAATAAGAAAAATAATTAAATTTACCATCTACAGGCTGTGTGGACAAAGTTTTAGAAAGACAATTTGGCCTACTGTCCTTCATATCAGAAAAAGAAGTGGATATCACAGTAGTCCCTGATGAGAATTTAGAGAAGTAAGACAGGGTGAAGAACTAGCCTTACTTATCAAACTGAATTCAACTCCACAACGTAACACTTTCAAGCTATTGATAGAGGCATGAAATACACAAGAAAAAGCAAAACTTATTTTGCCTGGATAAAATTTAAATTTAGTCTCTGATTAACATAAATCATACAACATAACTTGGTCATTAAGTGAAAAATCAATAAAAATACTGATTCACATTTGGTACATAAGAAAGCACATTTTTAAGGCAATTAATTTATCTTCTTAGAGCTAACACAGATAATTATTTTTCTCCAACAAGATTTAGGACATTTTTTTTCCTATTTTTAATATTTGGAAGACCTTGTATTTTTAGTATATCTAGTTTTGGTCTCATCTACCTTTTAACTGGTAATTCTCTTTCAACTGCCTTTCTATTGGAGTGGTTGAGTTTTGCCTTTTTGTAAAGTAAGCCACAAGAATTAAGGACTATGAAAAAAAATTAATTATATCATACAATTTTTCTTAACATCCATACATAAAACTACATGTTCTTGGAGTATCTTCTCAGAACTGAACTAGCTGTTAAGGAGCTTAAGTTTTTTTGAGATCAACCCCAACCAAAGTGTGTATATGACTTCCACAGGGCTCAAACCTTCTCACTTTTCACTCCAGCTGCAAAATACAGTTCTCTCATGTTACCTTCACTGGCCTGGACATACAAGTGAATGAACATACAGAAAAATAAAACACAAAGCTGGATCAAACCACTGCAATGTAAATATATCTCCTTATCTCCCCAGACAGATAAAGAGATGAAGAGAGAGAGAGGACTACACCTGGTAGATGATAAAAGCACTGCTTAGTGCTTCCAGGAACTGGGACATTAAGGTGGTGCTGCTGTCCGGAATAGAACTGCAACCAGCTGTATCTTCTTTTCCAAGTATTTGATTGAGCCTCATCATTACACCAAATTACAAATTCTGTGTCATAAAGACACAAGTCTCTAAGGGGAGGAAATATTGTCATGGAGAAAGAAGTGACTGATGTGCTTTGAATAAAAAATTAATAACAGTAGCAGAATATCCCACAAATGTAACAATGTAGTTAGCAAACACTAATACCATCCACAGTAGCTTTGATATCTTTGATTTTGCTTTCATTTATTTCTTTTTCTGATGCATTTCTAAGAACATCTGTATTTGTTTCCATCTGAAGATGAATCTCATCGGATATCCCTTCACAACCTCTGTGTCCATTTTCAATTAAAATGAAAACCTGAAGATATTTTAGTCTTATATTCTTTATTCAAAAAAGTTAAGGAGAAATGTTTTGACTGAAAGACTATTTACGGATTTGGGCCCACATTGCTTTCCTTCTACAATATGAAGATTTTCCACCATTAAATTCAGACTGTTATGCAATGCATAGAATTTTTAGAACTCAAATTATCAGCATTGTGGAACAGGACATTGGTCTGTTTATATCTGAAAAATATAATCAGTTTATTATCCTTATACTTTCATTTTTTCTGTTATATAACAATATAGTCTCTCTTCCTACTTGCCTTTAATCATCAGCACCACAAATAGAATCAAAATCAAATTCTTTACCATAAGCCTCCATATAATTATGTACTTAAGTAAAAATAAAAATATATGACTGATCTGTTGTTCTCTCTCAAGAAGGCTCTCAGTGGACTGTAGGAATTGGTACTGACAGCTACACTGAGTAATCTGAAACATGGGATTTTTGGTGTTTGTTGTTTGGTTTTTTACATTTAGGCCTAAACAAGCCATGCTGACAATAAAGAATAAATGTATAAAATAATAAGTGTCTACATTCAGGAAAGTATAGGGTTTTTAAGATATGCGTATGTTCATATTATTTTCTTTTTTTAAACTTCCTTCAAGATTCACTCATAAGAAAAAGTATATACATTTGAAACATTTTCTTTGAGTGAATAAAAGTAATGGAGCAGAAGAAGCTTGGAGAAAAAGGCTTTCAGGTGTTACTGACACTTCAATCAGCTACAAATCCCCCATAAAGCTTACAGTTTATCACTAAAACAGGAAGAAAAAATAAGGTCAGGAACAGTCCTGTGCCCTCCACACCACTGGAAGTAAATCCAGGTGCATTTTATGTAGAGGCAAGGAAAAACTGAAACCAGGCTGCATCTTTTCCCACGTGAATTCACTCCGTCCAGAACAAATGCCCATGAGCCCATAGGAAAAAACAACTTTCTGCAGCTTTCCCTCTCAACAGTGCCCCAGAGTATGACCTACATCCCACATCTATAAGGAATGTTTTGTCCTTTATAAACCATATGAATGCCTGACACAAAAAAGATTTCATTAGCTTGTGGTAAAGGACAAGCTCAAACAAAAAAGACAAGGAGACAAGTTTTTGAAAAACAGAATGGGAATGATAATCAGTAATGTTTCATGACCTTACAGAGATACTGTGTGCATCAATGCATGGCAATATGATGGGAATCAAGTCCGTGAAGAAATTCCTAATATCCTTATTTCTGAACTCTGCAGGAGTTTCACGGTCATAACTACCATGAAAATTTCCATATCAAAATTACCATAAAGTTATTGTGATTTTTCCTGATATAAGTACAAAAGGAGAGAGAAACTAAGAAAATAAAATATCCTTAAAAGGCAATTTTCTGAACCACTATCTCCCATTGCTACTCACTTAAGAAAGGTTTCAAAAGCCCTGTGAATGAAGAACTCCATCCTCGTGTTTCTGTGAGACAAGGCTGGTCTGGGCCTTGCTCCATGTGATGAAATTGTAGGACCACAGTGATGCAACCCCCCAACTTTTACTGTCATATGACCTTTTGAGCAAACAGGATGAATGAGAGAAAGGGGGTTGAAAGAAGGATGGGCGCTCTATCCCTTTTACGACATCCAGTAAATACAGGCTTATCCAGCAGAGAAAAAGTTGAAGACACTTGAACTGTTTCAGCTTCTGGCAGTTCCTTGACTACCACTGCACTAGAAATGACTGAAGCACGCTGAAGGATAAATTATACGAAGTCTGATGGTTGCTAATCAATTCCTTTCTGCTTTGAGATGTTTTGAAGTAATTTTGTCAACAAAAACTATACTTTGGGATATGACAGGTATCATTTATCTCATACAGACCTTATCATTGAGGCAAAGGTAGAAAAAATGGGTATATCTACTGCTCTGTTCACTCTGCCAAGAGACAGGCAGAGTGAATAAGCACTGCAGAATTTGGCAATGTGTTCTTAAAATTATAATTAATGACGACTTTGAACGACAAATCTGTGGTTCACAGAGTTCTTAAACTCAAAGAGGTGGCAATGATGCTTCACATTCCAAACAATACAATTTTTAGACTTCCCAACACAGAACTGTAAATCAGTACAGATAATGTAATTCAAATTTTGGCAACTTTCCAGGAAGGCTATGCAGCTCATTGCTGAAGAACATAAAATATAAATTGAATGGGAGCTCCTGTTTTGTGGAGCTTATTGCTTTCCATTGCTGCTACATGTATTCACACATTCCAGCTGACCTTTCTTAGCTTTCGCAGCAGGAGGGACTAGCTTGTATTTACCACTTGCATTGTCCCTTTTATCCATCCCACCAGAAATTAGGTAGCTGAAAATTAGAGCAATATGAAGCTCCTGGGAATGAGTTCACAAGTAGTGATATTAAACTTTCCTTCAATCTGGAGGCACATGAAGCTGTGACACTTGTATTTCAAACAAAGCCTCACGAAAATGCCCTCACCAGGGGGCTGGTCCAGGAACAGGTAGAGGAGAAGGCTGGTATCAGCTAACTCTTTCTTTATTCCCTCTACAAGTGGCCTCTCGTGAAAGAGCAATGTTTCTGGGGAAAGACGGACTTCTCATTAAGACATAAATATATAGGATACCTGGACCTGTTGAGCCACCTGCATTAGCAGTAGTAGAAGAAACTTAGATGGCTTAAGCTTTTGATCTGAGGACTTTCAGATCATCCAAATATTTTTATGATCCATGAAGTGGGAGAGGACAAACACTTTCAAGTCCTGGTTGTTAAAGTTTGTTTGTGCCCTTCCTAAAGTCAAATTTCTTTGTAAAGTCTGATCACAATCTCTATTCACAGCATACAGAACAGCAAGTGGATTGTTTTCATTTGAACCCTTTGGCATCCTAATCTACAGCTAAATTGTCTAACACTTAGAAATATTCCAGCTCCTGATTTCTGACTGTCAAGGTCCAAAACAGTCCATAATATCATCCTACTTGTTCAAACAAAATAATCTAGTTTCAGCCTTGTTTGAGGCCTTTAAACTTACCTTGAGAGGCAGATTTATAACTAAAGTCAAGCAAGTTTCTGTTTGTGGTTTTGTTGCAGATATATCACTGTTCTTTTAATGACATAACAATTGTGATGGCATTTATTTGATGAATCCACAAAGATAACACTATCATATGTAAACAAAGTGTATGAATTCTTAAAATACCATCCACCAAAGAAAAATACATTTACAAGACAGGCAAGAGCAACCACATTTTTGCACTCCTGTCCCGGAGTTTTTAATTAAGTACATATTTACTTAAAGTTTGATGGCAATAGTTATTTCACAATTAGTGTCTTGCAGTTTATAATTATTAAAGTCAGGTAGTCAGCAGAGGGCACTGAAGGGAAAATAGATTTCATTGATATAATCACTGCTGCCACCAACTCCTGATAGCTTGAGGCTCAGTATGAATGAGTGCCTGCAGTCCCTTGTATTTTATTAATATTGTTTGTCTAATAAGAAAGCCATTCACCTGCTGTATGTGATGAGGTTCCTTGATAGATATTATTCCCTACTTTCCTCTCCCTCTGTGCTTTGGGTCTTGTAGAAATATGAGAGAATGACTTTTTTTTTTTTACTTTTTTTTGCGACTTTTTCTTTGAGGTATCTGATAAAATTATATACAGTATCCTCCCTCACAATTTCTCTCTGAATAATGCTATTGCTTATCCCTAACTGTATACCTACCTACATTACATTTTAAATGTTGGAACACTTCATCAGCGACCTATGATTCTTCAATCATCGCTGAAATGAGACAATGAATAACAGCTCTTTTCCTTAGGGAAATTGTTGTATTGATTCAGACCAATGGTATTAAAGTAATTTCACTTTTCTATTTCCTTTTGATCTCATGGTTTTACACTAGTGTTCCATCTAAATAACAAGATCTGATATTCCAATATTTTTGCTGGTTTTCACTGTAACAATTCTTGGTAATTCAAATGAATATTCAAACCCTTTTGTTATTTTCAAGAACCTAAATTACTTCCTGTAGCAATAAGCTTCACCATCTAGAGAGGCGATAAATTTCATTGCCCATCAGTCCTGGCAACTACATTTGTAAGGATGCTTCTTACGACGTGGTACATATCATGACTGGTGCTTTACTGATAAACCTATTGGGAATGTAATAGCTCATCCTCAGTGATGCTGTGATAGTTACCCTTAATAGAAGAATTGCACATGAAGTTGAACATTTCTGCAGCACTGATTTTATCTCTTGTCTACCAGTACTGGAAGAGACAGGTTTACATAAAGCAAATTTTTGGGGTTTTTTTCTTGTCACTAATAAACTTCCCACAATGAAAAAGATATCACAGTTCCATACAACTTTAATTCTCAGTAGAAATACATATCACATATACATATATGTAATATATATACACATATATTTACATATTACACATTACCCTACAGTGATACAGGTTGGGCACTCGCTGGTGGGACCACAGTTCTGCCAAAAAGGCCCTGGGATCCTCTGGGCACAAGTTGGAGCATTAAACCCTGGCAGGACAATGGGCTGACTACATTCTAGGCTGTACTACCATGAGCCCAGTCAGGAGACTAAGGGAAGTAATCATCCCCATCTCTACTCAGCACTCCTTAAACCACACCTGGAACATTGTCCCAGTTTTTGGTCCCTTGAATACAAGAAAGATGTTGATAAGCAGAGGTGTTCAGGAGGCTGGAGCACACGATTTATGAGCAGAACTCAAGGCAACAGAAGTGGAATTGGGAGTGGAAAAGTGCACAGAGTGAGTTGAATAAAGCCCCCAAGGGGACGAAACAGTTGAAATCTCTTGGCAAGAGGAACTGTTGAGTTTTCCATAGCTCTAATACCATTTTACTCTGACTTTGAGCCATTTGCAAAAGTCTAAGATCAGTTTTCTTATAATTCCTTCCCTACTGGTAGTTTTTGAACTATTATATCAGAAAGACTTAAATGATAAAGCTACACTCTCTTGAGTATCCAAGAAAAAGTTTCTGTAAAAAACATGCAATTTTGAAAAGATTAAGGGTTGAATGGCAAAGTAATTTTTTCAAAACTCTTAGAGAATTATTTCAAAAGCTATCCCTCATTTATCCACCAAAGGTTATCACTGTATGCTGCAACACATCTTCAGTAAACAAAACACGTAACAGGATTTGCAATTGTTGCAGTTGCCTTCCGTAGTAACCTATACATTTTCATTGTTTGATTATTGGTCAGAGTAAGACCATTTAGTCAATGCACTTAAAGAGTATTTCTAATATTATATAGGAGCTATATTTATATATTGGTATAGATTTGAATCCAGGCCTAAAATCATCAGTGTTCATTTTGTCTGTATGAAGTAGTGCACAGATTTCACACTCCAAAACCACACCAAAGTGTCAGGACTTTTGTTAACTCTCAAGATTCATCAAAACTCAAGAAAAGATTTATTTTTTTTATTTCTCAAAATAAGGAAAAGGGAAGTTTCTAAAAGAAATAAAGTCGTTCCCTGAAAAATGAAAAGAAACTTCTCTGAGTGCCTGCATATTAGACTTTCTTGTATTATCACTACAGCCACACTATACCCTGTTGAGACAGCAGCTTGCTTTGCTAAATGCCAGAATATCAGGGCAGACATTGGTGAATGGAGTATACTAAAAAGACTTTAAATGATCTTGAAAGAAGAGATAAGATATGAGGAAAACTTTGGAAATGGAAAGTGGCACTTTTTTTTTTTTTGATTACTGGAGTCCTGCTTTTATATTCTGATTGGTGATAAGAATCCAAATATTTTTTTTCCCACTTCAGAATGCAATTAGAGTTGTACTGTGTATGATTTTTCCAGTCTGTATTCTTAGTTGTAAGTGACATGCTGTTTTCCAAATTGAGTCTCTGATTTACAAATATCATTTAAATGTCTTCCGCATACATGTCTGAGCACTAAATTTCTTTGCACAATAATTTTGGTAAACAGAAAACACTTTCAAATAAAGCATCATTTACAATATTAAGTAAAAGAAATACTGGCATTAAAATCTGAAAGTGTAATTTGTTTTGAAACCCATTGACTTCTCATTTAGATTAAAATCAGTTTAATGTAAGCACTGTGGGGCTTTACACAATGCAATTAAACCTTAGTATGTATGAAAAATAATGCCATTATTAATGAGATTTTTCAAAGAAAAGAAAGGTTATTTGGTTGAATTAAAATCAAAATTACTCTAGATGTAATAAAAGCTACTATCAAGCTCTGTGCACAACACCAAGTTATGTCTGACAATGCATGAAGGTGCCAAGTAGACGGCTGAGGATGAGGATCTTACTGCCCTGGCACACACAAGGCACAGGTAGAGCCTATCTCTGACCCTCTGTGGTTGCCACAGCTCAGCTAAATGAGCACTGTACAGGAAGTTTAGCTCTGCAGTGTGGTGCCTAATATTTGGGTATGGTGAGGAATCCATGCCCTAAAACAATCTGATGAATATTATTTACACAAAGGAATACCTGTCTGGCACTGAACTGCAGTGCCAGAAATTTTGAGTTTCTTTGTCTCTGTAGAGCAGAGTCATGAAAAAATCTCACCTCAGGACTATTTTGGTCTATTGCACGTGAGCTATTAAGCCCTGTTTAGGCATCGTGCTTAATGTATGCTTTGAGTCTGTCTGGTTCCAAGGCAAAGGATCCATCTGGATGGGAGTTGTCCTGGTATAAACTAAAGAGCGAAGAACCAAGTATCACAAGGTTTTAAGTGGCTATATCTGCTATTAGAGATTGTGTAAGTAGGGAAGAGGAAAGCTGTGTGTGCTCTTTACCCTACACACTATATGTACGTGTGTGTGTGTGTGATTGTGGAGGTAATTAGAATTTTCTGTCATCCTTAAAGGACATTCAGAGATTTCCAATTGTTTACAAAGTTTTTAAGCATCCATTGTTGTAGTTTATCTGTTGTATTACTGATATTGATCCTGAGTGTATGACTCATCTACTACTAACTAGGTGTCTGCCATTAATAAATCAATATATCATTTTGATGCTAATTTCATTTAAAACACAAGACTTCTGAAGATTTTTCTTCATGGTAAATTGGACTCCAAATCTCCCATTTCCAAAATGGTTAAATTAGTAACAAGTCGTGGGCAAGACTTGTTATGTTTGCTTGTTTTTTACAGATGGTTAAACTGGCATATTAAAGGCACATAAACGACACTGTTCATTTGCAAGATAAGGAAAGAGACTGAATTCAGACCCATCCAACTCTACCATGTTCAGAGGTTCTCTGCTGAGTGCTGAAATGTCTAAATAAGTTACTTATTAAACAATCCGATGCCTAGATTTCTAGTTTCACATGCAGTTTAGTAAGGTGGTTTTGCAGAGATAATTTCCTCTTCAGTTGATCTATATATATGTGTTTTTCTGGTTCTCTTTACTGGTGAGAACCAGACCTTTCTGGTTCTCGCCAACAGAGCTAGCAAAAGGAGTAAGTCTCTATGAAATGGATTAAATTTGGCTTAAGAGAAGTAATTCTTGTGTCCCACCACAGAAAACCTGGCACCCAAACTCTGAGAGTGTCAGCTACCAACAGCTGAAAAATAAGTAAACATGTCAACATGAAAAATAAACAAATAAAATGAAAGAAGATACATTTACAGAGTATATGGCAGACTCTTCAGTTTTCCCAAGATATTCTATCCCTGCTATACATGCCTGGTATTTTAAAACCATTAAGCAGGGAAGTTCCCATAGCTGAATTTACTTGTTTGTATCAGATAATGAGAGCCAAGATATATTTCAGGAGAGAACAAAACAAAAGAGGGACCCTTTTTCAGCAGCTGAAGTAATACATTTTTTTCTAGAGCTCTTTAGGAAGGGAAAGGGCTCCCCCATGACAGCTACCCTGGAGCAACCTTGGTATGGCAGGTCTCACTTTCATCAGAAGAAGCATCATACCTCTCAAGGACACACCACCTTCTGGTGCCTGTGATTCAGGGTATATATTTACGTCCACTCTCTCTGATCTCCTTACAAACATTTAGAACTTGCTTAGTATCCCTATAAGGCTTTAGGATGTGGACATTTGGATTTACATTTCCACTTCATTTACTTATCAATTGCCTGGTGAAATTATCTTAAATGAGTTTAGAGGTTGCTTACACATGCTTGCAAACATTGGTACGTGCAAGTGCATGCATTCATATTGTAGGCATTTAATCATATTTTTAAAAATACATTGCAGGAGTCATAAGAGTATCCATTCTGCTAATGGACTGTTTAAAGCAAACAAGACATTCATAAAGTTGTTGGAAGGAAAGCCCAATATTTTTTAAAGGATTTTCAGAGTTGGTATAGTATTCCTCTAAGTGGTCCTTTCATTATGAGACCATAATTGCAACCTTGTTTGAACTGAAAATACTTAACAAGAACAGAGGGTGAAGATTAAAATATGTCTGAAAAAGACAACCCAATTTCGTGATGACAACTCTACCTACCTTTTTGGACTATGTATCAGTAGAGTGAATTTTTATTCCTTTCTGTGTAATAGGTTTGTCTGAGACCATGTCCTTCAACCGTGTTATATTTTTTGAATAGATAGACCATTGTAGAGGAGAAGTTTAGGGAGTTTCTGTAGTCAGAGAGTGAATAAACACACACAGTTCAGCAGACAAATGCAGTAGTGCAGTGCATTTGATTCTATTTAATAATGGGGTGTCTAAGTTGTGAAAATACTAGTTCCAGTCACTTAGGGTACTAAAACGCATCCTTACAGATGTATCTGACAGATTTTCTGTTTAAGACAATCAAGTTGAGAATTGGGACAATAATTTTCATTACAACCTCACTTGTTGTTTCAAAGACCGTTCTTTTTTTCTTCTCTATCCTCTCCTCCCTCCCTGGAGTAAAATAACCAATATGGTTTCTTCTCCAGCAGTATAATTTCTAGTACACTAACTGGCCCAATTCTCACACTGCATGGTTGTAATAACAGGAAACTTGTACTCCAAGTCCTAAGTACTCTGTTCACAATACCTGTGAAGAGAGTACAATAAGAGGTACTTTAAAGTCATGTTGAGAGAGACATAACCAAGACTAGTTACCTTAAGTGGAAATTGTAAAACCCACCTGTGCTTTACTAGAACCTTTGAATGGCTATAAATGCCTGCAATCTGTTCTTTTTAGAAGCAGTAACAGGAATTACAAGGGTGTTCTAAAGAGAAGGAAAAAGGACTTGGAACATATTGCTGCTCTGCCAGCAGGAGAATAACCCATTCAGAAACACAAAACCTCTCCTGGCCACTCTGAAGTCAGGACAACACTTTAAAAGCAAATGTTTATGCTTAGGTTTGAAATTAGTACTTTTGCATATTATTGCCAATCTAAGATACAGTAATTCTGAATTTCTCATTCTCCTAATGAATGAAAGATAGTCCTATAATTTACTTCATTACATTTTTGAAGACGGTGCTACTTCATAAAGTATTCCAGAAGATAATTACAGTTGAACAAAGTGTTCCCCAGGTAAATAATCTATAACTAGTGCAAATTATCCCATGCACGTATTTTATTTTAGGATTGCTTGTTTTGGTTCCTCAACAAGGAAAGGCATTCTGAATAATTACAAATGCAATCTGCATGATGCACTATAATTTTCTTCTAGAGACTGAGTGTTTATTTATGCTGGTATGTCTGATCCTTAAAGGAACTTCTGTCTATGGCAATAATCAGTCTTGGTGTTGACAGGAAAGTGCTCTGTTCTGCAATATTTAGGACATAAAAAAATAAATTAACCCTACACTGTACTGCCTTTATAGTATGATTAAAGCCTAAAGAATCTGAACATATGACTGTATATACGAAAAATTAATTCAGTCATCCTTAATGAAACATATTTCTATATACTACACTACCTCATAAAGTGTAAAGTACATTTAATTGTGAAAACTTAAATAATTAAATTCAAAACCTTTAGTACTCATTTAATATGATACCATAGAAAAGTAGAGATAATTAAACGAATTTAAACACACCTATTTAACTACTTTATTTTCTATAAACTCTGATACTGTACATTAATTTTTACAGATAGGTGGCTGATAACTTCTCCAGCTCTAACAACTGTGATTTTAGTGACTTGCAGAGAATACAAGGTAGACCAGTTAAATGTTTCAGAAAGATGTATTATTTCATTAAATGATTTTTCATTTATTTATAAAAAGCACAGGTCAAAATGTCAAACGCATTATTTGAAAACTGTATCATTTCTTTGCCAATGACTTAAAGACTGCAAAACTTAACCCTATTGTTGAGAATGTAAGTTACCATTGGAGTATAAAATCTGGTATAAAATCTGGTACATAAAGCAAGTTTAAGGAAATGAAAAATTACATGTAATAAGCTAATTTATATGGTATTCTCTATGAAAAAATTAAGTGTGAATGTAGCCCTGCACAAGTTATCTCATTCGATACATTTTTCTTTAAGAACCTCTTCCTTTTAAAAACGTAATACCACATTTATATCTCTATACCCATTTCTCCTTGAATTAAACATTCTCCAAGTATGTTTTAAAAAAAATTTAAAAAGATCTGGCAAGTGGGATGTTGGTAGCATTGCCTATCTGGCTAATTGGTAAAGGCTTATTGACTTTTTTAATTTTCCCTCCCCCTCACTGAAAATTTTGATGTTTCAATAATACAGCCTGTAATATACTCATAGCAGAAATATGCTTTTTGCCATGTGAATGTGTTTGTATTCTTGGTACACAGTGGGGATATCTCCTTTTGTGTTTCAGTTTGGAACAGGACTGAACTTTTGAAGTGGATCTTCTGGTCACCACTGGTCACCTCTTATGCTTTACTTCACATCACACAATGACCCTTGAGTGCCATAAGATACACCTTCTAAAATGTTTGCACAGAAGTCACTGGGATCACAGTATCAACCGATCGCTCTACAAATCCATTCCTATTTGTCTGTACCACTTGAAAATTAATATCTAGTGGAGTCCTGTTCCATGATTAGTACTTTTAACTGTAATTTAAATATAAATAGATAACTGTTGAGCTACTTAAGTTATATACACACAATACCTGACCACAGCAAGCAGCATCATAAGTTTATACAAATATCTTGCTTGGAATTCAGGAATACTTGAAGTACATATGGGCCGATTATGAAACAATTCAATATTGCTCCATTTGGTGCTGCAGCATGAAAGTTCTTAGGTTCAGCTACAAAGCTGCTACATAATAGCATTATCACCTTGTTCCTCAGGAAGCCCTCACACAGGAATTTTCTCACAGTCCAGCTCTGCTGAATCATCTTGATGCTGATTGCTGTGAGGGTAGCATGAATGGTGAGCCTCAGGAGGCCAAGCTGGCAGCACCTGCAGAAACTGCGGAGTGTGAAAATGATGTATTTTCACTTTCCTATTCTATATTTTATTCCAAGGTTATGACAAGGTTATTAAGCACTAAGTGGAAATGAGGAGGAGGAAGTGAGTGACAACAGGTAATAAAAATAATGACAAGCCGTGGCAAGCTGAGAGACTGGGAGATGTGATGGGAAGAAAAGTAAATCTACTAAACAGTAAGAGGAAGTTGGAACAACAAAAAAAGGTCATATTTAGCCCTTCTTTTCAAAACTCTATAATAAATTCATAGCTTATGAATTGACCTCACCTCCAAAAATATTTCACTTCTGTTTTTTTTCTTCATTTGAAGCAAACTTCTGCATTCCAGTGTAAACTCTGTCTCATTTTATTAGAGTATTTAAACATTTACAGCAGTTGGAACTTTAGGAGGGGTCATTCTGACTTACTGTGCTTAAATTTATTGATCATGATGCCAATCACAAAGTTTTTTGGTAATCCCTTTTATATTGTTACAAAATATGAAAGTGAATCTTACCTTAGTAAAGAATTCCAGATTTTATTTTTGATTCTTAAAACAAAACAAAACAAAACAAAAAACCCCAAATAAACAACCAATCCCCCCTGTCTAGTTCTGAAGCTATAGATGTGTTAAGTCAAGACAAAATACACAGTAGACAATACCCATGAGTAAATCACATGTCTATTTTTACACCTTTATTTTATCTTTCCTAAAATTCTGGGTTTAATCCTTCCAGCAGACTCTGGTGGTTCCTTTAACAGTTCCTAATGCATACATTACTAAGAGATATTTCTTCATCTATTAATATTTCTTTCATTTTCAGAACCATTTCTAGTAGTTAGTAATCCTTTATTGAGATACAGTTACCGAAAGTGAACACTAAACAAATAATTATTTCCACAGTGCATACAAAGGTTAAATCCCCTTCCAATTTATATTTGTTGTTTCCCAATTTATCCATTAAATAATAGGAGCACAAATACCCATGCTGAAAATACACGTTCCATACATTATCTTACATAATGTATGTAAGATACATTCTGCTGCTTCATCTCTCTTGAAATATTTTTTTTTTCAAAGTATTGGTAAACCTCTGATGCTACAAATATGACCTTTTCTGCACTTCTGTGTTCACGACCTTGTATTTGTTTTAATTAAAGTACAAATCCTAAGTCTAACTTCCTCTTCCACCTGTTTTTGTGACATTTGTATAACCTGTTCTGTTCATAAAGATACCAAAGAAAAGAAAAAAAAAAAAAAACCAAACAAAACAAAACAAACAACAAAAAAAAAAAACCCTGGGAATTTATCCTTAGGAATCATAGAAGAAATAGCCTTATTAGGGGAAGATTCCCCTTCTAATTTTTTTTCCTAGTCGAATGTTTCAATTCAGCAACCACTTTTTTCACCAGACAAGGGATTTTTTTTTGCTTCTAGATTTCTTTGTTTAGATTCCTAATATAAATTTTGAATATTCTTCTTTCTTTGACAGTGTGAAGTATTTTATTTAGACTACTGGGAAAACAAGAGAGCTAATGCTCTTCTATCCTATATCCTATTCTTTAATTAAAGTTGATTAACCAATGAAAAATTAAAAAAACACTTTTTTTTGCAGGAGCTGAACTGTGTTTTTCATAAACTGGCAAAACCACTGAAGAACAGACGACTGGTTTCTGCTTAGATGACTTTTTTCCAGAAACATACCTATAAAGCACAAAGGAATACTAAAAGTCAGCCTTGTTGACTCTTTCTTGGATGATAACAAAAAGATGGACAAAGTTACAAACATCCAGGTTTTAAAAGTGTTTGATTTGTATTGCTTTCTTTTAACCTCCACTTTTTATCTAACACTGGCTCTCAAAAAAGAATAAGAAGGATTATGTAGTGCTTGGCTTACTTCTACTTGAAGGTGAATTTTTATTTATATGAGGATTATTAAAATAAGTAAAGCCATAGTAATATTACATGATCTTTGATTACACTGCATGATATACCAATAGAAGAAAAATAAAAGGAATTATATACCTTAGGCAAGAAATTGATTGTATGGGTTAAATACCATTTATCGATGAAATATTCTATTCTATATACTAAGAATTTGCTTTATGTTTCACTGCAAAACCCCCTGATTAAATGTCTTCTCTTCCTGATCTCAAAATATACATTGCTTAAGTTGCATGGTAGAGTTCAAAAGCATTATCAGAATGAAAAGGGAATAGATCCTTTTTTGGAAGGTCTAATAAAACATATTAGTCATGATCACAGCATCATGGATCTAAGTACCATACAAATACACAAACACTGTGGTATAAGCCCAAAAAAATAAGTACAAAGTACACTTACAGGTTTGTAACAGCTGCTGGCACAGTGAAGAACAGGGACGAACACATGTTTTGTTCAAATTTGTCTAATTTTATAAAAGTGAAAACCAGTAATTCCGTTTGGAAACAACATCATCAGTGAACTAAATAATAATAATCAAAAAGATACTACTATTAAAATCTCAGCCTGGAAAACCAACACATCCAAATCATAACAATACTAATCAAGACAGGGAATAATCAGTGTCATTTGCAAGTACTTACTTGTTTTTACTTTTAACTTTAACCAAGAGCTTATGATACTTATGTTTTAAATTAATAAAATATGTTCTGGATCTTTACAGCTTTATTTACACTGCAGTACAGATGTACATTATCAACTGTAATTCTATATCAATATATTTGAGCTGAGAGGAAAATTACAGTTTTGCAGACAAGTTGGGACTAATTTGAACCTAGGTTACATTTTGTCTTACAACTTTTAAAAACTATCAGAACTATTACATTACTAAAATATTGGACAATTAGAGCTAATATAACTATTAGAACTTTTTAGAATTTCATTTTAGGTAAAAAAATTGTCCTTATGAAAACATGCCATCATATTTTTACTTTTCCATTAAATTGCTAGATTTTTACACTGGAAGCAAATTGGGTGTTCTAATTACTCAAATACCAATCCAATGGGTTATCAGATTTAGATTTTTAGATCTGATTTATAAACTTCTAAATAAAATCAAAAAAAGGTACACCTCATGTTTTTTTTACAAGGCTCCTGACTTCAAAAAATCTGTCCCTGTGATATAGATGTATTGTAAAGTTTACCTATGATCCCACAGTTATACATAGTCATAATGTCACAAAAGTAGCTATTTATGTAGAAGTGCCATTGGAGAAATAATAAATGAAACAATACCTTAAAATTTTAATAAAACACCTTTTAAAATGTCAGTGTCATTTCAGGTCCATAAAGCAGTTCGGATTTATGTCTAATGCCTAACTATATCTGATTACCCAGATTTAATCCTTGGTATATTTACTGGTGCAAGAGAGACACAGGCAGACACTGAATTACTCAGTCAGTCTTAGCCATAGAAAGCCCAGTTGCCCATTTTGATGTTCCTCTGGGCCTCTAAGGTAAAAAAAAATACATGACTATGTTTTGCAAGCAACCCAAACTCAGTATTCTAGAAAACCGAAAGCATAATCTCTAGACTATTTATAGCCCTAGTCTATAATACCCAAGCAAATATAAAGACCTACACACCACCACCAGTCAGGAAAACTGAACATGACCATGATGATGATAATCATGTAGGAAACAACAGATTTTTTTTGTCTCTGGTCTTGAGATTATGCGGACCAGCATAAATTACATTGCATCAAAAGCAGTTAATTTCTTCTACCACCCATAAGAGGATGATATCATCCAAAGTATGTGATGGAAATGATCCCTGGCTCAGGGTAAAGTCTTAATCTATATTCATGCTACTTCACCCAAGACAAAACTACAACAGGAATTCTACTGTGAAATTAATGATCCAGTCAGTCATGTGGCAGTGCTCAGCCTTGCTCCCTCATCCTTTTAACTTCACTGTAAGTGTAGCCAATGAGACACAAGGCAATTTGTCTCAGCCCTACACACACAGACCTATATCTGAAAGAAAACAGTAGAATCTTTTACTTGTTCAGACCATCAGAGCAGCTTTCAGATGCCTGGCTTAACCAAAACAATACCAGGTCAGGCTATAGTGAATTGAAACACAACATAATTGTTTCAGGAATCTGGAAAGAATAGAAATGGTTGCAATCAGAATTTGATTTACTGGTGTGTGTTGTTCTCTAACCTGTCCATTCATCTTCTGTCACTACTTCAAAACTAGTTACATTCTCTGTGTTTTACATTCTCCTTCCAGAAGTGCTTCCGCATAGTCAGCTGAGTTTATAGTTCTTGATTGTCTTGAAATGAAATCTTTCAAATTTATTTATATCCAACCAGAAAGGTGCCTATATGTCACCTTGTTTCTGGATTACAGGTAGATTCCTGTGTTTTCAGGAGCAAAGACAAGTGAAATTCATGAAAGGTCTTTGGAAAATAACATGTTTTATTTACCATCTGTAAGAAAATTCTACTGTAAAATTTTGTTAAATAGTAATCATTCAGCAAAAAGCCTCCAGACACACTTAGTGTCACTTAAATCTATACTTCAATCCAAGCCAAATTGAAAGAAATTTCTTCCCAGGATTCAAAAATACCCATACTCAGTTGACTCTTTCTAGAGCTTTCATGAGTTTCACACTCTACTTCTTTCCCTGAATCCAACTATGGATTTTCATTTCAACCCCTGCAGGGACTATTTTGCTTCCATGAACAGCATTCATCAGGATAAATATAGACTTTGGTGTCTGAACTAGTTGTTTAGTCTTTTGATAATGTCAGTGGAAAGAAATAAACACTCTTTGCTTGTGATTCATTTCCCATTAAAATAAAAGTCTAAAATAAGTCAGATGAATCATGTTCTAAGACAACCTATTTCTGTCTGTTACTCATAAAAGGACATCAGTCAACTAGTTCAGATAAAGAGAGATACTACATCTGCTCTAAGTAGCAGATTTCTGGGTTGGTACCCTGCCAGTCAATCCAGTTCCTCATGTTGCAGGAGGTATGGGAGTAGGAAATAAAAACTATGAATGCATCTGTCTGAGGGGAAGCTGCTAACTGTGTCTGATGGTGGTTCAACCTCTCTATACCAAAAGGTGCCATATGCCGCACTTTTAAAAAGTAGTCCCACAGTTCCTGCAGAAAGCTGTAGTACCATTAAAGGAAATTCAAATAGCATTCTACTAAGTCTTCACAGATTTTTTTTCTTCTGTATTCTATTCTGGGCTCCAAGACCAAAATTAAGAAGGTCTTGTGAGTTCTAAGATTTCCTGCTTTTTTTTGTGCCACTGAGGTAAAAAATAAGCATCTGCAACAGCTGAAAACAAGAAATAGTGCAAACTATGGTTACAAAGTTCTTGGAGCCATAGCCATAAGCCCTCTACAGTTTCCTAACATTTTTTACTTTTTCACAGTTGCAATATTTCTAAATCCATAATGAAATCCCAGTCATAATTTTCTAAGAAATCTGTTGCTGAATTTTTGTGGTTGGGATTTCAGCCCTGGTTTTTAGTCATGTGAATAGACTTTCATTGGAGCATTTATTTTATTCCTCTGTAATGAAAAAATGGAGAGCGGCTGGGTAATTAGCTCTTATTTACCTCAAAATGTGCCATTGTAGCTTCCTATCGACCTTTCAGATAAGCAATCTCTACTCAAAAAAAAGACTGTCATGATTTCTTACTTATTGTTTAGCCCTTTTTGGGTCTAGTTTTCAGAAGTGCTGAGCAGTTTCAGTGTTTGGAGGAGCCAGCCCTTTGTGTGAATGTATGCTACAAAAAACCAGATTATGCTACCAAAAGGGAACTGAATTAGAAAGTTGATATACAGAGGAAAGCAAGTATCTTTATACTGAAATTCCTGCTTTTTGCAGAAAGATGTGAATGTCTTAAGAGAAAACTTTCCAATGCATTTGACAACAGATATGACTAATAGAACTAGTGTAATAGTTTAATAAGTTTTCGAGAAGTAAAATCCGCTCTTTAAAATTTGTCCATATGTAGTTAAACACTTTTATCTTGTGTTACAAATAAAACAACTGTGACTATTTTAATTAACCTTTCCATGACAGCATATAGAAGTGGATGGAGTGGATAGTTAATGTTAACTGTTTCTTTAAAAAATACTTTGGGTAATTTTAGTCTGCTTTATGTATTGTTAACACCCTGTGACAGGAATCGGGAAAAGAAATTTCCATCAAGGTCGACAAGTGTTTTCTCTTTACTTCTCTTGAGTAAGTTTTTCACATGAGAAGGTACAGCACTGAAGTCATTCAGGCCACTCATCCCAAGTTAATTATGTCTTTAAGTACTTTGCTTTTTCAGAGTGCCTGTGATAAGTACAGTAAAGCCTGGGTCTTTGGTTCACAAGAATAACCCATTGATTTTTGGTCTTTCTCATAATAATAGCTATAATAACATGCATACTGCACAAACAAGTTGTAAATTGAGGCAGAAATTTTCTGTGTGACCTCAACCATGATCTTCATTCTCCCTTCCCTCACAGGCTTTTTAATTAGGAAGGTAATGCAGCTAGAGACATTTGCTTAACTGCACAAATGCACTCTGTGAGACAGGCTAGGAAATTTGAATCTCAGAAAAATAAAATCTTATGCATGCAGAAGTTGAAGTTATCAGAAATTCTAAAATACATTCTAGGATGATCACCTACCGTGTCGGAACCATCTGAATGGTCACAGGAGGAAGGCTTTCTTTGATACCTACAACAACCCCAGAGCCACTTTCTTTCCCTTTGTGTGCAGTATCTGTTTTACTAGGATAAATATAGATGCTTCCTTTGCCCTGTAAATTTCTGAGTAATTAAAAATCAAAAAAAGTTCAAATGCTTTCTTTAATTAGGTTAGAGCTTGTCCAAAAAAATAACATTTTTTTCTTTATCTTAATGGTTGTGACTTTACAGATTAACACAAGTTTTTTTCCCCAAGTGTAATATCAATAGGTACAAGCAGTTCCTGTTTCTATCAACTTATTCTTCTGTTTCTAATTCTCATATCAAACATCCCTTTTCCTTAGCATATTTTTCTGCCCTTCTCTCACAAGTCTCTAGGGTCCTTTAAGCAATTGATTCAATTTTCCAAGTCTGCCTTTAATATACTTCTGACAATTTTCTCATTATGTTTTTTTTTTTTAATCCTGCTGATAGCCATCTGCTATAGTTACAATTAGGAATTCAAATATGTCTTTAAAATTTTTAGAGGGCTAGAAATCAAATCTACATTTACTTAAGAAGTCAAGTTTTCAGTCATGAGTTTCAAGGATCATAGTTCTTTAAAATGAAATAAATTAGAAATAAGTTTATTAGAAGGCCGTATTTGTCCCTTTGAACCAAGAAAACCTGTTAACATACAAAAATCACTCATTGTAAGTTTTAAGGTTTGTTTTTTATAAAAGTCTACAAATACCTTCTTTTGTATTTATTGTGGCATTCCTAAGAGTAATATTTTTAAGCATTTTTTTCTCACCCTCTAACCATAAGGCTTGCTGGTGTTACTGTTAGTCAGGTGCGGTGGATGATATAAAGTGGCTATCTCCAGAGTGTACTTTGTCAGAAACAAAATTTGAGTTGTTTATATCCTCATTTACCATTTATCTCTTTTATAAGCTTTTCCTTGTCTTTATTTTATTTTTTATTGTTTTCACCTGCCTTTATTTTTTCTTAGCCTCCTGAATAATATTATCCTTTCCACCTTAAATTTGTTAATCTCGTTCTTTAATATTCACCTTGGATCACAATTAGAATTAATTTCCAGTCAATATACACCGAATTGTTTTCTTTTTTTTTCTTTCAGTATCCTAACAAGCTACAAAATCATGCATGGTCAGTGCATATCCAGAGCAGAGATTATCATGAAGATATGTAATTAGATACTGAAAGATTACATATGCAAACTGAGTACAACCATGTTTAGAGGGAACTGTCCAGGCCTCAGAATAACAATATTTTGGTGATTTATAGGATTGGAAGAGTATTTTCATGACTTATAATAATGTAGGAAGAGTGAGTATTTAGAGAAGTTGAATTAGCGTAAATTAAAGTATTTCCATGTGGAGTATGGATGAATGTTTGATGGTAACCAGGATATATCATCATTATCATTACTATAAAATAAAACAAGTTATGGCAGAAGTACATTTTCAGGCTGGAAAAATATAAAAAGTTAATGACTACTTAGGTAAATAGCTTAGCCAGCATGTTAAGAATTTAACTTGAAACTAAATATGAAATACTGTGATAATTGATGCATTGCTTCATACTATTTGGTGATTTAGGCATTCTGTTGCTGGAGAACATCTGTAAGAGTAGATTAGAATGTCTGCCATAAAAACAACAAGATTTTACTGATGAAAAAGTAACAGGTTAAGAAGTTCAACAGGATAAACAACCATAAACTTCTGAGTTGCTTATGCGGCTTTTTTTTCCAAGCATGGGATTAACAAAAGCCTTGTGCTCTTCTACCTCTTATCTCTTTACAGAGAGAGGGACTAGCTGACACTTGCAAGAAAAGACTATTTCACTCTCCCAAGAATGTAAAAATAGTTCCCCAAGACATTTACTAGTGAGTAACCCAGCAGAAATCAACTCTGGCTCCTAATATTTTTAAAATTTCTCTGTACTGCAGGCACACAGAGGATTCATTGATGCACATAATTTTTTCTTAATGTGTCAACCTTGGTGTACTAAGACAACTTCACATTCTTCTGAGTTCATTTTAAGTATGAAAAATATCACAAAATTGAAAGAAAAGTTTTGAAACAGAAGACTAAACTACCAAAATATGATTCTGGAATAATTTAATTTAATTTTTTCCTCTTAAGTTTTTTCTCTACTTTAGATAATATTTTTAGGAAAACAGCCTAGATATTCATTCTCAGTGATGCTTACTAAAGTTGAATTTTTGTGTCCCCCTTTCTTCAGCATCAAATCCTTCCATCCTTCCATGATAGTTCTTCCTAGATTCACTCCCAAAACCTGAGTCCCACAAAGCCATTCAGAAAAAACGAATTTCCATTCCCTCAGGCCTTTCCTAGTGGGTTTTGTTTTATTTTCCTTATTAGCGCCATCTTTGGTTTTGCATTGTAATAAGGTTATTGCAGTTTTCAGTATTTCTGTTACAACAACTTTTAAGTAATTTATTGTTAGATGTAATCAATGTTCTGTTTTAGGTCACTGCTTGTTCTTGACAGAAATCATGCATGGCGTTCTTAATGCTTTTGAGAGAGGCAGTGTTTACAGTGCTTCTTCTGCTTCCATCTTTTTTAGCTTTAGGGTTTTGTTCTTGCACTCATAACCCACAGCTACTATTCTCAACTGTAATCTTAAGTAATATTTGCATTATTAATGCTATATTACTGTTACCTATACAGTGTGGCTTGTAATTTTTAGATGTAATGAATATACAAAGCATAATCAGATCTTATACAATAATGAATTTTAATTGGATTTGCACTATAAGAAGAAAAAAATAATAAATTTATGGTAAATATTTATTTTATTTTTCACTATGGATGAACATTTGCTTTATTTTCATGTCTGCTTTTAGCCATTACCCTCTTTAATCTACTCAAGTAGTCAAGCGGAAACAATTTTATTTTACCTGATTTTGAGAAGTCACAATGTTTGTGGTGCTTTGCTTTTTCCTTGGGAAGTACTAAATCACCTATGAACATGCAGATAATCAGCCTGCTTGTCTGAAATATTTAATAACTGCTAGAAAAGGAATGTTACTGCATGAAATTGGAGAACTATTTGCCTGACCGCTTTTTCCTGTTCAAGCAAAGTTACTGAGAGAAGTGTCTTGGCATATTTCAAAAGGATATTTATCTTTTGAAAATAACTATTGATTTTTAGTTTGTAATTTGAAACTAATTAAATAGATCTGAGTTCCTGAGTCAAGACCTCTTAGGTTAATAGGAAAAAGGATGTTTCATTGACTAAGCTGCTAAGTGTGGCTTGGGAAAATATATTATTTTCTTTGTTCTAGTAAACATTGCATTTATGACCTTGGAAATTCAGAACTAGAATTCTAAAGTAATAGAGTCACTTAAGGATGCAGTTAGGAGTTAGGAATGGTAATTTGTTCATTTTTTGCAACACTGAAGAGCAATTAAGTCTCAGTTTAACTGTTGGTTGGAATTAATCTCCATGCTTGAACTCACCTACAGAGGTACTTATACCAGTAAAGCAGTCAGTACCTGGTAAAGACTTTGGCAGTAGAACATTCTATTTTATTAAATTGGCATGGCAGTCCCTGATTCAGCTTTGTCCTTGGCCAATTCTTACTCTTCCAGACTATTCCCAAATTCAGTTGGAGAATTCAAAGGAGTAGGGAATATTTTTCCCAAGGCAATCTGGATGAAAAAATCCTGTTTGGAGGCAAAAAGACTAAACCAGTAGAGAGCTGGTCCTGACAGACTCCAGCCCTAAAGTTAATTTACTACCATGTAGATGTAGGCCTTGCTTTCTGAAGCTATACTCAAGTTGGCAAATGCTGTCAAGAAGGAAAATAATACAAAAATAACAGTCTAATGAAACTTGTTGTCTTCTTGTCTGGTCATCTTGGCAGGAAAGCAGAGCAAGCTACAGACTGGATACAACACACACGTAACTCTATCCCAGGCATAAGCAATTTCAAGGGAAGGGTAACTGAGCTTCTCCACCTGGCAGAAATGTGGTACTGTACCTTAGAGACCTATGGTGTCACTGAGAGAGATGTATGTGACACATCCCAAATGACAATACCTTTAAACACATGCATTCTTGACTGAAAGAACAGGTAAAAAATGTTTAAATTTTATTTAATTCAGTGTTAACTTAACCCAAAATTTCCCACACTGAGGAGTGTTTCTGTCTTTCAGCCATTGTCTACTGTAGCTGGTATATTAAGTGTTCATATGCTTCAAATTACAACAAACATAGCAAATCATCAGCTTTGTGTTTGATCTCTCAGAAATATTTCCGCAACGAACTTTCTCTCTTCAGAGGACATAACTGACAAGATTCCTTCTCCTGCATCTAAGTCCAAGGTGGTACTTTCCAGCTTTTTCAAAGAGTAAAATACAATCAACTTGAAAAACAAGAAAATTTTCCTCTCATGAAAAAATCACTGTCTACCAAGCATAATTTAAGGTGAGAATTTAAACAAATTCTCCCAAGATAGTTAAATAAGAGCTTCTTATCCCAATGTAGTTTACCTTGATTAAGAACAAAATTAACTCATCTGAAGTAAAAATGTAGCTCAAAGTCCAGTATGATTAAAAAGGCAGCAAATTGTACTAGACAAGCTCTAAAACAGCCACAGAGTTGATCAAAGTCCTTCATGAAAACAGTATCCACAAATTTGTTTGTCTTCTTCTTCTTTTGGATGCTCCTAACTCCTGTTTTATTCGCCTTCTTCAGTATGTTCCAAGTGAGCAACAGCCCAGTGATAATGTGATTAAGCAGCTCTAAAACTTTATGATCCGGTGAAATTTCAGCTGCTCAAAAACATAGCTTTTGGAAAATGTTTCAAAGGAACTCAGTAATACAATAATGTGTCTTGGGAGCCATAACAAATAAACAGTGTTTGAAAATGTCTATAGACACAAGCTCAGCATCCTTAAAATCTGTCTGTAGCAAGCTGTAGTACAACATTCTGGGTAGTAATGTTTATTTGAAAAGAGTAAGACTTAATAAGAACATTTTCTTTACTAATCATTTTAGTAGTAATTCAAATGTACATAAAAAAAGTCATACATTATACAAGCAT
The DNA here is from genome assembly GCF_003945725.1 of Corapipo altera. Taxonomy (NCBI): domain Eukaryota; kingdom Metazoa; phylum Chordata; class Aves; order Passeriformes; family Pipridae; genus Corapipo; species Corapipo altera. The sequence continues at coordinate 10,268,277 of NW_020884883.1, read as the reverse complement.
AAAATTCATGTTAAACTGTTCCCTTATTTTCACCGAGATTTTGCTAGACATTGCAAAACTGATGGTATGTAAGTTTATTGTTATGGTAATACTGGTAATGATTCTTGTCCATCTAAAAAATCTGAGCTTTACCTCATTTGAAATGTATGACACAATTTTTTCTCTGGCTTCAAAAATTTGATGTGGAGAAGAACATAAACATCCAATTCCTGGACAGCAACTCCATTAAGCAAAACCCCACAAAAGGAGAATAGAGCTGAATGTTGAATTGATGCAAAAGTTTTTGAAGCATGTAGTGACTCATGGTGTTCCTTATCAAAGCCAAATAGTACATTTTAGACTCAGGTTTCAGGAAATATTTCAGGTTAATCAAACTTACCAGAACAGAAATTCTAGGTGGTGGTTTTCTCCCTGCGGGACATTGCAGCTGAATCAGAGCTGTTTTCAACTGGTGTCAGCAAGAAGAAGAAACAAACCATCATGTACTCTAGTAATTTCTAGTTGGTGAGATTATTTTGAACCATGGAAATTGGACTCAACTATATGGTGACCAGAACATCAGGGATATCATAGTGCATGGATAATGTTGTTTTCACAGACAATCTTGCTCTGTATGTGCCTCTAGTAGCATGAGCCACATATAAGCTTTTAACTGTCAGTTTGATGTTATTTAGAACATAAAAAATACCAATTTTCTCATTGCTGTGAGTAACTGTGAGTAATTTTGACTCCAAATGTTATTACATTTTCTTCATAAAACCTCAGTCCATAGTGGGGAATTATATACAAATCACACTATAATTTTATAAGCTGTTAGAAAACAAGGGTATATTGATAAAAAAAAAAGTGTTTGTTTTTTTTTTCCAAGGGAAAATGTGAAACATATTTTTTGAAAGCATATTTTTTAAAGAAAGAAAAAAAAATAAATTCAGAAGGATCTGGTGGAAAATTGCAGTAGAATCACAACATCTATGAAATTCCAGCAAATCCCTTTGGGGTGGTATCCTTTGGCTGCTTTCCGGTGTGGCAGACTGGTTTGTCTCTTCTCAAAAGCTAAGATCAGCATAAAACATCCAAAACCTCAAAAGTGGGATCAATTTTGCATCATATAACCTTACCTGAAAGTCTTCTTGTGCTATCACCATGTACTCCCAAAACAGCTACCTACCCTCAGTAGACACTTCGGGTGTGAAACAGTCAACCAGTTGGTTGCACTGGGCACTGTGCATACAATGGATCTTTTTCATCACAATGAAGAAGTCATATCCAGGTTGTACCTGCTGACCCCCAGGCTGCTCCTGGATGTTGACTGAGTGTGGTGTCTGGGCTGACATGAAATGCAAGCCATGCTCCAGCGCCCAGATCCATGCCTCAGCCCTGTTTAATTGACTAGTACAGACATAACTATGGGTCACAGTAAAACAAATACAAGTGAAGTGAAGTGAATAATACAATGAATAAGAGTAGATAGAAGACAGGTATTCCACCCATTACAATCCCTCAGGTAAGCTATTCCATTTACTAATGAAAGGCATATGGTGCACATGAAAATTTTCAATGACATCGAAATTATTTGCGTTGGGTCACCCTGCCTTTGATATTGAAATAAAAAAATATATTCCACGTAAGAGCTTGTAGGCCTGAACTTCTGCTGACTTAGCTCAGGATCCTTATTTAGCAAGGCAGGAGGTGCTAGCCATCAGGTTCACAACTGCACGATGAACCCAATTAGACACATCCCTGCATCCTTGGTCTTCGGAAACTACATGTCATGAAAAAGGTAATTCTTAAACTGATGCTATTGTGCCTACAGAGCCCTTGGAGAACAAAAGGTTTTTAGACAAAGAAAAGAAGGAGTTTTTCTGCCATTAGTATCTTAAAATTAGTCCTGGGAAGTCAGCTTTGTGCAAGATTCCCGATTGCCTAAATGTTGCCTAATTACTTCTGTTCAAGACCTGATGAATAAAAAAATAAATAGCACTTAATATGTAATCAGATTCTCAGTTGAATATTTTTTTCCTGTAGTGGGAAACTTCTCTTTAATATTCTCAATTTTGCTATTATTTTGCAAATCCATCCCATAGGGAAATTAGTTAAACAAAACAAATAATCAATTCTCTCATGTTTTCTATAGAAATAAAGTCTGCTCATTAAAAAAGATCATGGACTATTAATTTGATAATTCTGTAGTTCTACAACAGAGAATAGGGAAAATGGTTCTAACGAAGTACTTTTATTCTTCTTTGATGTAAATACATTTTGTTGTGACAATTATCTTTTAAGAACTGCTGTCTTTGATGTGTGAACGAATTTTCCTAGTCTTGGAAAGACTTCAAAGTAATTTTAATAAGATCTTTATATCTTAAAAGTAATAGATTTCCCAGTACATTTGACAAAAAGTAATATTTGAGTTTAAATTATTTAGCCAGAAGAGAATTTTTCAGTTTTCTATTTCTGTGACATTCACTTTGACCTTTCACATTTACACTGAATCTTTCTTTCTAGCTGCTTTATCATGAATCACCCTTCTTGTGAAAGACTAGTAATAATTCTACTCATTACCAGTTCAAACTAGGGACATTTTCTGAAAGCATCTAGCTGGAGGATAATGTTAGTTCAATTATTTTATTGGAATACATTTCGATTGCAAGATGCAATGTAACCAATCTTACACCAATTTCCGCTGGAAAGTTCCTTGTTGCCCATAAACCTTGAAAAAGCTTCAAAATTTAAAAGTCAATAACAAGAAGCTTTTGTGAGATGAGATGTTTCTCAAAGTGTCTCAATGGCTGTTTTATTCCTCTACATGACATAGTAATTTTCAATCCATCTTATACCTCCTCTGAAATCTACATTTATTCTGCATAGAGTTCATATGTCATGATAATACACTATGGAATAACATTTTGGTTTGTTCTGTTTTGCTTTATTATCTTTTATAAGGGAAAAAATGGATGTGCTGCTTTCAAAACTTTATTACAAGGAAAAGTATCTTGAAAAGCTATTTTTGCATGAATGGCGAAAAACATGAGCTCTAAAAGACAGATATATTTTGCAAAATAGAGTACATGTTTTCTAAATCTTGTTCCACTTCATTGATCTTCAGTAATTTATTTTTCAATCTCACTTGTGCTTTTCCTGAGTCACTATTAACAAGATTCATGGTAACTGACAGATACTCTGTGGGCCTTCTTGCTACTTGGTGTGGTGCTTAGTGTATTTCTGGATAAAGTTTGTTTTATATGTGAGCAGATAATTTACTTAAGTAACTGTAATGAAAAGACTTCAAGTACATTACACGACTGACTACTCGGAAGTAACACTTAACAGTTATCCCCTTTTAACCTATTTAGAACATGATATATCTTACTAAAATAATAATTCAATAGTTTAGAAAATCTGCAATATGAAAAACCTGTATTTGTTGGATGACTTTAACACTTGAAAGAACTTCACTTGCTATGACAGGATAATAGTAGTGGGAACTACTAGTGGAGATTCCTACCTCACACAGCTGGAAGTATTCCCACCTGGGTTTGATAGCGCAATAGGTGAGGCACTGGCTTGAGACCTGTGATTATTTTCTTTGTCATGATCTTTAAGGATGATCTCAGGAAGGCTGTCTGTGCCTTAGTTTCTACTCTGCCTTGTCTATTAAGATTGTCAGGTTTGGGATCCAGAATTTTCTTTTACTATACCTTTATATAATAACTTAGGGACTTTTATATATTCCCACAGTACTGGTAATAGTAATAGATAACAGCATCAAGAAGTTCTGAAGGAAAGCAGGGAAAGATTTATGAATGACATCCTATATTCCATTGTAAAGGAGCAAGATTCAGGATGTGAAGAGTTCCAGGTGTGGAGAAAAACATACAGCAATTGACAGAACTTTATTATATGGACCTTACAGTTATTATTTGGACTTTATTGTTATTATGCGGTTTCATTGTATTCATACTACACAGTGCACAGCCTGGACATGCCCGGGCTTGCCATGAGTTTGCCTGCTCCCTGCTTCCCCCTCCCCCCCTCTGATAGGCTGAAGAAGCTGAAGAGAGGAGACAGTTACCATTTGCCCTTTCCTTCCCCGGTTCCTCCCACTTTTCACCTGTGCCCCTATCCTGATTTGTTCCCCGTTTGTCTGCCTCATGCCCCATCCTATGTTCTGGCCCTTTCCCCACCTGAGCTGATAAAGAACCCCGTGCACGCCTCAATAAAGTATTCTACCTGCATCCTACCTGATTTCCTGAACCCATGCTGTGCCATGGCCCCATCCCCCCCCTTCGGACCACAGCATTCCATGGTTTCCTGTTCAGCAGGTAGGACTTTTACGAAGACAAATAATCATGCATTCCCATTTTCATGCCCTTCATATCATGCCTTCATATCATGCCTTACCATGTCTCGTGCTAGCACGTTTATTTGTAAGGTCATATGATAGACCAGACAAGACACAAAATCAATGGGTTTGGGCCTTTTCTCCTGGCAACAGAGTCATACAGATTTGTTGGGGACATGGATGGTGGGATTAGATGCACTCTCAGCAAGTTTCAGATGACACCAAGATGAATGGTGTGGCTGATACTTTAGAGGGAAGGGATGATATCCAGAAAGACCTTGGCAGACTAGAGAGGTGGGCCTGAATGAGCCTCATGAAGCTCAACTACACCAAGTGCAAGGTCCTATGCCTGGTTTAGGGCTGTCCCAGTCTTGGACACAACCTGGGCAATGAGTGGAACTGAGAGCAGTCCTGCAGAGTACTTGGGAGTTCTTGTGGGTAAAAAACTGAATGCACTTGCAGCCCAGAAGGCCAACTGCATCCTGTGCTCCATCAAAAGCAGCAAGTTCAGCAAGTTCAGCAAGTTCAGAGGGAGGTGACTCTGCCTCTCTGCTCTTGTGAGATTCCACCCTGGAATACTGAATCCAGCTCTAGGCTGCCCGGAATAAGAAAAACATAGACTTGCTCAAGCAGGTCTAGAGGAGGGTCATGAAGATGATAGGGATCTGGAGCATGTCCTCTATGAGTTTGAAAGAGTTGGGGTTGTTTAATGTAGAGAAGTGAAGTCTCTGAGGAGACCTTATAGCAGGTTTCTAGTACTTAAAGGAGGACTACAGGAAAAACAGGGAGAGACTGTTTCTCAGGGATTGCAGTGATAGGACAAGGGAAAACGGTTCTAAAGTAACATTAAATTAGATATTTGGAAGAAATTCTTCAACATGAGCAGGGTGAGACACTGGAACATTTTTCCCAGACAAGCTGTGGCTGCCCCATCCCTGCAAGTGTCTCAGGCCAGGTTGGATGGGGCTCTGAGCAAACGAGCCTAGTGGAAAGTGGGTCTGTCCATGGCAGAAGGGTTAGAACTAGATGATCCTAAAAGTCTCTTTCAATCCAAACCATTCAATGATTCTATGACTCTATGAATTTAACAATAAACATTCATAGAACTGCAGGTTCAAATGCAACAAGTAGAATAAAGAGGGCGAAAAAATAAAGAGTGTTTTCTTGAGATGACGTAGAAGTGAACCTCAAATGCACACTGAGAGGACACTTCAAGATGGTCTCTATGACTCAGTAGGAATGCAATTTCTCCATGAGAAAACAACAGTGCTAACAGTTGAACTGGCTGTTTTCTGAAGGTTGAAAAAAAGGCAGGAAATTCTCCCCATCCAGCCCGTTTCAAGATAGTAGACAGATGAAATGTAATTAAAGAACCTGCTTCATTTGGGAATGAGGGCAATGTGACTTTTTATGCAAGAGACTATATGCTTCCTGGAGTTCTTTGTGGCACACATGTTTTTCATGTTTTATAGTACTGCTCAGAGCAATATCATCCTGTGAGTACAGAGTACTATATATGAACTTGACAGTCCACATTCGTTTCACACCCCCTCTTCCAAATTTTTTAATTTACTTTCTTCTCAATATAAATTTTTCCTTCCTGTTTGTGTAATCAAAACCATGTTAGTGCTTCTGCATAGAAGATATGCAATATTCTACACTTATATATGGACATATATATATATTATATATATTCATAAGCACTTTTCTCATTTGGTTACTTAAAATGTAATTGGCAGATATTTTAATTACACAAGTAAACCAAAAATAGCAGAAATACTGATATGTTTCAATCTTCCAGAAATAAACACACAGAAACGAAGTGAATCATATCTCAGCTTGGACCTTGAATACCACAGAAGTATCTGAAGCTGCTCCCAGGTGCCTCTGTCAACCTGCATGTTCTGTACCTGGACATGCTATAACAACTCACTGCTAACCTGCAGTATGCATGGCATGTGTAATGCTCAATAGTCCATTGTTTTAAGGACAGCACCAGTTTAATCTGGCACGTCTGCAAGTTGCTTTTGGTATGGACATCAAAGTAATGAGCCTGGTTACTTGTCATCTCCTTCAAACTCCATTAAAAGCAGGTCAGAGGACCTCATTTTATATATCTGAAGTTCATTCTTAATCCATCATCAGAAAATCAAGTCCAGTAATTAAGCAATCTGGTGGCATGATTTTTAAATGTGCATTTAATGATTCTGCTTATTTAACTTACTGGAGGAAAAGAGATATCTGGCTTGAAAGCATATCCAAATCCCATGACATGCAGACATTTCCTTCCTATCATAATAATAGATATAATACACTGTATATGGCATAACAGAATTAACATAAAGTGCAAATGGCAGCTCTAATTCTTTAGATAGTATTTTCCTCTCCAAAAAATGAATGCTTTTGCTTTTGTTCTGTTTTACTAATTATGTTTAGTGAGTACTAGGACCTGAAAATATACTTCATAATTTTGTTTTGCTCTATTGTGATGGTATGAAAGTCAAATTCATGACATTAGGCATTACGGGTTGTCATGTGCTGCAATTGTGTCATTAATTGCTACTTAATGAAGTGTTTATGTACATAGTTTGTGTATGTTAATGTATTGAGTTTTCCCTGGAGCGGAGGGATGCCTGAAGGAGGTTGAGATCCCATGGGAAGCCCACACTGAGACAGGCTTCTGGTAGGACCTGGGGCCCCATGGAGGGAGAAGCCCACACTGGAGCAGGTTTGCTGGCAGGACTTGTGACCCAACAGGGGACTAATGCTGGAGCAGTCTGTTCCTGAAGGACTGTACACCATGGAAGGGACCCACACTAGAGCAATGGAAAAAATGTGAGGAGTCTTTCCCCTGAAGAGAAAGGAGCAGCTGAAACATGATGAACTGTTGGCAATCCTGATTCCCCACACCCCTGTGCTGCTGCAGGGGAGCAGGGAGAGAAATCGGGAGCAAAATTGACATCAGGGAAGGGAGGGGTGAAGGGAAGATGTTTGTAAAATTTTGTTTTACTTGTTATTGTACTCTGATTTCACTGGCAATAAATTCAATTTCCCTAAGTGGAGTCTTTTTTGTCCATGACAGTCACTGGGGAGTGATCTCTCCCTGCCCTTATCTTGACCCGTGAGTCTTTAGTTATATTTTCTCTCCCTTGCCCAGCTGCGGAGGGCAGTGACAAAGCCCTGACTGGTGTCAGTCAGGGTCAAACTAAAACTTGAGTATTTCTTTATGGAAGATGTTTTTAATGTTATTTTTTCAAAAAGGGAAATTATATTTTTCAGGTTAGATCACCTATAATTTTTGTTGTAAGAGGCAAATTAAAATGCATCACAATAACATTCCTTAAAACAGCAAACTTATTTCGAAGCTGATGAGAAATATCTTCATATACCACTAAAATATATTATCTCTCTGACTTATGTTGAGTAGGTGCTTAACAGCCCTAGAGGCAACATGCAGCATTTTAAAATGAGAAGTAATGAATAATTTTGTCAGCTAAATTTCAAGGAGTATTTGAGGCAAGATGAGTATGGAGAAGCAGATTAATATTTTGTCAAAAGATTTTGGCTAGCATAAAACCTTAATTCCAAAGATGACACATTATGATAACTGTAAAATATTAGAACCTTCACCTTTTAGTTCCTTATAGATTATTCAATCTTAATTACTTTTGTTATACCTTCATCTTCTCAATCATCTGTAAGAATATGACTACTCACAAGTACTGACAAAAGTCTGAGAGCATACTCCAAGCAAGCCAGAATAAAATTACTGTTTTCTTCTCAAGGATATTTTTCACTTCATACAATTAGCTGCAGTGGTCTTGGTATCTTTTGTTTTCATTTGTCAATTTATTTATTTACTTTTATTTATTCTAAAATATTAATTTAAATTTATTTTCTGTTTTTTATCAGAAACTGTAAAAGGCCAATTTTGAATTTTAGTCCAGCCATTAAAAGTCAGATTCAGGCAAAAACCCCAAGACAGAGTAGTACCTGAGAAAAGAGGAAGTTAAAAATGAAAGTAAAATTATAACTACACTAAATTCAGTGCCAAAATTCTCATGCAGAGTGTGGAATTAAAGATTTATTTTCCTGAAAATGAAAACATACCCTACACCCAATGTCATTTGGCTATGTAAAGATTGTACTTCTATAGATTAAAAGCAAACTGCTCTTATCCTTCAAATACCTAATCAAAGCACATTTCAGTGACAGAAAAGCAATTTCTGTGAATTAGTACTGTATAATATTATAAGCTCTGCATTTAGTAATATATGCACTAAACTGCAGAGAATAATGGTTATATTAAAGTGCAGACTAATAAAAATTGGTGCCTTTGCCTCTAACTTCTGACAATGAGGGTTATAAGTCTTTTTAAACATGAGAAGTACGATTTTTATGATTTCTATGCAAGCTGGTTGATACAAGATGTGCATCAAGATTTGCCTTTGCTGTGTTACACATAACCTCAAAGGCTCCCCACATCTCATATGGGGAACTGAGCAATAATTTCTTCAGCCTTTCCAATGATGGCAAAGTTAACCATCTTTCCTAGGATGCTGCTAAAATTCTTGATGTCTAAGACTTTAGACTGCAGGAGGGTGACACAGACACAGCATGTTTTATGTTGGAGAGATAAAACAGTAAAGACTTTAGCAATAACCTTATGAGTGTGAGAATTGAATTTTATGTTTACATATCATATTTTCTTTTCCACAGTGCTCAAAAATGCTGCACATTGGATGCTTAGGTTGTGAGTTCCAATTAAAAATTGTGAATGTTGAAGCTATATATGAAGGGACTTTTATGACAGCATCATTATAATTTTACAGAGTTTTATGAAAATCTGGAATAATCTTTATATGAGATTTTGCAGAAAGATTCTCCACCTAAATGAAAAGGTAAAAAGAAAAACAAGGAACAGATAAAAAAAGGTCATCAAAACTAGAACTCGTATGCAAATCATACCAAGTACACCAAGTAAGGCATCTCTAAACGTCTGATAATTCAGAAAATGTGAAAAGTGAAGCTAAAAATTAAAGTAGAACAAAAAATACTTGTTCTAGGTGGAAACTGAAGATAAGCTAAAGTGCATATCTTATGGAAGTGGCAGAAAAAAATGTGAAGGGATATAAAAATGCAGAAAAATAATCTGTAGAAAATTCTAATTCTCTGTACTAGGAATCAGCTGATGTTTTTAACAAGGTGATTGAAGGAATAAAGTTTTAATATGAATCACTATATTTTTAAAAGTTTTTAGTCTGATAAAAAATTTGTCATGCAGCCTTTGGAAAGAAAAACACTTTGCAGAGGGCAATCTTGCTGCTTAAACAGGACGAGAGTGCACCCTGTCATGTCTGTACAAATGATACGAGTAAGTTGTGCTATCTGGAAAGCAACTGTTTCACTTAACCCAATATGTTTTCCTTCTGCTTTATTTTTCATTATATTTTTATTTTATTATATTTTTATTTTATTATTCCTTCAGAGTTTCCTTCTGCTTTATTTTTTTTCTGCTATCAATAGTTGAACAGAAAATATATTTAGGATAATAATCATGATCTGTGGTGCCCAAGAAAAGAAAGAATAATCAACTCTGAAATATAGGAAATTCTCTTTAAATGTGAGAGAAAAAAAACTTTCCTATTTAAGGGTTATTGGACATTGGAACAGGTTGGCTAGGGAATTTGCAGAGTCTTCCTCCTTGGAATTACTTAAAATCTGACTGAACGCAGTCAGGCACTTTGCAACCTCAGCTGCTGTGTAGTCCAACAAAGTGGCTTTGGATATGACAACATGTAAAATCCTTAGAACAGGTGGTCTTTTCAGAGATTTAGCTGAAAAAAAATCCACTTTGACTATTCTGAAAAAAAAAAACAACCCTGTATTGCTGAGTAAGAACTATAAAATCCTTGGAAATGCATATTTTGTTGAAGAATGCCCATGAAGTTTTTTTCTGGGCCACTCAAACTATTGACCATAATAAATAAAGGATCAGTTTGTTTCTCCTGGCCAAGGGTGAAATTGTGAGAAGGGAGAGAACTATTACACCATGTTCATTTATTAGGTTTCCTTATTGCAAAGCAGTACTAGCCAAAGTAGTACAAACCAGAAGAAGCCTGGTTCTCACCTGGCTCCATACTGTGCCAGTTAATCAAGACCGAAAGCATCACTAAAGCTTCACAGAAATTTTTTTGTGGGTAGGGTTAGAAGACTAACAACTGAATAAGTGTTCATGCTGACTGCAGCAACAATATAGCTGAAACGCTGTCAGGGACTAATGTATCTTTGTCTATTTATGTGTTTCTTGAGGGTGAGGGATCCTGATTTGCATTTTCAAGAGTCTACTAGCTTTTTTTTGTTTTCAGTTGGACTGGTAATCCACTAACCTTGTGACTCCCACCTACAGAACTCAAAGGTGTGCATGTGTGTGTACATACTGCACTGACTGCTCTACTGGAAGAACAGAAGTTCACATACAATGAAAGTTTTACCATTCCAGTCCTTGTCCTTACTGATCCTATCTAATCATTTTGACTCAGCAGATCAAAGTCAGCTTCTTCTAAACTTCTTGGGCCACAAGAGAGTTTCACTCCTCTCATACAACTTCTCAAAATCATAGGACCTCAAATGCACCTATTCATTCCATTTCATCTATTTTTCAAGAGATTTGCCTGACCCAAGTTTAGGAGGGAGAGTTTCCTTTGTTTTCATCTGGTGAGTATTTCACTGCTCAGACTGACCTCACTGATTGAGCTTCTCTTAAAGTCAGTCAACTCAAGTCTTTTTTGAGTTTAAACTGGTTTTCCTGAATGTACCACCTGCACTATCCTATCCTCTCCCAAGTTGTTAGTTCTAGCTTTCAAGCAGTTGCAAACTATTACCTTAAGCAAAACAAATTTTTAAAAAAATGAAGTGTTTATATGTATGATGTTAAACCTTTCTTTTTTGCTTCGATTTCCAACAGACGGTTATTTTCACATTTAGAGTATTTCCTGACAGAATGTTGTACTTATATACCCTTGTAACTGCTTCCTGGAATTATCTCAGGTAGACCAGATTAGGCAGGTGATTGCTTAGAACCTCAGGGCTGAACAAACAGTAAATTCTTTTCTCACAGAACCACTAACAAATACACATTTCAGCACCGTGAAGGGTAAGGCCATATATTTCAGATATGTGAGCCCAAAGACAATCTATTAAGTCAGTTTACTATAACTGCCTTACTATAAAGACAAACCAAATCCAGGACAATTTTACTTCCTAATATATTTTCTGCTCAGTTCCCATGGGCAGGTTGAGTCTGTAGAAGGTTGAGCATGTACTTGGAAGATCTAAATATATAAACACAAAATGCAAATCTAACCACACTGCCCAGAACAGGCAAAGAGAAATGTCTGCCCCCAAAAAATCTCTAACACTTGCACAAACATGAATGTTGAAGGCCTGAACCTGCTCTTCGTTTGATATTTATATATTCTTGTTTTGTTTGTTTGATTAATTTTAAATGAAATAGCTTCTAATTAGATATCTTCATATACATATATTCAAGCATAATACAGAAAGACATCAAAATATGTATATGCAGTTTATATTTTACTTAAATAAACAAATGTCATTTATGTAAATAGTTTAAAATATATTATTTGAAATTCAGTGTAAATTTAGAGAAATACCACTGGGGAGAAAATAAACAAAAAAGAACCACAAACAAAGAACTGTGAACCACAGAGACGAATCAATGGGAGAGGGGTAAGCTCTCCCAGTCAGCAGGTAGGGGAACACGTGGTTCTGAATGCTACGTATATGAAAAACCTAGGCACACTGCAATAGAACAAGAGTTTTCTGACTTTCTTGGGGTATATCCCCCAATCTATTTTGAAAATTAAAGGTGATTGCTTTATACTTATAATTAATTTTCATTTGGTAGAACAGGGCTAATTAAACGAAATTTTGTAATCTCACAATACACTACAGGGGTAAATTCTTCAAAAAAATGTTACCATAAAAAACATTAAAAGGCTCTTACTGAAAAATGTACACTGAAGGCTGAGTATTGTTGTACATTTCAACAATTCTCAATATCCCACATATGATAAAATCTATTGACATCATTACCTTAGGCAAAAAAAAAAAAAAGGCAATCCCACAGAAAGGAAATGAAATTTACATCTACACTTTTCTTTTAAGAAATTAAAATAAAGAAACATTTATCAGGTTTGACAGCATACTTTCATACACAAACTGAACAAGAGCTTAAAATAAAATGATAATTTTCTATCTCACACCAGATAATAATAAATTTTCAATCTGAAGTAATATTTACAAAAGCATACCATGAAATTATATTTTTCTGCTGAAGATAAACAGAAGCACTGCAGTTTATGACCTAGTGAAAAGCAAGATTTTTACTATAATATTTTTACATGGATAACAGTTTGGGTAGTCCGTCTAATTTTCTTTTAGAAATCTATCTATCTGATTCATTTTTCTGCCCACACTAGCTAGCCAAAGAACATATTAGGGCATAAGAAAGAAATATGGAACTCAAAAAACAGCAAGCAAATAATTTTATTTTCAGGCAATTATAGACAGTTATCTCTATCAAACAGAAAGATATAAAATTAATTAAAGATATTTTAAAATAACAGTGAAATATATGTATCAATACAGTGCTTATTTTTTATGTTCTTCTTTTACTTAATATTTGCTTTAATACAAGATTATTTCTTACAAAAAGAGTGAAGGAGAAGCCAAGTTCCTGTGTTACTGTCTACATTTTGCAGCATAAATCTAAGACTGAGAACTGTATGTCTAAAAAGGAAACGAGGAAGGGGGGAAGGTAGGGAGGGAAGGAAAAAATCAAGAAAAGGAACATAGCTGTCAAAATCAGATACTAGAGTGGGACTCTGGGAAATCTGGTCCTATTCCCAATTCTGCTGTAAGTCTGCTTGGTGACTTTAAAAAAGTTACTTCTCTCTAAGCATTAATTTCTCTCTATATAGGCTGCAGATGCAGATGCTGTCTCATGATCATGTGTTGAGAGTCACAGGTGGAAAAATATTACTATAATATTAATAAACTTTTTTTACAAAAGACCCTTATTACAACCAGGTGCCAGTTGGTGCCAGTTGATTGACTGATGAGATATAGCTTTTTACCACTGACACCAGGGCACAGAAATACCCAAACAGCCACATGAAAGAAATATTATTGTCAAGATTATAAATAATAAAGGCAAAATATTTAGGAATACTTTTCCTGAAATCTACTCTGAAAATGTCTTGTTCTAAATGAACCATCTTAGCACAACAAGTATAACATAGAGAAACAAATTAGTTACTACTGAACACTTGTTTCATCCTCAGAAATCAGAGACAGATGGGGCAAACATGACCCCCACCAGATGCTAAAAAACTGCAGAATTCCCCAACCCCTTGGAATGAGTTTTCCATGTAGCACAATTGCAGAATTCCTTTCTGAACAGAAAGAAAGAAACAAAGATATAGACATAATTTTTTGTCCATTTTCTAAATTCTCCTTGCACACATTATATTCCTTTTAAGAAATAATTCAGGTAATATTGACAGTTTTGACACAATTCATGCATGGAGTACACCTAATCACATATAAAATAGACTCATTGCCTAGAAGCAGCCTCAAGGGATTATATGATTATTCCTCTAGTTCATGGCAGGATCAGTATATGACAGATGTTTGCTGAACCTGTTCCTAAAAACTTCCCATGGTGGAGATTTCAAAAGCTCCTGTGTACTTCAGTGACCATTTGCTGTAGTCAAAATCTCTTTATTCAGAACTTATATGGCAAAAGGATTGGATTTCAAGTCAAAATTGGAATACAAGGTTAATATATGGAGAAAAAGGTAAGACAGAATATACTTCAACAATTAATTTTGTGGTATTCTTAGGTAAACCTGCCTAAAAATGTAATGTATTAACTAAATATATGCACAACCAGTCCATGGAGAAGAACATATTTGTATTTATTCATTTACAATGGACCATTTTCACTAGAAGAGAAACAAGGATACATTTTAATTTTAAAAAGTCTGCTCTCATTATCCCCAAAAGAAAGTAGCCCGTTGGAGTGATTTGGACTTCATGAAATTAAATGGACTGGGATACATGGCATTGGGAATCTCATTCTCTTAGTCTCTTATCCTGAAGCTAAGATGGTGTTATAAAGCCTGGGAGACCCAAGGGGCTTTTGCAGATGCTGCTCAAATGCATTTAACTGGACCCAGTTGATTAAAAGTGAAAAAAAAGACAGAGCCTTGTTGTACGTGTACCCTGTAGCACCCACCAGCCCTGCAGTACTCATTATGGATAAGCCTCTTTTCCCATCGTCCTTCAGTCAGTTATAATTGTGTAGTGATTCTTCAAGTCATAGAACAGAATCATGGTGTGGTTTGCGTTGGGAGGGAATTTTAAAGACCATCTTGTTCTTTTCCCTTGCTGTGGGCAGGAACACCTTTCACTAGATCAGGTAGCTCAGAGTCACTGATATTTGTTCTGATCTGGTATTGTTGCAGTGGTGGAACATGGGGGAAAAAGGTTTGTCAGTTCTGAGTGGAAGGTACTGTGCACAGTGTCAGATATTTGCCAGTGAGCCTAGGACTGACAATCCAGCCTCTACATGTCGCAATGACTTGTGCAAGAGAAATTAGGTTGTTTTTCTTGTGCTTGTGTAATACTTATATCTTGTTCTTATTTAACTTCTTTCTTTTTTTTTTATTTTTTTTTAATATTCCTTCTATGACCATTCAGTTAGGCCCCAAGTATGTATGTGGGGGGAGAGATTTGCTCATAAATACTTAAAAATCTATTTGTTTGATAGAAATTAATTTCCTTCCAGCTGCAACACTGAAAAACGTGAAGCTGTCACTACCTCAAAACTTCCTACACTCTATAAGGCTGTTCTGTCATGGCCATTATTGTACCTTGTCTTCCTATATTATATTGAATCTTTCAAAATTCAAGATTTATGTGATTTCATGTGGTATAAGGTGCTATATATGTTAGCAATTTTAAAGTATATGTTTTAGACAATCTTTCTACAAGGACTTCAGAGGGGGAAAAATGTATGTTCTGCAAAACCAAACATCCTAAAAAACCTCACAAACAACATATTAAGTGAGGATTTATATAGCCCATATTTCTTATTATATATTTTTCCTTGAAATTAAAGTAATTATGCTGTTAATAATTAAAACAAACATAAAATTGTTTAGAAGCCAGTGAAAGCTCTTCAGGTACAGCAATTAATGATTTCTGCAGTATATTTACCTGTCATAAATGCTTATAGCACAAGGATGAATTAAAGACATATTTTAATCAGAATTAAAAATAGACAAAACAATCTGACACTTTGCTCTCCTCCAATTGCAAGTTTAACTTTGAGAAATATAATAATCCAATATCAAATATTTTACAAAACTACAAAAACATGGATATTCTCTTATCCTTATCAATTTATAATTAATATTCATAGTGGAGGAAAAAGTGAATTTTTCACAGTGGCAGGAAACCCATTCCATTGAGTGCAGTGGATAAGTTTCATACTAGATACCAAAAAAAATGAGATACAAAAGTGCACTAAAGAACAATGTTTTTGGAATAACTCCTATTCCTCCTTTTGAAACAAAACTAATTCTACTTTTAAATTATTATTTAAATTTCAAATATACTGTTCTCAGTGTCATTTTATCTACTTAGAAATCTCAGCAAGATAGCTTTATTTGCTTGTTTTGCCCTCTTATAGTGAAATTCAGTTTGCAGCAGCCACTTACTTAGGTACATATTATCCATTAGCTTTCTGGTCTTTCTTTCTGAAGATGTTATAGAGTGTGTCTTATTTGATTTCATCTTCAAATGCTTGCTTAAAATACATCGGATGGGTGCCTGTGACAACAGTGAAAGATGACACAACTGTAGATGCTTCATTTTGACAGAGCTACAATTAGACTACGTGAATCTCATTTTGTGTCATCCTTTAAGACAGAGTTTCTCCATGACTGAGTACAGCAGACAAATGAACATGCAGAAAATAAAACTTTACATTGAAAATCCCTCCCAGTCCTCCCTTTGGATAATTCTGGCAGTACAACACAATTCAGTTCTCAGATGAACAACCTCTTTCTTTTCTTTTGTTCTGCTTTGCTCTGTAGTAATGCTGACTTGGAAAGGAATTTTTAGGAAAAAAGTGTTTCCACTGCATATGCCCACTATTCGGCAAAGAGATCCAGAAAGAGAAAAACAATGGTATAAAATGTCTCTCCTTTCCATAACACTACAAAACTCCATGTTAAAAAGTATTTTATTTTTAAAAACAAGAAAGAAAGACCTTGGCTCAGTTTTGCAAAAACCTTGATGAAATTACACACAGGGTAAAATTCTAAGGGGCAGTAGAAATTAGGGGGATCAGAAGCAGGAAGTGCACAGGAGCAAGGGTAGGTCTCGCTGTTATCGTCCAAATAGATGAAGAAGTAATGGCACTGAGTGTTGTCATGGTTTCTTACACTTTAAAAGAGAAGCTGCAGGCTACACATGAGCTTCTAGTTTCTTTACTAGCTACTTTAGTATATTTATTTTTGTATCTTTATTGAATATTTATTTTTAATCTGTATCAAGTTTACCCACGTGTACCTCATATTCTCTAATACTGGAAGATACAGAGCAGACCAGTACAGCATGCTTAGCTATTTTTACCTGTTATCTGGCCCTAAATAATGTAATTGCTGAGCAAATAAGCACAAGTTTCAGACTCTGTGTGAGAAATACACATGCATAACATGCACAGTGGCAACATTAAGATGTGGTATTAGGAACTTAATGGACGATAAAAAATGAAATTCTTTAAGCTACCACACCGACCTTCAGCAGGAACTCTTTATTCTACAAATGTATCCAAACACTAAAGTGACATCAAGTAGGATGTGAATTCTTGTGGACAGGGGTGTTCATTGAAAATGCACAGTCAAGTTTCCCTGAAATATAGTGGAGCACTTGTCAGTTAAAGGCACAGATTTGTACCGGCAAAGCTTTAAGAAGTCCAAAAACATGAGCACTGCTAATCTTCCAAATCGACACTGCTGTGAAACTGATCTCCAGAGGAGTTCCAAGCTAACAAATAAAATTTGCCAGGACTGATACTGGTTGTTCTTTCCAGATCTCCCTGAGTTGATGCACCTGCCTTTACAGTGAAGCCAATGAAAAACAATCTATGCATAGCACTGCTTAAAGTCAGTGTGCCGTCCTGTAAACATCAGCTATGCTAAACCAAAATCAATGTAAACCTTCCTTTTGGGGAATAGGAAGATATATGAAAACTCTACTCCACTATCTCCACAATGTCTATCAATAAGTGGTCTTAGAGAAGTTGTACCTGGCACTGAAAAAGGGAACAGAGAATACTTTGTACTGCAAGCCCCACTGTGACTACTGTCATCACACACATTCACATTGCCACGTACATTACAAAGAATAAACCCTGTGTCCAGCCCCAGCAGACTTTGACCTGCAGTCCATGGAGTGAGGACAATGCAGCTGGCCGTGCTGCTCAGTCAAAGAAAGGAGCTGACCACCTTTGCCTGCCCAGCTGGCCCCAAAAAGATATCTCACACAGATGCCAAGATCCATCATGATCATTTTCAGGATAGCAGAGACAGCATATTTTTCTCAGAACTCATCATATCCTATCTGAGAAATAACAACTGGAGACTTCTCTTTGCAAGTAGTACAGGTGGCCAGGAGTGCCCAAAGTCAAATTTTTCTAGGTGACTAATAAAAAGAAATCTCAAATCTTATTACAGATCAGCAGTATCCCTACTGTGCTAAGGAAATAAATGCTAGTGTGTACCAAACTGTGCTATATTCTCCTCTTTCTTCCCATACTATGTTAACAAACCCATGAAAGGACATTAGACAGTGGGTATTTTTGCATCCTGCTTCCATTATTTGCCAACTACCCATCCAAACACTTCGTTTTCAGTCTGAGCAAGCCAAAAACTTCTGCCTTGATCACAGTAGAGTGAAATTCACCTGGTGAGGAAGCTGAATGAAAGCTTTCTATAATGCTGCCCCATCAAATAATAAATATAAGAATTCTCTCTAATTAAGTATCTGTTTGACTTTTGTTTGGGAGATGATATGGTCAATGTCAGTGAGTCGTTGTGAAGTTTAAATGAATTGAGATTGTATGGATTCCTGCTTCTGGTAAAATTATTAAGAGTAAATACATCATGAACTGTGTCAGTGACATGAAAAATTACAAATTACTCAAAAGGACAGAAATGGTGAAAATCTTAATCTAAATCTTCTTTCTTATTATTATTTTGCCACACTAATTCATGTTACTGGTTCTTCTATGATCTTCAATGATTGCTAGTCCATGAATTGTCAGTTAAAAAAATAATTTCAAATAAATAATGTGAATTTTCAAATTGTTAATTTTTATCTCAGTGGAACTCTCTAATTACCCATATACATCTTATATTTGGGGAAATATGACAGTATGATGTACAGTCAGTAACAAAGAGTGTACTTAGTAATAATTGGTGAGAATAATATGTGAATTGCAGATCTATTTCACATCTATTGCACGTCTTAAAAAATTAAGAATCAAACGATAGCTATGACAATATATTACAACAATTATGACAAATAAAATTATAATCATAGCAACAAGAAGACACTAAGAGGGAAATAGAAAAAAAAAATCACTAGACCAAGAAGGCTAGGCTACTCTTCCTATTACCAGTTCAGAGGTTGGTTTGACATTTGGAAACTATTGATTCCTGATGTTCTGATCAACTCATCTTTACTACCCAGTTTTGAACAAATTTATTCCTCATAATTTTGATTTTTTTATTATTTTAATACAATACTTTGCATTTCTTGTAACCTGGTGATAAAATTATTTTTAAATATAATATCATATAATATGAACTGATCTTTTAATGCCACATTCTCTTTCTGTTATTATTCTGGCTTAGTATTGTTGCAATTATCTCAAGGGCTCTATCAACAACATATGAAGCTATATGCTATGAGCTAAAGAACTATGTAATGTATTAAATAATTTCACCCAACTATGATTTTATTTATTAAACTAATTGTAGTGGTTTCACCCTAGGCCTTCCTGGAGACCAACTTGTAACCAGGAAGGAACTAGAAAAGTGATCACGGAAGTATTCCATGCTATTCCTTTACGTAACTGGAGGTAGAAATAAAGCCAGTGGGAGGGATCGCGCCCTCTTCCTCTCCGGCGAGGTTCGAGAACGGTGGGTCCCTGTTTCGGTCGAGCTTATCTGGAGCCAAGGCCTACAGTGACTGCCGCTATCCGCTTCGCGTGAGAGGAGAGCCTTGGGCTGCGTCAAGTCATTCTGCCTGTTCGAAGGGAAGTGGTGAGATTTCTGCTAGTTTGCCTTCGGCTGGCTGTTTGACTTGCTCGGTCCTTGCCCCTTTTTGTCTCTCTCCCTTTCCCTCCCCCTTTCCCCCCCCCCCCCCAGGTGTGTGGTATTTTCCTTTTGTGTATCGTCTCATATGTAAAATCTATATATATATATACATATATATTTGCTATAGCTTTGGCTGCTTGGTTGTTTTTTTTTTTTTTTTTTTTTTTTTTCCCTCTTTTCCCTCTCTGGGAGGCGGGTCCTTGTTGTCGAGTTTTGGGGACTTGGCGGGAAGCCAGCTCGAAACTTGTACAACTTTTCTGGTAGCAGAGGATGGTTATTTTGGTTAAGCTTGGCTTGTTTTGATAAACATTCTCCGGGAAGACAGCCAAGCTCAGTGTTGTTTTGCAAACCGATCTATTGTTTTGGGAACAGGTCTGGGAACACTGACAGAGTCTGGGAAAGCAGCCAAGGAAACTTTGTTTATATAAACAAAGTTTGTTTTGGGATCAGGAAGAAATAATAACAAAAACAATGGCTATTTCATTAATTGGTCTTATAATTCTAGCCACCTTTACACCTGTGTCAGGCTATTCTATAGGGAGACGTCCAGACCTTGAGGATGGATGGAACGAATTGCTTCCATCCTTTAATTTTGACATCGAAGGTTTGGTAAAGGAGATCCCCATGGTAAAAATCGGCTCTAATTACTATGTAAATCTCATTGCAACCATACTGTCATTGATAAAGGTACTGGAAGTGCTCCTTAAACTTGGAAGAATGGGGTTCCGTTGCTTTCCCTCTTGTAGGAAAGATCATACCTCAAAGGGACTCGCTGGAACTTTGGAGAGGGTTGCAGACAGGCCAGTCTCCGGGTGGCATGGAGCTTGGGAAGATTTCGGTAGATTAGTAGGACATGTGTCACCCTCCATTAATTGGGTGTTCACACCAGAACAAATGTTTGATTCTGGTGAGATGGCCCGCTGTTTGGCAGAAGGGTGCTTTTGCTATAAAGACCCGAATATGCAATTCTCCGCTTTGTGCTGGGGCCTGGCTAATGCTTATCGAGCTGCCATAGACCACCTTCAGAGGGTTAAGGTCAACACAGAGACCCAAACCACGCCACTTGAAACCAGTGATGTCCCTATTAGGTCCACAGAAGTTGGGGTCCAAACACAACCTGAAGTCAATGCCATTTCTACTAAGTCCACTAGAACCGGGACCCAAGCTAAGAACCGAAAGGTCATCATTGCCCCTATAAAGAAGAAGAAGACGTGGGTAAGGGAGATCAAGGAACTTACGGACCCATCTCCGCAACTAGAATGCACAGAAGAAAGAGAAGAAGAAGAAGAAGAAGAAGGAACAGAGGACGTAGTGGACAAAGGAGCGGCAGCAATGGGAGAAGGAGCAAGAGCAAGTGATGAAGGCATGACTGCGAGAGAGGAAGAAGTGGTTGTGACTGAGGAAGGAGCGATTGGAAGAGAAGAAGCAGCTACCAAAGAGGAAGAAACGGCTACACGGGAAGAAGCACGTCCAAAGGAACTAGGGGCACGACCAAAGGAATACAGAATGGCATCAAAAGGAAAGAAAGCAACAGTACAAACGGCCGGTGGTGTATTGTCGCTTGATGATTTATACCCTGACTACACATTCAGTGTTGCAAAAGACGCAAAGAAGGAGCCAAAGCATCCCCCTCAATTGGAGGGGGAATTATCCCTACCCCTCCAGACCCAACCTTCTCTTGGAGGTGTGAATGATTGGAGGAGGAGGCCCTTATCTCAGCACGCGAAAGATTACTCACTACCTCCACCCGCGGGGTATCACGAACGACACAGGAGTCCATCCCCATGGCATGACTGGTATAGAAGTCCATCTCCACGGCGTGAACGACGCAAAAGTCCATCTCCGCGGCGCGAGCGGCATAGGAGTCCATCCCCACGGTATGAACGACGTAGAAGTCCATCTCCGCGGCGTGAACAGCGTAGGAGTCCATCCCCACAGTATGAACGGCGTAGAAATCCACCTCCACAGCGTGAACAATATAGAAACTTATCCCCACGGCATACCCAGTCTCCACCTCCACATGAGAGATATAGGGAGGAAGTGGGAGCAGTCCCACGTAGGAGTGGAAGAGTAAAGAGAGAGGTGGAAAAGATTCTACGTGGGAGAGATGGACAAGAAATAATGCGAGAAAGTGAAATTACACAATCACTGACCACAAGAGAGCTTCGAGATTTACGGAGAGATTATATGCGCTTGCCTGGTGAAGAAGTCCTCACCTGGTTGGTGCGATGCTGGGACAAGGGAGCTGATAGTCATGTAATTGAAGGTGATGAAGCACGACAGTTGGGATCCATTGCTCGAGACCCTGTGATAGAGCAAGAAATGGGGAGAGAGAAAATGGCCTCCAGACTTTGGCTCCGAATCCTCCACGCAGTGAGAGTGAAATACCCATTTAAGGAGTCCCTGAAGAGTTCTTCAAGAAGGTGGAGAACTGCGGAAGAAGGCATCCAATACCTACGGGAATTGACCATGTTGGAGATCATCTATTCTGATCCAGATTATTATGACATCCAAGTTCCTGAGAGTGTTCCCTGCATGCAACCAATGTGGAAAAAGGTAATTCAAGGTGCTCCTAAACCATATGTTTCCTGCTTGATATCCGCATATAATCCAAAGATGGAGGAACCAAACGTGGAAACCATGTGTACTTGGATAAGAACCATAGAGGAAAATATGGAAGACTCCTTCAATCCCCTCTACCGACGCACCTACGATAGGGAAAGAATGGAGAGAGATTATGAATATTCCAGATATGAGGACGACCTTAGAGACAGAGAGGACAGAAGGTATAGAGACTACCAAGAAAGGCCAATGGGAAGATCACGGCGGGACCGACAAAGACGACCTCGGCCTAGACCTCGATCCTGGTCTCGATCTCGCTCACGGTCCCTGTCATTCACACGTCGAAGGAAAGAGAACTCCAAGCGTTGGTCACGTAACCAACTATGGGCATACCTTCGTAGTAAAGGAGAAAACATGAAGAAGTGGGATGGTGAACCCACTTCTAAGCTTGAAGCTAGAGTGAGGGAGCTGAAGCGAAAGAAGACTGTCAAGAAAGTTGTCTATGTAGTAGACGGAGATTTCTTAGAAGAGAAACTGCGATCGCCGAAACACGAGAAGATGGAGGTCCACTTCGACAACAGCAAAAAGTCTAAGAGGTCAAAGTCAAACTCTGACGACGAATGCTCTGATCAAGACCAGTAGAGGGGCCCTGCCTTCTGCCAGGAGAAGGAGAGGGACCAAGAAGATAACCGAGTTTACTGGGCTGTGTGGGTTCGATGGCCTGGCACATCGGATCCTCAGAAATACCAGGCCTTGATAGATACTGGAGCCCAGTGTACTGTAATGCCTTCAGAGTATAAGAGCACCGAGACTGTTACTATTTCTGGAGTGACCGGAGAGTCTCAAGAATTGTCAGTAGTAGAGGCGGACATGAGCTTGACAGGAGACCAATGGGAAAAGCGTCCCATTGTGACGGGGCCAGAAGCCCCTTGCATCCTTGGTATGGACTACCTAAGAAGAGGATACTTCAAAGACCCGAAAGGGTACCGGTGGGCTTTTGGTATAGCCTCGGTGATTGAAGAGGAGTCCAAGCAATTGTCTGCCCTTCCTGGCCTCTCAGAAGACCCTTCCATTGTAGGATTACTGCGAGTTAAAGATCAAGAAGTGCCAATAGCCACAACAACTGTACACAGACGACAGTATCGGACAAACCGAGATGCTGTGATCCCTATCCACAAAATGATCCGAAAGTTGGAGAGCCAAGGGGTGGTCAGCAGAACCCATTCACCCTTCAACAGCCCCATCTGGCCTGTGCGTAAATCCGATGGAGAGTGGAGACTGACTGTGGACTATCGTGGCTTAAATGAAGTTACGCCACCGTTGAGTGCTGCCGTGCCAGATATGTTGGAGCTCCAATACGAGTTGGAGTCCAAGACAGCAAAGTGGTACTCCACCATCGACATAGCCAACGCGTTTTTCTCCATTCCTTTAGCGGCAGAGTGCAGGCCACAGTTTGCTTTCACCTGGAGGGGCGTTCAATACACCTGGAATCGACTGCCCCAGGGGTGGAAACACAGTCCAACCATCTGTCATGGACTGATCCAGGGCACACTAGAGAAGGGTAAGGCTCCCGAACACATCCAGTACATCGATGACATCATTGTATGGGGGGATACAGCAAAGGAAGTTTTCAAAAAAGGACAGACGATCATCCAGATTCTCCTCGAGGCCGGTTTCGCTATCAAGAAGAGCAAAGTCAAGGGACCTACCCGAGAGATCCAATTCCTAGGGGTGAAATGGCAAGATGGACGACGCCAGATACCAACAGACATAATCAATAAGATTGTAGCAATGGCTCCCCCCACCAACAAGAAAGAAACCCAAGCTTTTCTGGGAGCAATAGGTTTTTGGAGGATGCATATCCCAGAATATAGTCAGATTGTGAGCCCTCTTTACTTTGTGACCCGTAAAAAGAACAATTTCCAATGGGGTCCTGAACAACAACAAGTTTTCAAGCAGATCAAGCAAGAAATTGCACATGCTGTGGCTCTTGGACCAGTTAGAACGGGACCAGATGTAAAGAACGTGCTCTACTCTGCAGCTGGAGATAAAGGTCCCTCCTGGAGCCTCTGGCAAAAGGTGCCTGGCGAGACGCGAGGGCGACCACTGGGTTTCTGGAGCCGAAGCTACAGAGGTTCTGAGGCCAATTACACCCCTGTGGAAAAGGAAATCTTAGCGGCGTACGAAGGTATACGAGCAGCTTCAGAGGTAATTGGTACCGAAGCACAGCTCTTCCTGGCACCCCGATTACCAGTCTTGAGCTGGATGTTCAAAGGGAAGGTGCCCCCCTACGCATCATGCCACCGATGCCACGTGGAGCAAGTGGATTGCTCTGATTACGCAGCGTGTACGATTGGGAAGATCGAATCGCCCTGGAATTCTGGAGGTTATCACCAATTGGCCTGAAGGTGGGAACTTCAGTCTGGCAGAAGAAGAAGAAGAGCCAGTGAGTCGAGCTGAAGAAGCTCCGCCATTTGATCAGCTGCCAGATGAAGAAAGGTGTTATGCCCTTTTCACTGATGGTTCTTGCCGTATTGTAGGAAGGAACCGGAAGTGGAAAGCAGCCGTTTGGAGTCCCACCCGACGAGTGGCAGAAGCTGTTGAGGGTCAAGGCGAGTCAAGTCAATTTGCAGAGCTCAAAGCCGTCCAATTGGCCCTGGACATCGCCGAACGAGAAAGATGGCCGAGACTCTACCTCTACACAGACTCATGGATGATAGCCAATGCTCTATGGGGATGGTTAGACCGCTGGAAGAAGATGAACTGGAGGCGTGGAGGAAAACCCATCTGGGCTGCTGACTTGTGGCAGGACATCGCTGCCAGAGCAAAGAGACTGAATGTGAGAGTCCACCATGTAGATGCCCATGTGTCCAAGAAGCGAGCTAATGAAGAACATAATAACAACAGAGAAGCGGACCGAGCTGCACAGATAGGGGTGTCACAAGTAGACCTAGACTGGCAGCAAAAGGGAGAGTTGTTCTTAGCTCGATGGGCCCATGATGCTTCCGGTCATCAAGGCCGAGATGCCACCTACAGATGGGCACGAGACCGAGGGGTGGATTTAACCATGGATATCATTTCTGAAGTTATCCATGATTGTGAGACTTGTGCCGCTATTAAACAGGCGAAAAGACTGAAGCCCCTATGGTATGGTGGACGATGGAATAAGTATAAGTATGGAGAGGCATGGCAGGTTGATTATATCAAACTGCCACAGACCCGCCAAGGTAAGTGCCATGTACTTACCATGGTGGAAGCAACAACGGGATGGTTAGAGACATTTTCAGTACCCCACGCAACGGCCCAGAATACCATCCTGGGCCTTGAAAAGCAAGTCCTATGGAGACACGGGACCCCAGAACGTATTGAGTCAGACAATGGGACTCATTTCAAAAATAAATTAGTTACCACTTGGGCGAGGGAACATGGTATCGAATGGGTGTACCACATTCCTTATCATGCACCAGCCGCTGGGAAGGTTGAGAGATACAACGGATTATTAAAGACCACTCTAAAGTCATTAGGTGAAGGAACTTATAAAAACTGGGACAAAAACTTAGCCAAGGCTACCTGGCTAGTTAACACCAGGGGTTCTATCAATCGAGCTGGCCCTGCACAGGCAGAATCCCTTCACGTTGTTGATGGAGATAAAGTTCCAGCAGTCCATTTGAGTGGAATGCTAGGGAAAGCTGTTTGGATTACCCCTGCCTCAGGCCAAGACAAACCCATTTGTGGGATTGTTTTTGCTCAAGGGCCAGGACATACGTGGTGGGTAATGAGGAAGGATGGAGTCATCCAGTGTGTGCCTCAAGGAAATTTAGCCTTAGGAAAAAACTGATTGTATGTCCTAAGTTGTGTTCTTACAGGAAGCCAGTCACCAGATGAGAGAGAGACCCGAACTAAGCCGATGCTGGTATCCGGTGATGAAACAGCCATAAATCGGAACTGTAATGGTGACTGAGGAGACCAAAGATCTGGACTGAACTGACATCACCATTGATTTTCCAACGACGAGACGACTATGCTGAGAAACCAACAAAAACCATATATATATATATGTATATGTATATGTGAATATATATACGCGAACGTGAAACATGGGTGTTACGTAAAGAAATAGTATGGAATAAGGGGTGGAGAATGTAGTGGTTTCACCCTAGGCCTTCCTGGAGACCAACTTGTAACCAG
>NW_020884883.1:10046040-10236706 GCF_003945725.1 Corapipo altera | reverse complement strand
CCCCCCCCCCCCCCCCAGGTGTGTGGTATTTTCCTTTTGTGTATCGTCTCATATGTAAAATCTATATATATATATACATATATATTTGCTATAGCTTTGGCTGCTTGGTTGTTTTTTTTTGTTGTTTTTTTTTTCCCTCTTTTCCCTCTCTGGGAGGCGGGTCCTTGTTGTCGAGTTTTGGGGACTTGGCGGGAAGCCAGCTCGAAACTTGTACACTAATTTGCATTGGAAAATGTTGATTTTTGTTGGAAAGAATTCATTCTACAATATCAATTAATTCAATGCTTGAAGGGTTCCCTAAGTTATAGTCTGTTAAAAGCAACTTCAAACAGGAAATTATAATCTCTTATCCATGCTTGTAGTAGAAAGCTTAAATTACAAAGAAAAAAAAGATTTAAATTAGAAGTCAGGATAATTGTCCTGTTGTAACAACAACAAAAGTCTGACATGACCTACATGAAA
This sequence comes from Corapipo altera, assembly GCF_003945725.1. NCBI lineage: Eukaryota > Metazoa > Chordata > Aves > Passeriformes > Pipridae > Corapipo > Corapipo altera. Next base: position 10,236,244 of record NW_020884883.1, on the reverse strand, counting down.
ATGCTGTGTGGCTTTTGTCATCACTGGTCTTTAAAACAAACTGAAAAACATTTGCCAAGGATAATCCTATCTTGGGGTAGTTGGTAGAATGGAAAAGTTCATCTAGTTCCAATTCCCCTCTGCCATGAGCAGAGACACTTTCCACCAGATCAAGATGCTCAAAGCCTCTTCCAACCTGGCCATGAACACTGCCATGGATGGGGCATCCACAACTTCTCTGGGTAATCTGTTCCAGTGTCTCACCTCTCCCCCAGTAAAGAATTTGTTCCTAATATCTAATGTAAACCTACTTTCTATCCATTTAAAACCATTCCTCCATGTCCTTGTGAAATTACCTCTCCAACTCTCCTGTAGGCCCCCACATCCATGTGATGTCACATGAAAAAGTTGCATTGTGGTTTTGACTTTTCTGGACTTTTTTATGCATGATTTCAAGTGCATGTGCATCTATAAAACTAAAGAAAAAAAGAACCATTTATTTATTTTTGGTTTCTTTCCGAAGAGTTTTCATGAAATGCAGAAAAAAAAACAGTGACCACTTCAAAATATTTCCTAGATTGGTCACTGATTACCTGGGCATAACCCAATGAAACATTAAATAATGATGTTAACAGGTAGAACAAAAATTGCATTTTAAGTTCATTAAGATTTTTATAACTATATTAGAAAAATATATTAATGCTGTGAAAAAGAAACTTTAGTTGTCTATGGTTTGTTAGCTGACATTAGCCCCTTAAAAATGCAAGGAATAAAATAAAAAGAGATAATGAATCCTTTCAGAATAATATTGCTAGAAAAGAATCTTTAGTGCAGAAAACCCTATCATCCTCAAAGGGAAGTATGGACTGATAAAAAAATAAAAGAATTGGCATAAAATTTGATCACCATGGGATGGTTGGATAGACTGACTATCATGAAGTGAAATTAAAATATGATGAAGTGTTTTAAGTAGGAATTTTCTGCGGAAAATGTACTAAATTTCACCTACTTAATCCATACATAAACAGATTTTGATGACCTGACTTCCTGCAATTCTTACAAGACTGGGACAAAGCTTTGAAGAGTACAAGCATTTAGGTTATGAAGAAAGAGAAAAATAATAAAAGTGTGGGAGGACAGGTAGTCTCAAGAATGCATTTTCGCTACCCTGAACACAGAAAGTAATTGCTAGCTGAGCATGGCCTCGTATTTTTAGCTTCAGAATGAAGCAAAGAACAGGAAATGGTATTTCAGCTTTGATGAACTCCTATTTATTTCCAATGTAGAACTTTTACAACTATCAGCTATGAGAAGACTTCGTAGTTATCTCCCTTGTCGTTTCACAAGATCTTTTTATTTATTTTTAGCAAACCTATATCACAGTAGCTTTTTTTTTTCCTTATAAAGGTAAATCATTGGATATGTGTATAAAGTCTTGTTGAAAAACATTTAGGTATTAGGTAGAGACTTGCTTTGAGGACGTCTTTTTGATCAGCCCCATGAGTCAGAGAAAGTGATCATATCTACTTTAACACTGCTGGAACTGTGCTATTACACATTCAGAATTTGTTTTTCTACCACTGAAGAGGTAATGTATAAGAACTTCCTCTGAAATAAATTATAAAGTTCCTGTGACTAATGCCACAGATTGAAGACCTGACAATGTATATACCAGGTCATAATGCACATTAGATAAACATGTAATCAGGTGTGAGAAGCAGGGTTCAAATACAGAAAACTTTGAACATTTCATATAGATTTAAGTACTAATATAAATTTATTAATAAAATATTAAATTACTGATATAAATGTTTATAATCCAAGATGTTATCATAACCAAACCAGATACAGGAAATTAGGGAAAAAAATTGTCCACATACTAAGGTTTGAAAGAATAGTACTGGTGATAAAAAAACATGCACACTTACTCATAATTTCAAAGAAATTGAGTATCTTTTAGCCATTGAAGAATATAAAGGCAGTTTCATACTGAAAAGACTCCTTGCTTAAGTCTATTTGCAATTTAGAATAGAATCACAGAATCATGGAATCATAGAATGTTATGGGTTGGAAGGGACCTTAGAGATCATCAACCTTCCCTACCGTGGGCAGAGAAATCTCCCACTAGACCAGGTTGATCAAGGCCTTATCAAACCTGTTCTTGAACACTCCCTGGGCAACCTGTTCCAGTGTCCAGTGTCTCACCACTCTTAAAGGTTTGTGTGAACATTTAATTCCTAAATCTAAACTAAATTTCCCCTCTTTCAATTTGTACCCATTACTCCTTGTCCTCATCACAGTTCCTGATGAAAAGTAGATTGGCTTCATTATAATCAAAGATTATAATCAAAGAAAAGTACAAATGCTAATCTGGGAAGAATATGGTAGTCATGGTATACCAGCATGATAGCCCTTAGATCATGAGGCTTTTGTTAATCTTTGGCGTTTTTTCCTGGATAATAGTTTTCCATGAAAAGGAGTTAAAGTTTATTCTTGTAAATAGTTAGTCATGGTCTAAGTTGAGGAGTACAACTGTGAGGCAGTGTTAACTAATAGCTGCTGCACTGCGTCATCTGTGGGGGAGGGAATAATAAAGTCTGGGCTTTTGTTTTGTTTTTCAAAATTTCTATATACTGTTACTCAGCAATAACACCATCTTCTCCTTTTTCCTTGAAAATCTCACCTTTATCCGTGCTGCTTCTACTCTCTCAAACTCTCTCATAGTTCCTGGCTATCTTTTTTCTCTCAGTATTATCTCTCTGTCTGTCCTTTGGAGTCTGACAGACAAACAGACAACCTAACCTTTAAGAAAATGTTGTCAAAAATAGTGCAAAATAAATCATTAACTTGAGTGCATAACATTTGGTAGGAAGCTTCTGGAAGAACAAGGAGAAATTGTCAAGGAGAAATTTCACATTTTTACAGATGCCAACTGCTGTAGAACACATTTTGGAGATGACCTGGGTGTGGGACTGGACAGGAAAACAAAGATATGCTCTGTCATCCACTTACCAAGCTCAGTGCTTTGTCCACAAAACACTGTGAAGAGATGACTTCTTAGTCCACAGAAAGAATAGAAACTACAATTCATCAAAACTTTATTTCTTTAGTTTTCACTACTTACCTTTCCTGCTCTATATATCCTGCAAGTGCCTTGTTGCCCACTCACATTCTTTAGATCTCCTCTTGGATTTCTACAGCTCATCAATTGACCCATGGCTGGTGTTGTCCCAAATGAAGTTCAGCAGAACAATTCATTTCACAAACTTCCATAACTAGGTGGTACATAAGGCTATTTATGTATTGTTTACTGGGCAAATTAATCCGTTGCAATGTTTTCTGAGTGAGGACATATTCCATAAAGCTAATTTTAAAAGTATGATTTGTTTCTAAAGGATCCTCTTGGAGGTGATAGTACCTGCCTGTTTAATACCTTCTGTCACCCTCATTGTCCTGCCATATGCACTGAGTTTTGGCCACTGCATATTTTTCCATCTTGGGACAGGATAGAAACAACTGGTCATGAAACTCTAGTGGAATTTTCTGAGAATCCTCTGCAGGAGCACATTTAATTTATGAACACCTTTGTTTTAAAGCTCTTTTCAAGGGAACAGCATAGCTAGAGCCTACTAATTTGCATTTATTTTTTTTCTGCTGGCGATACGGAGCCTCATACAGAAGCTACCAATCAGTCTTTGGAGGAGGAAGGGCCCAAGGCTCATTTCACTGCACTATAATGTATGAATAATCCTTCATTTACATCGTAACATTTCCATATGGTAAGGAATATTTCGTCACTACCTGTTATAGCAGCAACGCTCCAGGGTAATGCTATAAACATTTTATTTTTGAAACATCTGCTGAATATTGATTTACAACATGTTTGTGAGGCGACTGACATATTTTGAAATCAGTTATCTTAATAAACTGCAAATAGTATTCTCAATATTTGTAAATGGATACATTCAAACATGCCTATCAGATAATTGCTTGCCAAATGCAGTGTTATTTGTCAATATCTACCTTTGGAAATAATTATTGTCCTGTTTTCAGCTGGGATAGAGTAAATCTGTTTGTTTTTTGAGTTATATTTTTCCATTGTAAATAATTGGTAGTGGAACTTCTTAATATACAAGTTGCCTAAGTTTAAGAAAATATAGCTGCACTGGTTTCTTAAAGGTTATCTTGTTGTTCACCAACGTGAAGATTCTGACTAGAACAATGTTCTTTTCTTTACCAGTTTGCTTATTACTTCCTTTCTCAGGGGGGCCTTTTTTTTTTTTTTTTCACTTCCCCATCCCGTACTTCTCTGAACACTTCAGGAAAGGTGCTGTGGTTGCTGAAGCATTACATCCTGGTTGGAGGGTGTCTAAGTCACAAATGAATGGTACAGGAGTTCTGCTGACAGGCTACCACAGCACACTGGCTATTCTGAATGCTTTTGTTCTGCCTCAGTTGTCTATCATGAGAATCATTTGTCCTAAGTTTAGTGTCAGTATTTCATGAGTTCACTCATTTTAGCTGAAAGAAAGAGTACCTTCACTTTCTGCAGCACCTGAAATTTCAGGCTATGCATTTTCCTTGCTCTACTACCTCTTATATACTTCCTTCTATGGGTAATATGTTCTTAGTTAAATTATAATTTGGCGCTGCTTAGTTGTGGTGTGCTTCTTGAATAGAACTGAGAAAGCTGTTTCAGGCTAGAGCAATCGTCCACACACTGGTCTCTATTTGGCCTTCAATTACCTATTTGTTTTTATTCTGCTAACTTGTCCTTATACTTTGTGCTACTGCACACTCTACAAAGGTTTTATTTTTCTGCACTATTTACATTTATTCAAAATCTTTTCCTTCAACTAATTGCTTTTGTCCCCAATGTGATAAATTGCTTTCCTTCTTTTCTTGTCTGCCTGCTCTCACATAATTGTCTTTAAGCTATAATTAACCTAGAGGTAGGGCATTTTCCATCACAGTTTTCTCCATACCTTCAAAACTTTGCATTTGCATGCTGTCATCACTACTTCATACTTTTAAATTTTCTTCTACACAGATTTTGATGTCTTGCCCCTTTTATCCTCATTTTTACTTTGTACCTCTCTATGAATTATCTTTTTATTTATTCCCTTTGTGTTTTCCATACAGATACAATATTTTCTCTGCTTTGTCTTGTGACAGAAGCTGTTAGAGAAGTTACTATCAGAGCTGCACATTCTTTTAAGGATCTCACTATTAATTTATGCTGAATTATTTGCTCTTTTTAATACTAGTCAGTCATTTCTATATTTTGTCCATACATAGGAGTAGTTTTTCCCCTGTGTTCTTGTTTAGTGGTTTTAAAAAACTGTCTGTTGCACACATATGTCATATTTTGGACTAAAAATGTTGCCACAGTTCTTCTGGGCCGTGCCTACCATCTTTACACTCCTGACACAGGAGACAATTTTGACTGTCTGGGCTAATAGAATATCATGCTTTCCTCAAATGAGGCATATAAGAGATGCAAATATAAAAGTATGTTGCAAAAGGTGTGGTTAATATTTCTTCACTCACATCCAAAAAATTTTCTGTATCTACAGGAATTCAAATGAGGAAGGTAGGAGAGAGAGCATGCACAGGACAGAGAAACAAATAGGCAAAACCAGAGACTTAGAAAGCAATAATTTAAAAATACCCCATGCCATTCCTTCAATACATGGGAGCAAAAACACTAAAGTGTAGGTAAATGACATTCTGGCATAAAAAGTGTAAGAGACACTTAAATGTTAATAGAACTCATATCATTACCTGGCAACTAGATTTCTCACCTTTCTGGGAAGAAAGCATCTCTCAGTACCATGAATATAATATTTGTGATGCCTCAGGCCAACACATTGGTTAGGTATTGGGAAAGGCAGCAGTGAGGTACGAATCAAAAATTGCACAAGGGTAACATCTACTTCAATTTCCTGTATGAGTGGGTCTTCCTGCAGATTTGGATATGACTTGGAAGCAGCAGAAAGGAATAGGGATCCTTACATATTCTTTTAATTAAGTGAAAAATGAAGTAATACTTGGACCAAGCCATATCTGCCCATGCTTGCATTTCCTATCTCTGAACTGAACATAGAAATGTTTGCAGCTTGTACACTGCCAGTGTTTATTTTAGAAAGATTATATCACTTTGTCAAGAGCTTAGCCAACTGCTAGTTAGTCAGACAATTCAATGGTTTATATAAAAAAAATTAGGGAAAGAAAGATATGTATGAACTTCCTTCTAAAAGTTTATTTTTTTCCCACCAGAATTAAGTGAGAGAGGGAGCAAAAGGGCTTTGAACCACTTCTGAAGTGTTCCTTTGCTTGGTTTTTCCATTATTTTGTTTCTATTACGCTAACATCACTCTATAATCTTTAAAGGCAAACAAAAAACGGCTGAAGTTGGCCAGTGGAGGTTTAGCTGCTAAAAGAAGAAATAGCTGTGTGCTATATATGGAAGCGATGCCCGTTGTTTTAAAACATGCAGAACCCTCTGGATCATTGCCTTCAGAGATACCAGATGCAAGTCCAGGTGGCAGTGAACTTGAAAGCTCATTCTTGTTAATACCTTTGCCAGTAGCACAGGGACCTTAAGCAGCACAGAACACATTAAAAGCCTTGCTGAATTGCACTGTTTGTTCCAGCTTCCAGGGACATTAATCTATTCAGTGAAAAGAGAAGATCTAAGTTACTGCTTACTTCATTCAAGTTGTGTTCCCATTTTTAGATGTTTAGGTAACACATTTCCACTGTGATGCAAGTTGAGGACTAAGCAGTACATTTGTACAGGTGAATAAATTATTCAGGATCCCAAGTCGTATTCACGTATCAATGATGACTACTAAAAAGTTGCAGAACAGACATACAGACAGATAGAAGATGATAGTGAATACTCTGCAGGTCTATTTCTACAGAAGGCCACACTTGCATATAACATCTCTATATACTTTTTCAAGTAGGGGCCTAAACAAGAGAGGTCAGAATCACCCAGAGACATCACAGTAAGCAATTTGACTCCTCTGAGAGTCACCACTTAAACCATCTTCCTCTGTGAGGGCAATGAAACTTCTCTAAGGAAGTCAAAAGAGATTTCTAGATCTGGAATTTCGCAGTATCTGGTGTGTCAGAAGAGAAGTGACTTTGTAAGAAGGATGAAAACCTAACTTCTTTCCTGTTTTTCAACCTACTTTACAGAACATATTCATATTAGAGTCTCCATCATAGAAATCACTATAAATCTCTTTGTGCTGAACTTTACTATGTCCTACTGTGTTTAAACAACTTGTACTTGCCTTTGAACATTCAGCTTGTAAATACAAGATTCATACGCATTATTTACACAAAAAGCTAGTTAATACTTATAAATACAACAATGCCTTTTAGGATGAAAAGGACAAGATGACCTTGATTTGCTCTTTTCTTGTGTTGGTTATAATTTTGTGGAAACAATTTTGTTCCTGCAATTTAGGTTACTTTAAGATGTCCAACAAATCATAAGGTAAGATGACTAAGTCAGTAAAACTGCAGGCAGAAATAGTTGTGGGCAGAAGTGACAATAGCATGCCTGAAAGAAGAAAGTAAAAACAACAAAAAATATGTTTTCCTTGCAAACTTTTAAAACTCCTAGTGTTTTTCTTGAAGTCTCTAGAATACTTTGGCAGCCTTAAAGGTATTATTATTTGGAATGGGTTTTTTTGAAGAAAAATCTTTTGTTTAATGAGAAGTTAGTAAAACTACATGGAAATGTGGTTTAATTATTCAACCTAAAAAGAACTAGTGTCCTTTCAGAAGATTTTTTAAAGTATTCTTATAAACTGAAAGTAAGTTTCCTATTAAGCTATCTGAATCTCAAAAGGACCAGAGAGCGCTGGGTGTTCGCTACAGTGTTAGGTCCTATAGAGACAGCGACAATTGGTTGCTGATTGCTGGTGATGCAGAGGGTACCAAAAAGACCAATACTGACTCCTGCACTCTTTGATGTTGTCGTCAGTGATTTGGATAATAATAGACATGACAAGTTTTAGAGAGGATATACCAAATGAGGGGAAAGTGGTTGACAACACATAGGGCTGAACTTCCACTCTGGACATGGGGACTGGGCCAAAGGGAGCTTTGTGAGGTTCAATAGGGTGGTTCTTCCACTTCTGTTCCTGTGGATAAGTCCACTCAAGAGTGCAGGCTGAGAGGAGTATCCTGCTGACACCACTGTGGACACGATGTTGAAGATAAGGAAAGGAAAGTCTGTTCTCATTCCATAAGAAAAACTTCTACTGAACTGCATTAGAAAAAGAGTAACAAACAGACTAAAAGAAGTTATCATCCTGTTCTACTTCCATTGGATGTGGAGAAACTGGAGAAGGTCCACTGGAAGGCACTATGTAAGGGATTTAGAGTATGAGGAAAGAGGCTGTAGCTGGGCTAGCACAATCTGGTGACAGAGGGACTAAGGTCCTCCTAAGAGCAACCTACTTGAAAGGAATTACACATGATGGAGTGGTAGATGCAACAGCAGAGACCAACAGCCACACTCTACAGTTAATGACACTCAGATTGGATTTCAGGGAAATTGTCTTCACCAGGAGTGTGGTGCAGCACTTTGACTTAGAAGAAGTAGAATCTCTATCCTTGCAGGTTTCCAAGATGCACCTAAACAAAGTCATGGGCTAATGTTCATGATAGTTCTGCTTCAAGAGGCCAGCTAGACTAGAAGACTTGCAGAGGTCCTTTTAAACCAGTACGATTATGTAAAACCAGAATTTTTTGCTGTTGTATAAGAAGTAAAAATGGCTTTTTTACTACAAAATACATGAAGATACATAAAAATAGCTTTAAAAGCTGTTTGATTACTGATGTTGAGCTATATGAATTAAAATATCTTAAACATTGGAAAATATAATTTAAAAATTAATTAAAATTCATAGAGTAGAAGCTATGACTTTCAATACTTGTCCAAGAAATGTTTGCGCATGAGATAGTAACCATTCAGTTTCAAAAAGCAAATGAAATAAAGCATTTTTGACATTGTTCTTCTGAAATCTTTTCTGCAAGGCCTCAAGAATGTATTTCTGCAATACCATTTTCAGGCTTAGTTTCTGTTCGAAGCTTGATTGTGTGATAAATGACAGCTTGACAGGGATGCATAGCTACTAGTGATTTTGAAAGCTCCATTTAGTTCTCATTATAAACTGTGCGCATCACTTTAGTTTTATTGGACTTTTCAGGAAAGGGCTATACCATCATTCTTTAATTCTAAATAGAAATGGAAAGCTGTAAATCTCTATACAGAATGACAGCTTACAAAACGTGTTCACTTCTTCAATTCACTTGGCAGGCACACATTTCAAAGTTGAAAAAGTAAGAGAAGGAGCAGGTCAAATCCCCAGCACTTTTGATGATTTTTCATCCTGGAGAGGTAGGCAGAGAGAGGATTTCAACCCTTAACAAAAAGTATTTTAGTACACTTGTGCAGCTTCATTACCATAAGTTTGTATTGGTAGCCTCAATAAGAAAAAAATTATGTAGGCTCATATAATTTCGTTCTAAAAGAAATAAAAATCAATCCTTTCGGTACTGGTACATTATATGAAATGCAAATGCAGCAAAAAAAAAATGCCATTACTCCTCTGACCTAAGCCCATTGGTTGTAATTTGGGGCCTTGAAAGTTTATTCCAATTAGAATGAGAATATTGCAGATATCAGTCAAACGTACAGTTTCATGTAACTTTATTTACTTAAAGAAAACACAAAGTACTATTTCCCCAAACACATTATGAATAGAGGCAAGCAGCTCTACAGCTCTGAATTATTCACATCTGCTTCTCAAACTATTATCTGCCCACAAAGCCCTGTCTCTTTGCATCTTTTTTGCTCATTTGCAGATATCTATGTTCAGTACCTGCATGTCCACCATTTCTAGCTGACAAACTAATCCCTCACTAACAATCAGAGACATAGTCATATTGCCCTGCATCATAGTTCTTCAGGGTGGGATCCTTCTTCCCTACTGCTACCACCAGATGCTTTTACGGAACAAAGAAGCTTCATTATTTCTGGGGTTTTTTTAAGCCTTCAAGAAGCTGATTGGCATACCTAAGGTTTAATAATGGCTCTGATTGTCTTTACAGTCAAGGTATAGCAGCTGGTAGCCATCAGCATCTTTTAAGAAAAAAACACTATGAGTGAAATTAATATTATTTCAGATTGTTACTAGACAGATGAGGTCTTTTCATGATGTAATACATTGTTAAAGGTTGTGTCTCATTGAGACATGGCCGTAAAAACAAGATGCATTCTTTATGAATTCAGAATTTTAAAAAACCTAATGGGCCTTCAATTGGACCTTATTTGTTAAAGCTGGACTTGGAAGAACTGTTCTAAGAGCAGATAGGCAGGGGTTATTCTACCCCTTTTCACATTGTCCTTTAATTATCAGTTGCTATTCTACGCCAGTATTTAGACCCTACAACCACCGGAAAGAAAGTTGTAGCAAGGTGGAGGTCAGTCTCTTCTCCCAGGTAACAAGCAATAGCACAAGGGGAAGAGGAAATGGTCTCAAATTTACACCAGAGGAAATCTAGATTGGAGATTGGGAACAATTTCTTTACCAAAAGGGTTGTCAGGCATATTGGAACAGGTTGCCCAGAGAAGTAGTTGAATCACCATCCCTGGAGGTATTTAACAGACGTGTAGATGTGGCATTTAGGAATATGGTTTAGTGGTGGGCTTGGCAGTGCTGGTTAGTGGATGAACTCAATGATCTTAAAGGTTTTTTCCAACCTAAACAATTCTATGATTCTATGTAATTTTGTTTTGTAAATCAGAATACCTATCATCATTTACTGCTACTACTACTATTGTTTTTTCATTATTACATTTTTATCATCTTTCTCATAATACCTTATTTTGATTTCCATTTACTTCATACATTTTCTTAAAAATTAAGAATTCTGTTGAGAAAAAAAAAACCTCAAGAGTCCAAAGTTGTAAACTTGGTTTTATAAAACTGGCAAAGTAACGTCAGAAACAATCATTCTTTTTTGGAAGTGAACATTCCTCAGTTAACTAAATGGAGTGCAGCAGCACAGTTTTGCTTATACAATATATACATATCCAAAGACATAACTAAAATTAATTATAAAATCTTGATTTATATTGTTCAGAACCTTTAAGCAGTTTCGTTACCAGTAAAGAGTAGGGGAAGCTAGCATATAGTTATTAATTAAAAACAAATTCTTATCTTTGGAACCTATTTAGAGTAGTCATTGAGTTTGTTTGGAAGGAGCACAGGAGGAAAGATAAACCTTGTCCTTTAATCACATATTGAGGAAACATCAAGAAATGGTCCTTCCCCACCCTCAAACCAGGACCCACCAGAGCCACAATTCACTTCTGAAGACCAAAGTGACCACTGAACCCTAACTTAGACCTTTGTGATCTGTCTCTTCTAGAATGGCTGGAAACCATCACACTACTCATTAACCTGATCATGTTATTTGAATTCCTCAAAATCAAATTGGGTTCATGGCCTGAAACAGTTTATGTCAACTGGAAGTTGATAAATATTTTGAGAGATTTGGTGATCTCTATAAATTTCATAATACACAAAATCCACTGAAGCACATCTAGGGAAATTCAAAAAAGCTAGTCCACAGAGAGTCATGTAATGTCTCACTGTAAAATTTAACTTCTATACAAGAGAATAAAAAAAGTCTGTTATTTCTTTGGATTTTTCTTTAAGGAATCACTAGGGAAAGAAAATAAAACTCAAACTTCAGAAAGAGAAGGCTAAAATATCTTCACAAATTGATCTTGCCAGACCTAAATCAGACCCTAGAGGGAAATAAATAATAAAACATGATATAATTATTTCCTTCCATCTCTTTCTATTCTCAACATAGTTCCATTGTTATAAAACACCTATATCACAGAAGGGAGTTTAAAGATCAACTAATTTCAACTCTTCTGCCATGGGCAGGGACACCTCCCTCTAGAGGAGGTTGCTCAATGCCTCATCCAACCTGGCCTTGAAGATTACCAGGGATGGGGCATCCACAACTTCTCTGGGTAACCCGTTTCAGTGTCTCACCATCCTCATAGTAAAAAATTTCTTCCATATATTTAAGGTAAATTTCCCCTCTTTCAGTCTGAATCCATTCCCCCTTGTTCTATCTCTACAGTTCCTGATGAAGAGTCTCTCTCCGTCTTCCTTGTATGCCCCCTTTGGATATTGCTATGAGATCTACATGCAATTTTCTCTTCTCCTGACTGATTTTTCATTTTCAAGGAAGCCACACTTAGGGCACAGTTTAGTTGTTTAATTTGTCTGACACATTCAAATTTGTCAATATATCATAAAGTTACTGGATGGAACTAACCTTTAAATCCAGTTCCTCATTTGCTGCAATTCTTGTAAAAATTGAGAGCTGGGTAATAGAAATCCAGTCTTTTCCCCTACATTAGCTTTATACATTGAACAAGAAGAAGGCAAACAAGCTCATAGATGAAAGTAAGAGAAAACAAGGCAGCATAAGTTCTTACAGAGGAGCACCTTCCTGTTCTACAACTTCAAGAATGCAAACCATTGATTTTTTAAGAAACTGTACAAATAGGTGTAAAAGCATCAAAGTGGAAATTGGTGGGAAGCTCTTCTACTAAGTTGCTTTGGCTCAATAATTTCAAGACTTTTGTTTCACAAGATCGTTTTGACAAATTCTTCTAACAACTGCTCCCAGAAGTCTCAAGATTGTTGACCAATACACTTTCTGAACTTAGAAATAGTAACTACAGGAGCTCCATTTACAACCCAGGGATCACACACAGAGAACTGATAGTTAATAGTTGATGTATTATGATATTCAGGAACCTTTTGGACTCTGGGCCTCTGACTCATATTTCTGGTGAAGAAGTGCAGAAGTTTTGTTAGGATTTTTCATGGAATTTTCCCCAGAACAATTGCTGATAGGTAATATTACGTTAATAATATCAGTGTGCTCCTGGAATAGCACCCAAGAGAGAAGATATCTGCTCACCATTTTCTTTTATTGTTGACCTTGTACAGAGGCAATAGTAAGGCTTTTTTCAAGACATTTATTTCTGCTTCCTCAAGATTACTAGTCTTTCCCAGTCCATGATTTATAGTCCTTAAAAATAGCTGCCATTATACCAAATCCCTCAACACATTGCTCTAGGATTAAAGCCTTCACTTAGACAGAAAAGTGAAAAACAAACTAAACAAAAAAAAAAAAAAAAAAAAAAAAAAAAAAAAAAACCACGCCAAAACCTAACCCTTTATCCCTTAATTTCACCAAGTATTTCACTCTTTTCTTCCTACAAGACATATAGTGAGGTATATTTGAAATGAAGCAAAACCCACAGAATTTATAGAGGAGCTCAGTGAGGCAGCTTGGCAAGCCAGACTAAAGAGATAGCTATTAGCTGTCGAATTCTATACACCAAAGAAAGATTAGAGGGACTGGTGTTTTCTCAGTCTTAATGGATTAACTCCTCCTTCACCAGAAAGGATATTGACCTAGAACTGAAAAGTTTTTCCAGGTTGCTTTTTCAGGGATTTTTAAGGTCTATTCAACCGCATCTTCACTGAATTTAGGTAGATTGTTGATCTAATCCTATAGAGATGGAATCTTTCTAATCCTTGATTCTTGTCTACATATATATGTCTAGTGCCCTAGAATATGCCAGTCTAGTGCCAATACTGTGTTTTGGCTTTACCTATTTATGTTGCATTTCAGGGTGCACTACTACCTTCCTCTGGCATGTAAAGAGGCTCTAAATTCAACCATAGACCAAGCTAAATACAGATTTAAATGTTCATAAACAACCAGTGCTTTTCCTTTAAACCTGAGACTGATTTTCTTGTGATAAAATTGATAATGACAATCTAATTTAGAAACCCTGGAATGCTTGTTTATATCTTGTTCATGTGAAATCTTTCACAAAGCCCACTATTGGTTTACTTAGAATTGCATTATACCTGTATCACTTTTCATGTGTTTTTCCCCAAATATTTAAGAGTCTGATGGCAGAAGAAAACTTATTATTACACAGATATCAAAGGTCTCCTTGCTGTGATAATAACGTGAAAGTATTAAGGATTTTATTTGTTTCCATAATACTTTTCATTCAAAAATTAAAGTTATTTTATTTGAAAATAGTGAATGGACATCAATTCAAAAGCAACTTTAGTCCTTGTCAGAATACACTCCAAGAGCAAAAGTACCACTAGTTTCCAGCATAAAATCATAGAACAATAGAATCATTAAGGCTGGAAAAGACCTCCAAGATCACTGAGTCCAAGCTTTGAGCAAACACCACCATAAAACTAAACCATAGCACTAAGTGCCATGCCTAGTCATTTCTTGAACACCTCCTCCAGGGATGGTGACTTTACCACTTCCCTAGGCAGCCTGTTCCAACACTTGATAACCCATTCAGTAAAGGAAGTTCTTCTAGTATCCAATCTAAACCTTCCCTGCAGCAACTTGAAGCTGTTTCCTCTTATCATGTTGCTAACTGCCTGGGAGAAGAATGTGACCCCCACCTGGCTACAACCTCCTTTCAGGTGGTTGTAGAGAGTAATAAGGTCTCTCCTGAGCCTCCTTTTCACTGTGCTAAATGATCCCAGCTCCCTCAGCTGTTCCTCATAGGACTGACTCTTCACCAGCTCTGTTGCCCTTCTCTGGACTCTGTCCAACACCTCAGTGTCTTTCTTGAAGAGAGGAGCCCAAAACTGGACACAGAACTCAAGGTGTGGCCTCACCAGTGCCAAGTGCAGGGGAGTGAACACTTCCTTGGCCCTGCATACATACATGTTTAAAAATAACATTTTGCAATTACTGATTTGAATTTTCATCTTGTTAAAAAATAAATTATTTTCTAGTCTGAGAATAAACTAGAAGTATAAATAAGATGATAAAAAATCATAAGAATAAATACAAATATTTAAACTGTTACAACAGTTTAAACAAATATTCAACTGTTACATATAGGCAAATGTCAGAAGGTGACAGGGATGAGGCTAGTTGCCACAAACTGATTGATCAAAAAACTTTTGGTGATAGTAAACTTTATTCTTCCTTGTTCCATAGTGTGTTATAATTATATGTAATTTATGGGAGCAGGTGATCACAATAGGAATCTCAATAGCTGATAAGCTAAATATGAATGGGATTGGGATAGAAAGTAAATTCAGTTCCAGAGTCTTTTTCTAACACTGAAAGATTTTACTCACTCTGTATAAAGGACAAACAAATTTTCCTGTTGTGATTCTGAGGGATACTTCCTATAATTTAGTTAAAAAAGAAAAGTTTCGCTCAGGAAACTATCAAAACCCAAACTAACCAAAAGAAATCAAAAACAAACCAACCAACCAACCAATCATAAAAACCCAACAAAACCTACATCTTGTAAGGTCTGGACAAACTTCTCTTTGAAGCAGTCATCATACCCAGCCTTTTAAATCAGAAGCAGGACGCAGGATCCTCCACTATGGAACAGAGAGACTCATATCCAGATTGGAATTCTCTTCACTTAACCACTGAATCACCTTTGGCAAAAGCCTCTCTCTCTCTGTACCTACTGTGTGAGCAAATTATAGGGGCTGGGCTCCCACGTTAGGCATCTCATGCTGTCATTGCAAGACAAAGAAGCTTGAGCGCTTTTGCTCAGCTTCTTTCCATCCTTCTTTAATACATGTGTATGAATCATATGTATAATTTGGTGGAATTAAACCACAGAAATATAGTGCAAAACCGTAGCTGTCCTGCACCACAATTCAGAACACTTTAATTATCATATTACTCTCAGCACAAAGCTATTTAAAACTCTAAATCTATTTAGAACTCCTATACTATTATGCAATTTAGCAATGTGTCTCCTCTGTGAAAAAGCATCAAGTCTCTTTAGAGTATGTTTATATTAATTCAAGTTCTTCAAGAGTTTTTAACTTGTTTTCTTCTTAGATTATCTGAACTGGTATAAATAGTTTAAAATCCCCCTTTTGAGGCCAGAGACTTTTACAGTAATTAGGGGCTTGCATATTACTGAGTGAAAGACCACACTGAACTTGGAGCTCAAAGTCCAAAACACTGAGTCAAGCCCTGTGCTAGTGTTATTCACTGTTTTCTGTAGAAATCTTCCTGTTAACAGCAAGACTGAATGTTTCTATGTGCTTTACCTAATTTCACTCTAAAAACGTTCAAATTCTTTTTTCCAAACATACCAACTAACACCAAGCCTTTCCCAAGCTTCCAAGGTTTCTATTGCCACATCCCAAACAAAAATCCATCTTTGGTAATACATACTGGATGTTATTTGCTGTGGTTGTGTTTGTGAAAGTGGAAGCTGTGACACATAAAAGGAAAATTCACTCTTTATTCTAATTTATCTACGTATGATTTAAGGTCACCATACTTTCTGAGAATGTTTTATAGAATAGAGGGTAAGAGTCCTGAAAAATGTTTGTGATGATCTGTTCCGGAAATAGGGATGCAAACTGCACCCAGTCTTCACCCAAACATCCCGCCATTGGTTACACTGGGAAACAAAGCCATACAACAAAGAGCATCTGCTAACCCTGAGCAGCAGGCCAGCTAGAGAGAGTCTTGTCATCATTTATTTAGAACAAAACAAGAAAATGTCACTGATGCAAACTTTGTTCTGGTAAAATGCTTAAGAAAATGACAGCTTCATATGACCTTGGTCTAATCAAACCATGCATAGAAAATTCGGCATTGCATAAGCTTTCATAAGTGTTTAACAAAAAGGAGATGTGAATACCAGGAAGATGAAGAATTGCCAAGCAAGCACAAGGCAATATTTTGAAAGACTAATGGTCTGAAACCATCAGTGAAGACTTTGAACATTAGCAAAGTTTTCTTACTGGCAAAACATTGAGCTTGCTTAGTCCAGCATAAAAATCTAAAAGGATCTTACAGTACTTTATTATTAATGAATGGGCATTAAAACATGATTTTCTCTTCTCTTCCAGCCTACATGGATAAAGCATACTTTAAAGAATTAATAGCTATAACCTCTCATATTCATTTCTAACCATTTATTCCTGCCTGTGGCTCTGACGTAGGACATGCACTGGCACATACGCACACTTTACCCTTTTGTCTCATTGCCTCGTAAGAATCCTGCCCCTTTCCAATTTGAAAGCATGCTGTGATGTCTCGGTGAGATGTGTATTGTTTCTGAAGAACACTATATTAACATGCTCATCTTCAGGAATACTAACCAGCTGAAGTGTGCTCTGTATATTAAAGCACAGCATGAAGATTGCTTCCACCCTGGCAGAGGCTATGGAGCACATCTTGGGAGACTATTATACTGACTAAATCCTTATCTAGAGTCGCATAAAAGGTGCATTTTAAAAACATAAGCCTGACAAATTGAAGTTATGTCAACAATAACTAGTAAAATGTTAATGTCTAAGGCAACAGATAAGGAACTTGAGATTTATGTTACACTTTTGGTTATGTGAATGCTATCCTTTTGTGGCATATTTAATTAAAACACTATTTAGGGAATTAGGGGACAGTTTTTCTTTGTTTCCATCCTTTGCTTATGATTATGGCTGTTCAACATTTTAAGTGATGCAGAACGAATGTTAATGGTAAATTACTGGAGTGTGATAATTGATTTCTTTATTAATAAAGAAGATTTAATGCTCCACGGAAAGCTTGATCTAGCTCACCATTAGAAATTTTGCTTTAAGAGTCATCTACAAAGTGCAGTTCTTCACCTTGAAGGCTGCTTATTCCTCTTGCTAAGCATAACTGCCTTTGCGCAACTGCTCATCATATGTGGGATGTGATATTTTGGAATCTCTAAGTGCTTAACACTGTCATTAATTTCCTGTGGAATCGAACTCAACACTGCTAAGAGCCAATTCCCTGGAAAATGAATCTGTTGTGCCATAAAACATGCACAAGGACACCCACAGCAGGTTTAAGATAAAGAAAAGCAGGGGACAGGTCTGTCTTAATTTGAATGTGCATGCAATAAGTCTGCATGACAGGTATCATGCAGAGCACAAGCAGAGAGCACAGCAGGGGCCTCCAGAGGATGGGTATACAGAGCCCCAGCCGTGCAGACACAGATCAACAACCATCAATCACTGGTCACTAAAGGAGTACAACCCGGAGAGATTCATAAGCTCTACCCTATCCTATTATAAGAAGTTATGAAGTATGTATATCTCACATGTATTAAAGATCACACATTTGGTGAAAACATGAAAGAGGGAACAAGCACCTACAGAAAGAGCATCTCCTGAAGAAAGAGAGGGTTTGCTCCACTGTCCCTCACTCTGCAGACCAGACCTGCCCATTCTAAGGGTTATCCGCAGCACCCTACCTTCATGGGGCAAACCCCACATTTTCTGATTTAACTTGTCATCACAGACTCAGCAATTGCATTTACAGCATTACTTTTCACTATGTCTTGTAGAAATGCATTAGAATTATAAGGACCTTGTGCATGTATGTGTGTCAAAAGAAGGAGTTGGTCAGTACTGGAGAGCAAATGTGGAGAAAACACCCTGTCCCTTCACTCCAGGACAAGCAGCTGGCATACCACTGGGGTAGTACCATAACAGAAAATATGGCAGTGGAAAAAGTAGGAAAAAAGCTTACATGCCTTCCAATCAAACAGAGAGAGAAAAAGAATATTTTAAATTCAGATACTTTCAGATGCCAGCAAAGCAACCTTTCTTGTTTAGATGTGTACTTCCAAGATGACACTAGTACGAGCCAAGTTTTCAATCTGAAAGACATTATCACTGCCCCAGCTGTGCTCCGTGTACACATTCCAAGGTTGTTTGTTTAAATCACCTGCAGCTAACAAGAGGTGATATGAGAGCAACCTGGGAAGTGTCTGAAAATTGCCTGAGGGCAATTATGAATGCTACTTAAGCAATAGTTTTTCTAGAATACACTGAAGAACTTCCATAAGGATACCACAGAGCTACTCCAGAGGCATATGTAGGATGCCAAAATATTTTTAATATGTGTTACAACATGAAATATTTATTCCCCACTATCTTACTACTTGTGTGAGAATTATTAAATCTCATTTTAAAATTACTAATGACTCACGTCAAACAGACTCAAAAGATGTTAAGAACTAAAACTCCAGCTGCTGTAATTCAACCTACCCTGAATAACTGGAGCCTCAAGTGCCATCTAGCGTAGACTTGACTCTATAGTTCTAGCATGAGTTCTCTCATGTTACTTAACTCCTTAGCATACCTGTCAAAGGAGTTGTGTTGTTGCTTTCTGTTTCTACGGACATATAAAAATACAGTTAGTATTTCAGAAACCTTAATTAGTCTCAGACTCTATTAACATTAAGACAGAAATTTCAGCAAGTTGTTATTTTTGGTCAAATTTTCAAATCAGAAAAGAAAATCATCTTTAAAATTCTCATATTATGTTGGTCAAGGAGAGGAATTTATAGCACAGGCAGGCCCATTAATTTCATGCAATTAGACCCCAAGGATTAGTTCAAAACTCAAAAACCTCATCTCTTGTGAATCTGTTCTATGGTCTCTGATGTCCAGTATTCTGCTAAGTGAAAGCAGCAACCTCTGCTTCCCAGTAGCACTCGTTAAGGTCTTTTTAACTCTAGCCACAGAGGAATTTGCTGTCTTTAAGATCACTTCATACTTTGTTCAATGTGGCTGAAATTGTTCCACAAGCTCAAAGAAATGCTAAGGAAAGTTAACAGGGAGTACAATCAAAAGGAAAAAAAAAACCAAGTCAGCCAAATAATACTCTTGAAGAAGACAAGACCACACATATAAAATAACTAAAAAAAAAAGTCAGCTCTGATCACACTGTGTCAAAAATGTGGCCTGAAACTACAACTCAAACAATACCATTATACCATACGGATCAGAAATAATTTCAAAGAAATAGTGGCAGCTTGCTAAACTCCTTTGAGGAGAAAGACTATCTGACATTTGGGTATTTTACTGATAACATCTGATATTCGTAGTCATTGAGAGTAGTTTAGGCAGTTTGAAATCACATTTTTTTCACTGATACATCTAGGACTTATAACTTGCTTTCTTTTTGTTTTACGAATAAATTCAAAACATATTGTAAACAGTTCCCTATGTAACATTAAAGACAATCTAAATTACAAAAATATAGAGATGCAACTAATGAGAAAATTTACTGGTTCTTAATTAATTTCAGCAGGGACAGAAATCCTTTTCTGCAACAAAAAGTATTTTCCATAAAATTCACTAAGCATAAAATATATTTCTCAATAAATTAATTGTTCTTCCAAATTAAAGAAGCGAGGAATGAAAGTAGAACAGGAATCAAGGGCAATGTTACCTATGCAATCTGCATGCCTAATATCAAGACAGTTTATACTGCCATTTTCATGCATTCCTACCCTTATAAAAGGCTCTGTTTGGCCTTCACCAGACATAAAAGCAAGGGAGAAAACCTACAAGGCAGAAGGAAACACCAGGCCCAAACAGTTCATTCCAAGAACCTTATTTCTGCAGATCTTCAAATTTACAGAATGCTTTTTGGTTGATTTCTCTTATTTCGTATTACTGACCTCAAAGCATATGAACCATTTTAAATGATGGCTTACCATTTGAAGTGCTCTCTGAAACACAGTAGAAGGAAGTACAGGAGAAGAAATGTCTGTTGAATGAGTTGCAAAAGCCACAAAAAGTGTTCTGCTCCAATCACTTTGTTCATCGGGTAGTATATGCAGATGACAAACTCTAACTCACTTACTCACTTCAGTAAGAGTCTTGATAATATTTCTACCCTTTTTATTATCTAAATATATGTAAAAAATCAGAAACTCTTCTAAATTTCCTCACTGGCCAGTCATTTCTTTCTAGTGATTGAATAGAAAGCTCTAACTCAACCAGCTTTGTAACCAAAAGCAGATTCTAACAAAGTCAGCAGGATGCTGCTGAAGTTTCTAAAGAGAATTGAGATATATTTTCAGGTAGAATAATTATGGTAATAGAACATGTCTTCCTGATACCAGTAGCTTAGGACTGAAAACTAGAAATTCATGTCACATATGAAATGAACTAAACCCTTTTTTGGCTACTGATGCTTTCAGCATGGGTAGCACAAGCATTCATCCATAGTCCTAAATGTTGTACTAGTTAATAAACATATTATTTATTATAAATGCCGGAGCAGAAAAACAAAAGCATGACATATACTCTGTGGTAAGTGTTAAATAGAGGTTTTTCTGCAGCACCCAGATGTACTACATCCAACCAGGTTTGTTTATAACTCTTCACTCTCTAAAGCTGTCTTTAGTACTTGTAGTGCAAAGATACTTGGTAAATTAAATATAATAATGACAAAACCCCAAGTGATGGGGTGAGATAATTCTTTTTTTTATTTATAAAAATCAACAAACCAAACAAGTTAAGGTCATGTTACTCAAAGTTTTAATTTTACTCCTTTAAAACTTGCTATTTTCCTGTAAACAGAAATGGCAATTCAAAAGTTTTCTCTATAATTTTTTCTACGGCCTCTTTACTGACATTTTCATGTCTGATTTAGAGAGCTAATAGTTTAAAATCATCTACTCTTTAACATTCCCCCTTTACACAGCCCCTGAAGCGTTCTATCATGTCACATAAGACTCCATAGCCCATTCCCCACAGAAGGAACAGGCATGGCTACTGTGTGAAGTACTGATCTATTTCAGTAACTGAAGGTGTCAAAATGTTATTTCGTTACTGGAGTATTATGTGGATTGCTAAAATTAATGATTATAACTTTATTATCATAACTGTATATCAACTTTTATATATGCATATACATCTCTCTATGTGTTTTTCTCATGAACTGGAGATTAATGGCATTTTCTGAGCTATATAAGGAGAGAAACTATGATATTTCTCTGCAGAAGTCTTTCTTTTTTAAAGTAGGCCCAAAAGTGTTGCTGTGCACTCTGTTATTACAAAGACTTATTAATCGATCATATCTTCTTGAATCAGCCATATAGACATCCCTTGTTAAAGCGGTAGTATGTATTTTTTGGTTTTGGGGCTCATTATAGTGTGCTGCTTGTCCTCACACCATCCCTCTTCATTATGCTGTCTTGTATGCACGCTGTTATTCGCTAATATTAATATTCTACTCCAGAACTTGAAGCTGATAAAGTAAAATCATCATTATTGGGACACATTGCCAACCAGAACAAGCAGATGTCCCTATGAAGAGCAGAGTTTATTTAAAAATAAAATCTATAACAACTAGAGAGGAAATTAAAACAAAATAAGCACAAGCAAACAGACAAAAATTACACTGTGCTATAAGAAAATAACTGCACTCCAAGTCAAATTAATTGCAGGTACAGCTTTATTGGCTTCAGTGGAACTGTATCTAATAGCAACAGGGATCAGTTTCAAATATTGTCTTTGTTTCTTCATTTAGTCTTTATTTTAAAAGGTCAGAATTAAGAGAGAAGAACATAATAATTATCATCTATTTAATAGCTGGTTAAATTATACTTGTTGACATTATTTGATGTTCTTTACATTGTTTGAGGGTTTGTTTTCTGTTGTTGGGCTTTTGGGAGATTTTTTTGTAGTTTTTTTGTTTGTTTTGTTTTGGGGGTTTTTGGGGGGTTGTTTGAGGTTTCTTTGGTTTTTTGGATGAGTTTTTTTGATTTTTTTTTTGGGGGGTGAGGGAAGAGGAGGGGGTTGTGGTTAAAACTATCCCAGTTCAGTGTTCACTATGTTTATGAGTGTCAGATTGAATTGATTCTGAAAAAAAGACATCTGAAAAATTCAATGCAAATGTTCAAGAGCTTCCATACATTTTTACCTTACGAGATATTGCATTTATATCTTCTGGAGACTTCCTAGATTATACTGTGCTTTTTTGTCTTAAAATTAATCTCCTCTTGAAGCTCTAGATATTCTACAGTAATAAAGGTTCCAAGACAGAGGATGATAGATAAAGCTTTATTTCCTTAGGCTGACGTGGTACCAGAGAATTAGTGAGAACTTTGATGCTGCATTTCATCATATCTGATATGTATTTTTTTATTTGATATTTGGCATGTTGTTAAATGTTCAAATGTAATGCTTCTTTCCCTGTGCTAAGTCATTCATCTGCCCTTAAATTAACCCAGTTCAAAAATCCACAAAGCTAATCCTACAAAAAGAGAGAATAGTTTTCTATCGGTAGCAGCTGGCTTTAAGATTAATTTTTCTCTACTGTCAGGCTATATCTGTTGATTATGTTGTGTGACATTTTCATCTGCAGCTGCATGCTCCCACACCTTCAGGGAGCCACCCAGGAAATTGTGGCCTAATGATGGAAAGGACAAGACAAAAGACATTTTCGATATCATGGTCAGCTTAAACCAAACCTCCACTGAAAATCTATTGAAATGCTACTTCTGATGTTTTGAAACTGGAGATCATGATTCAAAATGACATTTAAATTTAGAAAGCAGAGAGGTGATAGTTTCACTATCAATATATAGAAGTCTACTGGGACACAGAAAGAAGTGTCATAAATTGAAAACACATTTGCAGACACTTTTAAAGTTATTGTATATCTGAATCAAGAAGTTCCAATACATAATTTTGATGGTTCAAGTTCAAAATTGCATCTAATATATCAGATAGTTTATTAAATATTATGCTTTGAATCAAGATCATATCTCGAACAAAATACTTATTGGCCAGCTACATTAAAAATAGATACACTGGTTGGGTTTTTTTCTAGCTATTGGTTGATGACTTTCTGTTCCCCTTTATTACGTATTCTACAATTAATGTAGTTTTATTCATTTTGTGCAGTAGTTGCAGCTTGAAATTCCCTGAGGAATACCTGTCAAGAAATACCACTTAGTTTTCATTGAGCTGAATATTTGCATGAGTGAAGAGGAACCATGATGGTTTGCCTTAAAATTAGCTTAATGTGGATTGGGGGCAGGGAGGGGAAGAGGCATGGGGTTTTTTTAATGCTTACATTGTATAAATAGTTATCCTGTATTCTGTTTCACACTGCATTAACCTTAAAATAATAATTTCAGATAACCAAATTGGGGATTTTAACTTTTGTTCCTTAATTTCCAAAGTTGCCTTTCATTGTTCTTTGACAGTGTTTATTCTAGAAGGTCAGATCTCATTTCACATTCAGATTTCCTGACAGACTTCAGCAGGAGTTGTACATTCATCTACTTATAGTATATATTTAATTTGCATTAAACTAAATATCCTAATGGAAGAAGACAGAATCCCTTAAGGGTGCCATGAAATACTGCAGAAACATTTTATGTTTTAGGTAAATATATCCACAAGCTCCCATTCAAGCACATGCATCCATCACTGCAACATAAATTTAAAGGTACATACCAAAGCACACCAGGCTGTGGTAGTAACGTATCAACACTATGGATACTTGTATTCTATTATTTTTCTTCTTATTGATGCCTTAACCCCCTAATGTTTTTTTTTATTTTTCTAATATTTGTAAGACTTGTAAGTTTTATAAGTAGTGGAAGTAGGTTTTAAAAGCAGAAACCCTTCCCTTCTTTGTCCCTTCTCCCTTTCCCTGTAGCACCCTTGTTTACACATTCCTTAACCCTCTTACCCCATTCTATCCTCCCTATATCACTCATAGCCCCAAATCTAATAGAAATGTTTAGTCTTTTGTCAAGGCAAGGCCTAGATTGTTGGCAGAACAGCATATCTGGGCCTAAACCACAGAATACGGTCAAGAATTAGGTAACTATGTACCCTTTGTGCTCTGATGATGATGAAGGTGATGAAGTAGGTGGTCCCAAAATGCACCCCAGACCCATTTTAAGGGGGTGGACCCCGGGGCGGTCCAGAGCAAAGGCCACAGGGTGGACACATCTGGGATTGGATGGATGGTATTATAAAATGTAACCTCTCAGGCACAGGGGCGCGTGTCTTGTAACATCTTCTGCCTTGGCAAATAAACCCTTTCTTATCTCACCCCTAATTAACTGCTCCGGAGATTTTTTCAGCACCTAAATCCCAGGGCAACATTATCATCAACGGTATTTAACATGTTAATGGTAAGGATTATTTTTGCATTTTAATTAGGGTAGTACTGTAACTTATTTTTCCCTTCTTTCCCCTTTTCCCCAGATCAGCATCAGGGGCTCACAGTGCAATTAATTTCACTGAATTTGTACCCTAGCCATAAATTTCTCTTTTAATCAACCAAGGTAAAACAGATCTCCACATTTCAATTCATCTGATGTGTTGAAGCCGAGGAATCTTAATTATGTTACAAGGTGTTGCACCCTCTGTATGTCCAAGGTCATATTTGCACCTTTTGCTTCTCACCACCCTTTGCTATCACAGTACATTTCCAGATTAAGTTAAAATGGAGATATTTCACTAGCTTGACTGAATCCAAGTTATGATCATGAGCCTCTAATAGAAATTACCCATAACCCCCAAACCTACAACATTAATGTAAAACTTGTATTACATTACAAGTAAAGTAAGGTCTCTTTAAATGTTTATCCCCAGAAAATTCACCTTAGGCCTAGAGTAACTTTGTAGACTGGAAATTCTACAGAATAAAAGCATTAATTACTGTCAAATATGCAGGCCTAGAAAGTTTCAACTCTGAGGTTTAAATATAACTTTGAGTAGTGGAAGAAGTATTAATCAGTAAAGTTTAGTGACCCGTCTCACATATTTAAAGTGAGATTGTTTACATTTCCAAGGGTAGGCAAGAGGGTACAAAGCAGCATGAAGTCACAGAGCAGAGTCTTTGCAACTCATCAATACACCTGTTCTGAGGAAAGAGGGTCAATTTCTTAACCTATATATTGTCATGGTTTTGTAATCCTACCAGCCCTAGATGTGATTAAAGTGCATTAAATGCAAAAGCAGCTTTTCTCACAGTACTTACTATAATATACAGACATGACATGAGATTTTTTGAACAGAACAGTGTCAGTATAGCTGTATATATTGCCCATGAGCATGTCAAAAAAGTAACAGGTTTCTAGCAGAATCAGAGTACCTATGAGAAAGCAGTAAGTAGAGAACAGTCATAATGAGGAGTGACAGAAAATGTCATTACTTAAACAGTCTGTATTTTATTACAGTGGTGTGCACTGTTGATCTCTAGTGACTTTTTCAGAGCTGGTCTGCTATCTATTGCAGCTATAGAACCTACAGTGAAGACAGCATTTTTTGTTTTTCGAGTAGGGTGATGAGAATTTTGGCCTTAGCTCCTCTGAAATGTGAGAAAAATATATAATACCTGACTCTTTTGCAAGTAGCAAGAACTTTTACAAGATATGAATGTCATCAGATAAACGTATGCATCTTATCTGAAGATAAATCATATCTTTGCTGTGTACTCTAATGTAGACAACAGGCAGGGAATGTTAATAAAACACTATGAATATTACCAGTGACTTAAGGGAGGGTAGCAGTTCTAAAATAAATGTGAATACATGTTAATGTTTGTCCACAGTGTCAGAAGAACACACATGTTTAGTGTTACTTACACCATACATAAAATTTTCAGTTAAAAAAAAAGATGCAAAGGATATATGCAATGGAATGTAAATGCATTAGCAGCACAATGCGAAATTTTACTCATAAAATCAATGACAACCTGCTTTACAAGTCTTGTATCTGGCATCTGGCAGGACAAAGACACAAAGCTTCTTTTCTCAGATAATTAGAGAAATCTAATTTCTCTAACCATTTTAATTTCAAAAACTTAGACATTGGTAAATATGACCTAGGAGCAAAGAAAGAGAGCTTGACCACTTCTGCAAACATTTGCTTTGACCACATTCAAAATCACAAAACTCCAGCTTTAATGTTTCCATTTTCCTAGGAAATATCATATTTTTCCCCTTGTACTTTGAAATTCTGAAGAAATGCTGCTTTCCTTTCTTCATGGACATGTACCAAGAGGAGGGGTTGGGAGCGGTAGGAAAGAGACTGTAACAGAACTGCTCTAACAGCACACATGGGCCACTCTACCTAGTCATCCTTATCTGCTCTTACATAGAGTAATGAGGTTTGCATTTTCATCAAGCCCAATGGCCTAGTACTGAGAAATAGCACAGGACCACAGACAGCGCAGGCCGAAGCGGTTTTCCAAAAGTGCCCATTAGAGAAATGCTGACATTTTATGGACATTACTAGAAATGCATGAACTGTGAACAGTAAATGTCGACAGAGTCATTAAGAAAGAGTTCCTACATTGTCCTAGGAGAGATAAGCAAGGAAGTCTTTGCTTTTATTGTTCCTTGACCTCAAGACTGGTGGTCTTCTAAATAGACATGCAAGATACATATTGTTTAACTGGGAATACATTTGTTTTACTGGGAAAATAAAGCAAAGCGAAGAAAGCAAAACAAACCAACCAACCAAACAAACAAAACCAAAAATCAAACAAGCAACTTTCAAAGATCCTCATCCAGCTTCATAAGAAATTCCCCTAATATGTAGAAACATACAGTTTGGAAATTCCAGCTCATTTATCAAGGTCATAGATTGAGAATTTTAAGCAAACCATATATCAACCCAAAATTATCCTGGGAAAATCACATCTTTATTCAGTTTGGGAGTTGCTCTCAAAGTAATTGTTGACTTTAAGATTCTATGTGAAAAATTATATGCAGATTTTTAGGAGAAAGTACATCCATTTTAATTTTGCTGGAGAACTGTTAGAAGCACCTTTATTATTAAACTGAACTTGTACTCATGTGTTTTTATCTATGAACAGGTTAAAAATATATTGATACATAAATAGTAAGATACATAAGAACAGAGATTTTTACAAAAAAGGATTCATGTAGCAGTGTCGCATATAGAACAGTATTTAAAATATCACTAAAGGGTCAAATACAAAGGACCACCAAGGATAGACTGTAAACTAACATAACCTTAACTCTGCCACTTTGGTAAATTGTTTGTGTTATTAAGTCATAGATTTTAAATGCTACTTGTGACCTAATGCCATTCTCAAAAGTCATTTCGTTAAGAGTCATAAGATTAATAAGAAATTAATGATGTGTGGATTTGTAACTCACTTGTTAAGCTGCATTGTTTAGGGGTTTTAACTATGTTATTGTCAGACAACAAAGTACTATAAGTTCAAGTTGAACTTCAATATAAATTAGATGGTGAAGCTATTTACATACATCTGCTAATGCTTTTTTATTGGCTGTAACTTTGATCCCAGAAAAAAATGATTGAGAACATGATATTTTGTGGGATATGATCTTCCTCAAGCCAAAGAAGAACCAATAAAATTGGAAGCTAAACATGACTTAGTGGCAGAACTTATTATTGTCTGAAAGGTGGTATGAGTTCAGTTAAAATCTATATTGAAAGAAACATGTCGCAGAAGGTACCAAAACCTCAGAAACATAAAATGTTAACTGACATGAGCAGATATGTTCCAAATTTACAGAAGGAAGCAGTGGGAGAGCACTCTGGACAGATAAATGCTGAGTCTACACTGTCACACATGGAAAAGGGTGTTACACAGAAAAGCATGGAACTCTACATCAAAGGTATGTTGAAGAAAGTAGCCATTCAATAGAGAGAAGAGGGCCAACTTTAGCTGTGGCAAACACCCCACCAAACTAAAATCATCAATATAGTAATTAGAGTAGAAAATAGACAGAATCCCATCAATAGGTTGGGGGGGAGTGTTCAGGGGCCCCGAACACTCCCACAAGAGAGAGACTGTGTTACATGTCAGCCTTGGAAGGTTTTTTCTGAACTAAAGTTAAAGGGAGGGGCTTAAAAGACTGATAGAAGTGATATAGATATATATATATATATATATATATCTGCTTTTAGTTTGTACAGTATATTTATTTGTGTAAATAAATGTATATACTTCCCCTTCCCCCTATAGAAGCCTCTGGCCTACCAGTTTTCTCTTCGGTGTTGGGATAAATCGTGAAGAGGGGTGGGGGAGGCCTGGAAATTGGATTTTGGATTTTCTAATGTGGCTCAAACTGCCACACTGTTAAATATGAAGAAGTTGCGGCCTGAGTGAATAAAGAAGGAACAATTTAATAATATTTTTGTGATCCTATATGTGATGCCATGTGGAGGCACAGGTAATGAAGAACATGAATGTTTTATTAGATGAATTGTACTCTAATGCTGCTGCATCACTTGGATTACATGTTTAGACTGTATACCATCATCAGATTGAGGTTGGGTGTGTTTTCTGTGTTTGGTTAAGTGTAAAATGTAAACAGTGGAATTTACAAGTTTATTAACTTCAAAGGAAAGAATTTATAAAACCTGGGCAAACCATATTTTTCTGAATTATTACTTTTCTATTTCAA
Source organism: Corapipo altera (assembly GCF_003945725.1). Taxonomy (NCBI): domain Eukaryota; kingdom Metazoa; phylum Chordata; class Aves; order Passeriformes; family Pipridae; genus Corapipo; species Corapipo altera. Next base: position 10,206,891 of record NW_020884883.1, on the reverse strand, counting down.
ATACACAGCCCGGGGAAATGAGATGCAAAACTTCTACAGTTAATGAAACACTATGAACCAGTAACAGCAATGATGGAAATAAGAGTCAATAATGACAAAGTTCCGCAGTCACACTTCCTCCCACTACACTTACTTAGTATCATTATCCATCTGTGGAATTTCTTTTTTAGTTTCTATGTTAACTATTCACTTTCTTAAGATCTTATTTTTTATTAATAAAATCTAACAGATACAGTGCAAACAGTTTTTCACGCACTTGAAATGCTAGCAGAAGTTCAGTTTCCAGAAAATCTCATTGCAGACTCTTCAATAGTCATAATCTTTTAAAGATTGAGATCATTTAACTAGAATTTATGCAAAGAGTTTGGGAGGAAGGAAAGTTATAATATGAGAAAGTTATATCTGTATTGTGTTCACCTATATATAAACACTGTAACAGTTTAGTCTTTCCATGAAAGAAGAAAATCTGTGAGGAAATTCAAACTTAATTACTTCTTTAGAAAGGAGAAGGAAGAAAAATAAATAAGGAGTAAGTATGTATGTAGGGAATAGCTGGTATGAGCTTCCTGCCCTCCTCAAAATGTCGGCACTGCAGGCAGTGAGACGCTGAAAACACATTCAGAGCTGTGCTGCAGGAATTGGCAAGTGAATCAGATCCAGGGAACTTCTGTATTCACAATGTAGTGAGATGGATCTAGATGATCTGATCTCAGTTCTTCTCTTGTAGACAAAATTTTCCCCATTAAAAAAGCAGAAAGCGAATGGAAATAGAAGGACGAAACACAAGATAATGGAAAGAATGGTCAGAATGGACTGCCCAGTTCAGAAGAGTGAGCGGGACGCTAAATACTCTAACATGGAAATATCAGAGTGTAATTTCCACCACTTTTTTGCAATTTGTATGGTCACACATGCCACATCCTTTAGTGCAATGAACCATATATTCACCTTTGGGTCAACTCCCTCTCTGAACCAGTTACCATCCCAAAGACTGAGAGAAGATGGCTCCAGAAATAGATATCATGCAACCACTCCATCTACAAAGGTAGTTCAAACCCTTTCAGGTGCAGCCAATCCCCAGGCCCCTGGGTGGTCAGTTGGGATGCATTTGACTTCAGAAGAGAGAGGCACTTGCCACTTGGCCAGCCACCATAACCATGTGCCAGCCCTGAAGGAATGTGTTTGAACTTTCCAGCCATGAGTTTCACCTCCTGGTTGATTTGGCCAGGACTGAAAGAAAACTCTGACTGTTTGCAAAAGCAACCAAGCTAGCTGTGAACAGCTCTGTTGTAATAACCCTCTTTATAAGCAGAAAAATAGCCTCTAAAAGTAATAAGACAACCAGTAGCATTTGAAAACCTCTATAAATAATGCATACAAATAATATCCTATAAATGTAAATTACATTGCTTCTTGGGGTGAAACTGGAGATGATTTTACTCATTACTTATCAACTGCTAACTCCAATGTTTACTAGCAATTTGGAATGTCAATATGTAAAGTGTACAGCATTTATTATATTATGCATTAAATGACATTTACAGACATCTGCTTCTGATTTTTGATGCACAAGGTGAGTTCTGTCAATGTGAGTTTACTTTAATACCTGCAAGATTAATATTCAATGCAATTGTGTCTTTTTAGCCATTTTATTATTACGTGTTTCTGTCAGCCCAGAAGTCTGGCTTCTGTACAAAATCTTAGTGCAGGAGGAGCGTACAAAAATGCCATAATGAGTTTTAGAGAAAATACAGACAGGGCTAAATACCAAGGCCAAACTCACAGGCAAGGGACAAATACTATGTATGAATGCATGAATTAAGTGTTGGCAAAGTTTTCATTAGTATTTATTTTTATCATTAATGCTGCCAGTTATCTAATAATCATTTTCAAGAATGCTCTGAGATGGTTTCAGCCCTTCCTGTCTGATCACTTCTAGGCATTAAAGATACAAAATTGCTCTAATCTCTCCCTCAACATATTATTTATGTTTAGGTGCCAAGGAAAATCTAGAGATTCTAGTTGTGATATGAACAGCTTAGCTGATTTTTGTGGTTACTTCTAATATTATAAGCAATACCATAGCTTTTTTTCAGCATCCATGGCTAGCAGGTCAAGGGAGTTGATTCTGTCCCTCTACTCTCATCTGGAGAGACCCTACCTGAACTACTGTGTCCACCTCTGGGGTACCCAGCAGAGGAAGGACATAAACCTGTTGGAGTGAGTCCAGAGGAGGGCCAGCAAGATGATTAGAGGGATGGAACACCTCTCCTACAAGGAAATGCTAAGAGAATGGAGATTGTTCCACCTGGGGAAGAGAAGGCCTCAGGGTGACCTAATTATGATCTTCCAGTACCTGGAGGGAGCCTACAAGAAAGATGGAGAGAGAATACTTACAAGGGCCTGTAGTGACAGGACAAGGAGGAATGGCTTCAAAATGAAACAGAGTAGGTTTAGATTAGATATTAGGAAGAAATTTTTTACTGTGAGGGTGGTGAGGTGCTGGAGCAGGTTGCCCAGACAAGTTGTGGATACTCCATCCCTGGAAATGTTCAAGGCCAGGTTGGATGGGGCATTGAGCAACCTGATCTAGTGAAAGATGTCCCTGCCCATGGCAGTGGGCTTGGAACTAAATCATCTTTAGGGTTCCCTACAACCCAAACCATTCTATGATTCTATGAATTAATGATCTCTCAGTTACTGAGGTTAAGATGAAAAGAAGGTACCTGAAACTGAGCCATAACTCTACAGAGCTATTTATCAGGAGGAAGAATAATAGTATAAATTTCATTAGTAGCTGCCAATTTTTAGAGAAGAGATTATAAAAATGTGAAATAGATTCTCAATTTTAATTAATTTTAATTTATTAAAATAGTTCAACTTATTTACTATTTGTACAATCTAAGTGCAAATATATTAATTAAATCACATCATCATCATGAACTTTAATTCTTAAAATGTGTCATGCAGCTTCCACAAAACTGTGTACTATTACATATGCAAAGCAAGCTATGCACTGTTGAATTGATTTGTTACATTAAAGATCTGTAAACCTGAAGCCTAAAAAAACAATCCAACATCAAAGGTATGACAGAATAAAGAACCAGCTGGTATCAGTCATTCTATCTGACTTTTGCCATGAATACATCTGTGAGAGACAGACCTTGTTTTGAGAACTCGTGTGTACTTCTTTTGTATAAATGGTATTGGTGTTGGCTGATAAAACAAATGCTAATTAAAACAGCTGAATTAAAAACATAATAAAACAACCCCCAAAAAAACCAACTAATAAACCCCAAAGACAAGGGGAATCTATTTTGTTTAATCTAAATGGACACTTCTGTAGTGAAATCTTGGGCACTTCATGAGAGAGTTCTTTAAAATAAGTTCTTAAAGTCAAAAACAGTCAGTGAAGAGAGGTAACTTTGGAGCTTGTTAGAAGAATACATCTGCCTACATCTATATCTACCTAGAGTTCTGTAAGCCTTTCAACATGGTCCAACAAGACATTCTTATCTTCAAACTGGAGGGGCATGGATTTGAAGGCTGGGCTACTCGATGGATGACGAGTTGGCTGGATGGATACAGTAAGAGGTCAGTGGCTCTATGTCCAGGGAGAGATCACTGATGAGTGGTGTCCCTCAAGCCTCTATCTTGCAGCTGGTGTTTTTTGACATCTTTATCAACGACATAGAAAATGAGATCAAGTGTTTCCTCAGTAAGTTTGCAGGTGACACAAAGCTGAGCAGTGAAGTTGACTCGAAAGAAGGAAGGAATTCCATCCAAAGGGACCTAGACAAACTTGAGAAGTGGGCCCACAAGAACCTCATGAAGTTCAACAAGCCCAAGTACAAGGTCTTGCATCTAGGTCTGGGCAGTCCCAGGCATGAGTACAGACTGGGAGAAAAAGTCACTGACAGCAGCCCTGTGAGGAAATACTTGGGGGTTCTGGCAGGTGGAAATCTGAACAGGAGCCAACAGTGTGCATTTGCAGCCCATAAAACCAACTGTATCTTTGGCTGCATCAAAAGCAGAGTGACCAGCAAGTTGAGGGAGGGGATTATGCCCCTCTACTCTGCTCTTTTGAGACTCCACCTGGAGTAGTGAATCCAGCTCTGGGGTCATCAGCACAAGAAAGACATGGACCTGTTGGAGTGAGTCCAGATGAAGGCCACAAAGTTCATCAGAGGGCTGGAGCACCTCCCATATGAAAACAGGCTGAAAGAGTTGGAGTTGTTCAGCCTGGAGAAGAGAAGGCTTCCAGTGCTTAAAGGGGACTTTTAGAAAAGAGGGAGAGGAAATTTTTACACAGGCAGATGTAAAGAGAGGAGAGAGATGTGTTAGATGCTAGGAAGAAATTCTTTACTGTGAGAGTGGTGAGGCACTGACACAGGTTGCTCAGAGAAGTTGTGTATGAATTGTTCAAGGCCAGGTTGGACAAGGCTTTGAGCAACCTGGTCTAGTGGGTGGCATCCCTGCCTATGGCAAGGGGATTGGAAACAAATGATTTTTAAAGTCCCTTCCAACCTAAGCCATACCATGATATGTCAAGACTGTCTCACCTACCTTTAGCTATTCAAAATTGAGGAGACTTGCTTACGCCAATGAGTTAGGGTCCATCTGTAGTCAATGGAGAGAAATAGGCATCTTGGTGCCGATATATTAAATACCATCTATGTCTGCTTAGTTGTCCTCTGAGAGAAACTGTTTCTCTCCAATGTCTATAACACAGCTTAGATCATTAACTTAGGTTAGAGCCTTAATCTTAAATGTCAATAAACACTCAAGGAGAGTTACATCCTAGGTGCCAAAACTTGGATAGGACATCTTTTAGGAATGACCTACCTCTCTCCATTTATTATGCAGAGAATGATATCTATTTTACTAGGGCAACTGCTTCATTTGGCACCTAACAAAGTGTCTCAGGTAAGGAAGCTAAAATTCAGACAATGTTTTTTAAAGCTGCAAAGCCATATACAAATGCATACTGATTGTGCTGCATTTCTTACGCTTTGGTGAGCACAGCTCCATTTCAATTTCATTGATAATTCCAGCAACACTCTTCCTTTTTGAAACTGTTGAAAACCAAATTCAATTGGATTTTTTCTCTTGGAGTTTTCCCTTCAAATTTCCTTGCTGTAGGCATAAATTACAAAGAAATAATTTAAAAATATATCCCAGCAAATCGGTGACAGATTATCTGATTTTACAACTTTTAAAGTATATAATTAAAACTAGACCATCCAGGACTACTTTCCTCACAAAAGCTCCTTGAGCAAATGTGTACATTTATTTTCAACACAGAATATAATCTGCCATATGATCAATATACTATCTCCTTTGCAGATCTACGTTAAATTAAACATGCTTATTTCTCTCTATTCCTTCCTCTTTCTTCTGTCGAGCATTCAGTATTTCTTTTTCTATTTACACAGCAAAGGATGCACACCCATTTGGTGCTTCGATTTACTGCTGTACAAGGCCAGGGTGCAATTCATCTGATTAGATGTAGACATCTACACTTTAACTAATCACTTCAAGTTCTTTTTCTGGTCAAGAAAAAATAATAGGTATGGTTAGTACACAATTGCTCTCAAAATGACTATTTTTCTCCATTGATCATAATGAGAATTTAGGGTGACAAGCTCAAAGGTAGATAACTTTTCTGTATATCAGTGTATTTGCTGAAATAGACCTCAGACACAAAATCTCTTGAAAGAAAGTCTTACTCTGTCTCTCAATGTCATACAAATACAAAAAAATCTTCTTCCTGATCATGGTATGAGTTAACCTCAACCAGCAACTCAGCCCCACACACACACCTGGCCATCTTTATAATTCTAAACTCTTCTAGTCACTCAACTATCAGACACACTAATCACGGGTGATTTCTTTATATCTTAATACATAATAAGCAAATAGATTTACACTCTAAAAAATCAGCAAATGTACTACTCTGTACCTTTCCAGAAAAATAGAAAGCAAATTTTTATTCTCTTGCATCTGTTGTCACTCTTTTTTTTCTCCTTGCATTTTTCCTTTTTTAGAAAGGATAAAGAAGAAGAAAAATACATAAAAAAGATGGAGAGGAAAAAAAAGCTGAAAAAACACTTCTAGAAAATATCAAAATGAAGTGCTGATCTTTTTACATTAAGAACTGCCATATGTTGTCCAGTTCAGTTTTAATTTCAGCTTTTCTTACTTTCTCTTCGCTTAAAACCAGCTCTCCGGAAAAGTGTTTAATGATTGATGTAAGTAATAAATTAAAAAGCATGAGGGTGAAGTAAGACAAATGAACAGATTAAATGTTACATCCATTTTCTTCAGGAGTTACACTCATCATGGCTAGGCTTCGTGAACGAAGATTTAGGAAGGGCTCTACCCATGTTTGTTACAAGTGTGCTGGTGGCTAAAAAGGCCAATACAAGACAGGCATGTCCGGTTGCAAAAGGCACAACAGAAAGGCTCCTTAGGTGGTATATTCTCCAAGGCACGAATATTTCTGCGTTGTCTTTTCTCCTCAAGGGTGATCCTGCGTGCTTTTTCAAAGGCATCATCAGCGTTATAGATAGTGCGTATCCAGACCTCCTGATTGGAGGCCAGAGTAGACCAGTTATGATGATCAATGTGACCAAGGCTGAGATGTTGTTTCAGGGAGTCCTTGTATCTTTTCTTCAGGGCTCCTCTCTTGCAGCAGCCGGTGGCAAGTTCACCATAAAGCAAGATCTTAGGGAGGCGGTGGTCCTTCATCCTTGAGACGTGCCCTGCCCAGTGCAGCTGTGTTCTCAGCAACATGGTCTCAATACTTGTGACTGCTGCTTGTTCTAGAACAGATGTATTGGTCACATAATCTGACCAGTGGATGTTTAGGATTGTACTGAGGCAGCGTTGATGGAAGAGTTCTAGGAGTCACAGGTGGTGGCGGTAGATGACCCATGATTCAGATCCATATAAGAGAGTAGACAGCACTATGGGTCTGTAAACACTGATTTTTGTACTTTTCTTAAAGGGTTTATTTTGCCAAATTCTTTTATGAAGCTTTCTGAAAATACTATATGCCTTTGCTAACCTGTTGTCTACCTCTCTGTCAGTCTTACCATCCAAGGAGATGAGGCTACCTAGGTAATTAAACTACTGGACTGATTTGAGTTCTGATTGACCAATGGTGATGTGGGGATGATGGAAGGCTTCCTGAGGTGCAGGTTGATAGAGAACTTCTGCCTTCTTTAAGCTGACTTCCAGCCCAAAGAGCTCAGCAGCCTCAGTAAAGCAGGATGTTAAACGCTGCAGAGCTGCTTCTGTGTGGGCAACAAGGGCAGCGTCATCAGCATAAAGCAGCTCCCAGACAAGATTCTTTAAGGTCTTAGTGTGGGCCTTCAGTCGCCTTACGTTGAAAAGGCTTCCATCAGTACGATATCAAATGTAGATACCATCCTGATCGTCGAGGTCTGCAGTGGCCCTTTGGAGCATCATGCTGGAAAAGACTGTGAATAGGGTTGGTGCAAGAATGCAGCCTTGTTTCACACCATTAGTTATTAGAAAGGGCTCAGAAAGTGAGTCGCCATATCTGACTTGGCCGTGCTGATCCTCATGGAGTGAGATGATCATTTTAAGGAACTTGGGTGGACAACCTAAACGCTCCAAAATCTGCCATAGGCCTTTTCTGCTCACAGTATCAAAAGCCTTGGTGAGGTCGACAAAGGTTACGCAGAGACCTTTGTTCTGTTCCCTACACTTCTCTTGCAGTTGTCTGAGAACAAATACCATGTCTGTGGTGCTCCTGTTGGCTCTGAAACCACACTGACTTTCAGGTAGAATTCCTTCTGCTATAGCGGGTATTAGTCTGTTCAAGAGTATTCTTCCCAGGACTTTGCCAGCAATGGAGAGCAGAGTAATACCACAGTAGTTTGAACAGTCTAATTTAATTCCTTTCTTCTTATATAAGGTGATGATGACAGCATCACGAAGGTCTGATGGTAGTTCACCTAGTTCCCAACAGAGTAGTACAAATTCATGGAATTTAACACGGAGTGCAAGGCCCCCACATTTCCAGACTTCAGGTGGAATTCCATCAACTCCAGCTGCCTTGCTGATTTTCACCTGCTGTATGGCCTTAAGGGTTTCTTCTAACGTGGGGGCAGTATCCAATTCATGCTTCACCTGTTGTTGTGTGATGGACTGAATTGCTGCGTCTTGGTCTACACGGTTGGTACTGAAAAGAGTCTGAAAGTGTTCAGACAATGATTCAGAATGGAGGTTTTATCTGTTCGAGTTTAGGAACAATAGAGTTTTTGATCATGAAGCCAACTCCTGAGAGATGCTTTTCGGTTCTGGGTTTACCTGGCCAAAAGAATGTGTAGCTGGCACTATGTTCTCTAAGGCTGCCTTCCTCATGAAGGCAAACTTCACTGAGAGCAGCAATGTCGGTGTTGAGACGTGACAGTTCGTGGGCAATTCGGGCAGAGCGACACTCAGGACATCCACTATCCGCAGAATCGAGTGGTTCTGATGTTCCAGCATGCTAGAGTTAATTTGGGTACACCTTTGGAGACAGGTGTGTATGCCTTTTTCTTTTGATCTTTGTGTGACTGCATTTGTAGAAGACGTCGCCACAGGGCTTTGCAAATGTGGGTAAGGCCTTCGAGCCTGCGCAATGGATTTTTTAGGTGAGACGCAGTGTGCGCGGAACTGAACCCACCCTTTAATTCTGAGGTTCATCTGCCAGGGCCAAGCGAGCTTGGACGGTGGCAGTGAGGTCCTCAGGATGCAGGTTTAATTACAGTGACCTTCTCTTAGATGGATGGCTTTACAGGGCTAATCGAGCTCCATCTACCCGGGTTTAGAGTTGTCCTTCTCCTCTGTGTGCTCCGAGGCTCCCCCTCTCATTTCCCATGAGGGTACAGTCTGTGCTGGCGAAGCTCCCCCTCTCTCTCTCCTTTCCGCACCTGGGGTCGGGTCTGAGCGCCCGGGGCCAGGCCACGCCGCACGCCCGAGTTCCGGGACGGGGTCGGGGCTGCACCGCGCGCTCGAGTTCCAGGACGGGCTGGGGCCACGCCACATGCCCAAGTTCTGGGACGGGCTGAAAAACCACTCCACAGTCACAGAAACACTATCACTTCCACTTACTTCATGTTTTTTTTTAAAATCTCAGGTAGTCCACCTTAGTCCAGCATCCATGTCAGACCATTTATCCCTTTACTATGGTTATTACTTTTGTTCTATTCTTGAAATTTGTGGTCAAATGTTTTCATCCTCTGAAGGCTACAGAGAAGTTCAGAACCAAATGTGACACCCAACCACCACCAGTACTGAAAACCACTGTGGCATCATATGTTCAAAAATACGAGCCACATATACATACTTTGCTTTTTAAAGTATTTTACTTAAATAATTCAGTTGCTATCTTTTTGAGTCTACACATTGAACCATTAGCATAAAGTTAAGGATGTGAATCATGCATCAGTATGCATTAAATAAGATTTTTATTAATTAAGAAGGAAGTAGATTTTATATTTAGATTTTAGAGCACCAGTACAAGTTGACTTTATTAAATTCCTTCAGTAATAAGAAACCAGTGGTATCCAAAGTTACTTTTAACTAAAAACCCCAAAACAACCAACATGTTTTTCAGTAGGGAAAACTTGCATTTCCACACCTATTCTTACTTTCATAAGACTTACATATTGTGGCATTCCAATTTAGACTCATTATCTTCTAAAACTCTTTATGGTAGAATATGATTTCACTAATTATCCACCTGCATAAGTTTAAGCCCATGTGCAATCATGGTAAAACATGAACCAATAATTTAACTGTCCCCTTGTGCTAACCACTGATGAGGCTGCACCTTGAATTCTGTGTTCAGTTTTGGGTCCATCTCTACAAGAAAAAAACATTGGAGTGATGAAGTAAGTCCAGAGAAGGGCAGTGGAGCTGATGAAGGGTCTGGAGCAAAAGTCTGATGAGGAGTGGTTGAGGGAGCTGGGGATGTTTAGCCTGGAGAAAAGGAAGCTCAAGTGGGGCATTATTGCTCTCTAGCACTACTTGAAAGGTTACAGAGAGGTAGGGGTCCAACCTCTTCCCTCAGGTAACAACCAACAGGACAAGAGGAAATGGCCTCAAGCTGCACTAGGGGAGGTCTAGATTGGATTTTAGGAAAAATTTCTTCATAGGTAGAGTTGTCAAACATTGGAATAGGCTTGACAGGGAAGTGTTTGAATCATCATCCCTGGAGGTATTTAAAAGATCTATAGAAGTGGTGCTTAGGGACATGGTTTAGTGGTGGACTTGGCAGTGCTGGGTTAATGGCTGAACTTTATGATCTTAAAGGTCTTTTCTGACCTAAACAATTCTATGATACCTGGTCAGGTGCTGGAGAGTACTGACTATTGAACTTTAAACCAGAGGTGCAAAGACTGGTCTGTCAGTGATAAAGGAGACTGTAATTATGCCAGAGAGACTGTAAATAGCATATAAAAAGTATATGGTATATAATAGTATATAAATATTTATATTTATATATATATAAAATAGTATATAAAAAGCATATGGTGTAACTACAATAGAATCCACAGAATCATAAAATCATAGAATCATAGAGTGGTTTAGGTTGGAAGGGACCTTAAAGATCATCTATGTTTAAGTAGTGTAACATGTATGCACACTCTATTGATTGCTTTACTTCTACTTATCTGTTCATGTCGGTGATGTGGACTGACAAACTGCACAACTACTGCACTTTACCATTCCAGTGAACAGGACAACTCTTTTCTGACTATTAAAGCTTGTGGATTAATTCTTTATAACCATATTGTAGGAACTACAATATGCATTCTTGAATAAAGAGAGTCAAAAGCTTGTCTTACCAGAAAGACTTTTCATTAGAGTAAGGCTGAGTACAAGTTGTCTTTTCTAGAAACTGAAGGCTGTTTTCTAATGCAAATACCATGAACTATTAAATTCTTTCATCCTCCAATACATAGAAAGACCCACTGTTTTGGGTGTGTGTATTGACTATTTTAAACTGCACAATTGCTGATGTTTCACTGCATATATTTTGTCCCTCTGATGACAGGAAGAAATAACAAAGAACATGAAATATTTTTTTTTTAATTATCTGTTCATATATCAATGTTAAAATTACTAAAATGATAAAAGAAACTATGGAGAATATTACAGAACCCAAAATAGGAATACTATTTAATTCTACTCCCAGTATGAATATTTTGGGGTTTTTTTTTCCATAAATTTGTTTATTTTTATGTTTGTTCAATTTGTATCTTTATATTGCAGTGCTCTGTACAGATTAGTAAATAAAGCAATATGCTATTAATTGGCAATAAATAAAATTAATTTTCCCAAGTTCAAGTCCCCATGTTCTAGTCTGGTTTTGCCTGTGATGGTAATTGGTAAGAGATCTCCCTGTCCTTATCTCAAATCACAAGCTTTTTCATAGTATTTTTGTTGATACAGGTGGAGTAATAGAGCAGCTTGGTGTGTGCTTGGCAGTTGGTTAAGGTCAACCCATCACGCATGGCAACACAGTACCTATGTCATTCCCAAACATCTTACATGGCCAAGAGGGAATTGCCATATCTCACATCTGCTGAGTAAAAGAAGAATCAAATTCAGGGGGCATCTAAGATGAAGGACAAGTATATCTCCCCATTATAGACCCAAACATTTTTCAAAACAAAGTCAGTCCAGCTTTGAAATTTTTCCTATTTCTTGTAAAGTTAAAACAAGTTAATTCTCACACACTTATTCTCCCACTATTTTTGTAAAATTAGTTTGGGGCATGGACATAGGTGTTATGGTATATCAAATGGTACCATAGCCCTCTGTGAAGCCTGAAAAAAACATGCAATATAGTGTTGAATCTCTCTGGCACACAAAAAAATTTAAGCTGTGCTCAGAATACATGGAAAACCCAAGACAGCTTTCTGACTGCTAAGAGAAAGGTACCTCCAAAGGAATGTCTAAGTACTATGAAGTTCAAGGAGGAAATTTACCCAGAGGCCTATATTGTAGTGATTTTTCAATACAGAGCAATCTCTAAAAGTATATTGAGGGTATATATTCATCTCATATACTAATAGTAAGGAAGATGAATGTATATGTGAAGTAACATATATGTGAAATGTAAATAACTTTGGAAGTTTAGAAACTGGGATAACTGTTTGCTTAAACCTAGATTTACACTTCTGTTTTAAATGCAGCTATAATTACTATGCTGATGACTGGTAGTCTTGTAGAGTTGCTCAGAAAATGTACGTCATTGTCATTAGCCATAAATAAATTCATCACTGCTTTCTTCAACCACTTTCTTTATTATAGAAAAATCCAGACTACTTAATAAAAAAAAAGGTGGAAAATCTGGTATTACAAGATGATAACTGTGAGAGATGCTTCCCACTCTGCACTTTCAAGACATTCTGCTGAACAAAACAGATAGTGTTTGTTTCAGAGTAAATGGGTGTATCAAAATTGCTTGAGACTTTAATTTAGTCTTAGATTAAGTGCTCAATGGAAACTAAATCTTCGAAAAGACACTTAAACTGACAAGTGTTATTAAGGTTTCTTGGGAAACAAACTGATGTTTGTTCCCATTTTATATATCTTAGTCCATCATGTAGATAGAGATTATGCATTTTAGTTGTGGCTTATCAGCTTTGCTCACATACAGGTTTCTAGTTCAAATCTAGGATAGAAGTGAAATGTTAGATAGAAAGAAAAATTTTATAAACTAGATTTTAATTTCTAGCTAGAGAGAAAATAAATTGGCATAAATATAGAGAATAACTGTACATATTTTGAATGTAGAACATTATACAACCATAAAAAAAGAATTTATTAAAAAATGTGGGTAGATTGATATATATTATGTTTATTCTGTTATTTTCTAAAATATGAGTAGATGTTTAATTATGGTTAGAAGTTCTCCTATGGAGTATGTAAAATAAATTAATGAGGATATAGATTGAATCAGATAACATAAACACATTTAGAAAAAACGAGTCTTGAATTTCTCTTTTTACCTTACTAAATTTATTCTTGATATGAGGAAACCTTAATTTTGAGGGTGAGAGAGCACTGGAACAGGCTACCCAGAGAGATTGTGGAGTTTCCTTCTCTGGAGATATCTTAAACTCACCTGGATGAGGTCCTGGTCATCAGGTGATCCAGGTGAACCTGCTTTAGCAGGAAGGTTGCACTAGTTGATCACCAGATGTCATTTCTCACCCCGACCATTCTGTGATTCTGTGATTCATGTTAGATCTAAATCTTAGAATCATCACACAAGTAAAGCATACAATGAATCCGCAAATGTTTTGCCCAGTAAGATCAGAGAATTATTTTCTTTGGCCTTTGAGCCAAAGGAATGCAGAAAGGGTACGAACAAAGAAATAGGACTTTAAAACAATGTGATCTTAGATAATGTTCACTAGAAGACAGCTCATCTGGAATTGGTAGAGAAATGCAAGTGTATAACAGGAAAGGTGTTCTTCTGTCACGCTGTTTCAAAAGCTATCCTGCACTTTAAAGCCTCTAATGATATCCTCTAAAAAGCTCTTCACTACTGCATTGTGTACAAGATCTTGAATATCTTCTTTTGACTCTTCGCATTCTATTACAAAATGAGGGAAACAAAAGCAGAAAGTGGTTTTGAATTACAGTTTAAAAGAGCAAATTGTACAATGAAAAATGTTGAGAAATTGTTTATTTGTAAAAAAAAGTCTTTAAAATGTGGGCTAAATCATACAGATGAACCACAGAGATTCTGAAGACTTTTGCACGTTCCTAAATTGCCCGAGCCTCAAAGTAACTATAGGGGCTTTAAACCACAGTTACTCATTCATCTATTTTGGTTTAGAGAAAAAGAGAGGAGATTATCTTCTACTGATTATCTTCTACTGATCTTAATCAGCTATAAATTGTCTTGCCATCAAGGCCTTTCTGATCTGTCTGTATTACATTCAAAAAGAAAGCAGTGGTTACTCTCTCCACTCTGCATAGCTGGATGTATATTACTCCAAAGTCCAAGTAAAATTCACTTAACAAAAGATTCCTACTGTCTTTGGTGTCCTTGCATTCCTTTACATTTCAAGCCTAGTCCTTGGATTGAACAAGAATTCTCCTCTTTGTTACCAATGCATTTATTATCATAATAATGAACATTATACAGATAAAACTGCTCAAAAGAACCCCAGAATTCTCATAGTAACATTCTTCATTTTTGCAGGACCCATGTATTTAATACTTTTGTCAGTATAGAAGTAAAAAAATAACACTAATAGGAGAGCACTCATTGGAATTAAAAAGTAAGTTGTGCCACTTCTATTATTTTACAGAACTATTTGGTGCAAATATCAAGTGCTCAGCTGCTGCTGGCCCTATAAAAAAAGCAGGAAATCAAAGATGAAATAAATACAGCTAAGCATATAGATAATATGTACTATATTATAATATTTGTTGACATAGCTGCAGTCAATATTCTCATTTCAACTTTTTTTATTTGGGACCTCACAGTTCTGATATCTATCCAACCTCCTAACCCAATTTATAACAAAATATCCAATGTAAGAGTAATAATTTTCTCTTCCTCTTTCTATTTAGATCACACAATCCACTTACACCCAGGCTGCACTGTCTCACACTGTTGAAAACCTCTTTCTGATATTTGATGCTCCTGTCCTATTGCAAATAGTAACTGTAAAATAGACCTGAAAAAAAAACCACTGATGAATAATAATATTGAAAAATACAATCAAAGAAACCCGAATTTTTTAGTCACAGAAATGGTAAATGAAAAAAATTTTATAAAAAAGAAGTATGATATTTGCCATACCTGAAATCCATTATTCATTATTGCTTATCTTCCAACCTTTTGTTAATTTAAACATTGCTTATTCATGGAGACATGGACTTTTTATTGTAGGCAAATAGCTGTTTTCTCTACCTGATTCCAAAATAGGATTTTGTTATATAATAAAACTATGTAAGTAAATATGCAGTAGCTTTTGGAAATATGAAATTCTTTGATTCACCAAAACACACCTGTTTATCACTGACATGTCCTTCTTCATCATTCTAAAAGTTGTCTAATCATCTTCCTCTCCTTCCAATATCTACACAGGAGCCCTTTGCACGAAACTACCAATATGAAAACAAAATCAGATATATCATTCCCTATGAATTACTCAAAACAAAAATGCTTGCAAGCTGTCAATATCCACAAACTTCATGTAATTGGAATGAAGTTTTGATTGACCTCTTGTACTGAGATTAAGGGAAACAAAATACTTTGTAATTCAATTATGTAGGACTGAAAATCTTATTGTAGACCTTTGGCACTTAGTTAATTGGAACACGTTAGGTGAATATTTTGTTTCCTTTACATCCAGTATTTGATCTTGATGTTTCACAGAGTATGAAAGTATTTGCCTGATAGATCTGACTTACTCTTTGCTCTGCAAACTCATCTATATCCATATAGACAAATACATATGTATTTATATTTACTTTTGTGTTAGTATGGAAGAATACATGAATACAGATAGAAACATTCTGAAGGGCAAACAGAATATAAATCAATCTAAATTAGAAGACCAGGCAACATCTCCTTTAGAGGAGAAACTGGTCGTAAACAGGCATTGATTTTATAATGACATTATGGGACAAAAGTAAAAGTGGATTTTAGATAAGAAAAAGTTTTGGAAATAATTTGAAAAGCAATTGTTTAACTCAGAAACATGTTAAGAAAAGCACAAGTTCTAAATTATTTTTTCAAGATGAATAGATGAATAGGGAAAGTTATGAAATATATAAAGAAGATTCCATTAAATAAATTAAGTTAGAGAAGATATAGTGACTTCTACATGATGTTAAAAGCACCCTTCTGAGGAGCCCTCTGTTGTTAGCACACCTTCTTTGACAAAAAAAGTGTCAAAGGAAGGTGAATTTATAAGTCATTGGATGTCTAATACTCCTATTATAACTGTAGATACATTTTCATGATGTTTGGACTGATTTGTTAGGGGTGGTTTTTTTGCTTTGTTTTGTTTTTTTATTGTAGGGGAATGATAAAAAGAGTTTTACTGACTATTTGTAAAAGACAACACTCAATCTTAGAAATTATCATGTGTCCCGTTTACAAAACTATTAGTAATATGACATAAATTTTGTCACAAGGAACAATCCTACCTGGATTGCTTAACACAGTGGATATTAACTGTCTATTGGTGTCAAGATCCCGAGAGGAGAAAGCAGGGCAAAAATCAGGATCAGAGTGTTTGACTTCAGAAAAGCAGAAACTGTCCCCTTCAGCCTCTTGGTATGCTTGGAAGAGTCCCACGGGATATGACCCTGGAGGGAAGAGGGGCCAAAGAAAGCTTGCTGATATTCAAGGATCACTTCCTCTTAGCTCAAGAACCATCCATCTCAATGAACAGGAAATCAACCAAAAACGCCAAGAACCCCACCTAAATGAACAAGGACTTCCTGACAAAATTCCAACACAGAAAGGAAGCATGGAGAGGGTAGAAGCAGGGACAGGTAATCTGGAAGGAATATAAAGACTCCATCTGTGCATGTATGGTTAGGAAATCCAAAATCTGTTACAATCTGCTTAAATATTGCAGAAAGAATTTTTAGATTCGAATATTCCCTCGAGCAAAATTAAAACTCAGACAAGTTGTCTGTCGATACCAAAACTGTTTTTATTAATTGCTAAGAGATGCAAAGAGAAAGAGGAAAAAATAAGAAAAGGTTGGAAAATGCTAAAATTACTTTTAGAAGCAGAGAAAAGATACCACCAAAACTACCTTTTCATCTGAGCTGGTCTGTAGGGTGGGGTGGAGAGAGAGAAGCAGTTTTCTGCCTTTTTTTTGCTCTGTCTCTACCACTTTCAATGTTATCTCTTTAGCTGCAGGGGGTCTTTTTACAGCTTTAGTTCTCTGTAATGCAGCCAGGATGTGGCTTTGCTGCTCACACCGGGCCATGTCCCAGGCCATGCAGAGGTCCTGGTCCAGCTGCACCTCTCGGCCCTCAGAAATATTGTCAGGGTGGAGAAACTCACGCAGGTGGCACAGAGGGTCTCAGTCCACTTCAAGATGGCAGAGTTCCAGTCTCTGGTGACGGCAGGCAGCTTACAGTGGCAGAAGAAAAGGTGAGGGCGAGGCGGAGGAGAGATCCTTAGCTGCTATAGCCAATTCTCTCTCCTACTCCTCTTTCCCTGATTTTCCCAAATTTCTCCTCAACTTTTATAGTGTTC
Organism: Corapipo altera; assembly: GCF_003945725.1. NCBI lineage: Eukaryota > Metazoa > Chordata > Aves > Passeriformes > Pipridae > Corapipo > Corapipo altera. The sequence goes on along the minus strand of NW_020884883.1, from coordinate 10,189,619 downwards.
AAAGGAGGTTGTGTGTGGTTTCTTGGTACGTAGCCCTATTCAGATGTTTGAAGAGATATGATAACCATGAACAATAACAGGATCCTTTGGCAGGAAAACTCCAGTGGGAAAATTCTGGTGAGAACTTCTGGTGGAAAACTGACACAGAATTTTTGGTAGGAAGTTTTTGACAGGCAGAAACAATGGCGAAACATAATTTTTGGCATTTGTATGTTATCTGTCTGTTACAGACCCACACCTGGAGCTGAATCTGGGAAGGGATGTCAAAGGCAACAAGACAGACTTCTGCAAGTATGTGAGTGACTAAAGGAAGATTAGGGCAAATGGGGTTGAATGGGGCAGAGCACCAGGTTACACAGGACATGGAGACGAGGTACTGAATGCCCTGTTTGCCTCATTCTTTACCAGTAATACTAACTTTCAGGAATGCCAGTCTCCAAAGGGCTAGGGGACAGTCTGGAGTCAGGGAATACTAAAGTAAAATAGACATATGCATGTCCATGGGCCTTGATGCATTCTAAGTACTGAGGGAGCTGGTTGGTGTCATTGTGAGGCCACTCTTGATTGTCTTTGAGTGATTACAGTGGGAACAGGTGCCTGAGGACTGGAGGAATGTAAGTTCCTAGTCTTTAAAAGCCAAGAAGAAGGACCCAGGGACTGCTCAGCCTCCCTTGATTCCTATAATAGTGATGAAACATCTAATCCTGGAAACCATTTCCAGGCACATGAACAATAAAAAATCCACCAGGAGTAGTCATCATGGATTTGCCAAGAAGTCATCATTGCTTTATTAACTAGACAAACTTCCACAATTAAGCGAATGACCCAGTACATGTAGATATTTTCTATCCTGATTTCAGTAAGGCCTTCAACACTGACTCCCATAAGATCCTCATAGAGGTGTTGATGAAACGTGGTTTGGATGTGCAGATGGAGGTGGATTGAAAACTGGCTGAACATATGGACCTAGAGAGTGGTGACCAGTGGCGTGCAGTCTAGGAGGAGGCCAGCAACTAGCACTAGCACACCAGAGATCAATACTGTGTCTTGTTCAACATCTTAATTCATGAGCTGTGTGACAGGGCAGAGTGTACACTCAGTAAGTTTGCAAATGACACAAAACTGGGAGGAGTGGCTGATATGGCAGAGGGTCATGCTGCCATCCAAAGGGTCCCCCACAGGCTGGAAAAATGGTTTGACAGGAACCTCACAAAATTCAATAAGAGGCAAAGTTCTGCAGCTGAGGAGGAATAACCCCATGCACTAACTCATGCTGAAGGTCACCCTGCTGGAAAGTAGTTTGGCAGAAAGGGACCCAGTAGTCCTGGTGGACAGCAAGGTGAACATAAGCCAGCAGTGTTCCTTGTGACAAAGGGGGCTAGTGGTGTGCTAGGCTGCATTAGGCAAAGGATTGCCAGCAATTTGAGGGAGGTAATCCTTCCCCTTAACTCAGTCATGTTGAGGCCACACTTGGAGTACTGTGTTCAGTTCAGACTCTCTTGTACAAAACAGATAAAAACACACTGGAGAGAGTTCAAACACTATGATAAAGAGACTGGAAGACTTCTCATAAGTCAAGGCTGAAAGAGGCAGGAACCAGGAGCTGAGAGCTCCAGGATACCTTTCAAGGGAGTCTTATGCATTTGTATAAGTACCTGCTGCAGGGAGAGTAAAGAAAAGAGAACTAGATTCTCTTCAGTGGTGCCTAGTGACACAGCAGTAGGCAATGGGCACGAAGAGCTTCCAGCTGAACACTAGGAAATGTTTTTGTATTGTGAGGGTGACAGGAACAGGTTGCTCAGAGATGTTGTGCAGCCTCCCTCCTTAGAGGTATTCAAAAGCCATCTGGACGTGGTCCTGGAAAACCAGCTCTAGGAGGCCCCATTTGAGACGAGTGGTTTGACATGATCCCCAGATGTCCCTTTCAACCTGAACCATTCTGTGATTCTGCAATCTGACTATTGTCTTCTTTTGTACTTCATAAATGATGAGCTTTTATTAACTGTATCACTGCTGAAAAACATCATTTATTGTGCTTATTCATGAGATTCCAGATATTCCTCATGGAATGTAATAAGCAAAAGTAGAAACAGTTTGGAAAAAACATATTCTCAACTAGAGTTCACCTACAGAGTAATACATACATAGCTTCTTTTATCTGCTTCAAATGATTCAACTTCTTCAAAAAATAGCATTGAATCCCATCTGTTCTCTATGAATACAGGGTCATTGATTTCAAACAAATTTTCCTAGTTTACAACCACAAAAGATTTTCCTGTCAAGTTAAGTACATCCATCTTGCTAATGTGTATGGTAGAGATTCCACTGAAAGAAAGTCTGCAACGGAGATGCAATAGAGAGGTAAGATTGCTTAGGTAAGCTCTCAGTTAATATTAAAATGTCAGAAAATATTGATTCTGAAATGGTGTTTCTACTCCAGAAAGTACCAATTCCATATCTTGAGGCTCTCGTTCCACAAGAGTCATCCAAATGTCATATCCACAATGGTTTGTGTAGAAGGTGTAAAGCAGAAACATCTCTGAACACTAAAATTTCATTGGTGGATATTTTCTGAACAGATTCAGTATTGCTTGCCTTAGCAAAATGTAATAGCCAAGTAGAATGTTTTGGACTGTAAGACTTGATACACATTAAATGAGAGAACTTTTTTTTTCACTTTGAATTTTCTCCCTCTGTGATATTTACAGATTGTACAGCATAGGTAAATGAAAACTCCTAGGTGATATGAAATAAGAAAGTAGACTGCAGGAGAGAAAAATGTCTAATTTTGAACATACACGGCCCTTCAGAATGGACTAAACAATTTGTACAACATGCAGGATCCTGCAGAATAGAGGGAATTCCTACACTGTTCAAAACTAATATTATCTGAACAGTCTAAGAGCCAGCTAATTATAGACAAGTCTGTGAGATTTATTTTGGCTTTCAACACAGTTTTTAAGCATATGCGGAAATGCACATTCCAAAAAGTTCAGATAATAATTTTCCTATTCCACTGGCTTCTGAGCCCATACAGGGCCTAAGTTTGCATAACATCTAAGTTTGCATAACATCTACATTTTGATGCTGAGTTTTTCATAGAATCCTTGTAGTTATTTAGAGTTTTGTCATGACCAACAAGGCTTCAGGGACAGTGGCTGACTCCTGACCAAGCTGCTTCTTGAAGCATCCAGAGTGCTGATCTTGGAGCTGTATCGGGCACTATCTAACACATGACAACCACAGTGAATGTATGAAAATTAGACCCACACTCATGTATAGACAACAACCTCCTTCTGCACAACAGCTAAGTTTTTCAGACTTGGGCTTAATTTTCTCTGCAGACTAAAACTGAGTTTCGAGGTTAAATAATTAATTTAACAGTGTCCTCTATATAGAATGGTCTCTAAGATAAACATGGAAACCTTTACTTATTGCTCTTCATGACTTTCAATAAGTTGCAGATCTCGGTTATAAATTTTCCCAAAGAAGGCTCCAGCTGTTAATATTTTTCTAGTTAGAAAGCTTCACAGGACTCCTGGTAGCCTAGGATCCTTCAGACCCCTTAGTTCGTCCACTGCTGATATACCCCAGAGCTACAGATCACACAAACATGTGGAGATGCCACACATAAGAAGAGGACATCAGGAAATTGCTTTATTTCTGTCTACCATTAAATTAACATGAAAAGATAATAATAACCAGCAATACCAGATTTTGCTGTCACCTGCTTTCACTTTACTGATAATGTCCCTGTATCTGCTTTAGACTACGATTCATGATGAAACATCTTTCCCACGCTGCTAAGGAACCATTTAAACTTCTGTCAGCAGTAGATTTGAGACCTGTCATTACTACAGACAGGCTACAGAACAAAAATAAGGGTTTCTTTCAATAAGGGTTTTATGACAGGTTTAGGATCAGATTTTTTTAAAAAGATCTTGCTTTCAAAACACTGAGAAGTTGATCAAACATTTTTTTTAAAGTTCATCCAAATGGAGGTTTTTGTCTTAATCTGGTCCTAATGTACCTTTTTGATCATCTAACTATTTTTAAAAAAAATATCTGGTTGGTTTTTTTCTTATTCCCTACATTATAAAGCTTTTTTTTTACACTTAAAGGATATCTTACAGTATCCAATGAAACTGCAACATGACACTGAAAATGTACAGCACATAGAAATTAATTTCTGATGTTCTGATTAAAAGACTGTTAAAAAAATAGAGCACTCTTAAATCTGATATTCATTGTGATAGTTCTTGGAGTATTTTGTCTTCTTAGATTTTTGATATTTTCTTCCCTGGCATCTAGGTTTGTCACATATCTAGGAAGTTTGTTTGAGTTCTCTGCTGAAGACTATACTGTCTTTATGTAGCAATCCCTAAGTCCTTTAGTCTTGTCCTTTTTTGATGGTATGTTACCTTTTCCAGGCACATTCTTTTTTCAGGTGTTTGGTTCCTTACTTTATTGCTTTGCTTTTTTTTACACTAAATCAAATAAAGTAATTATTTGTTCATGCTGTTAGTCTATTTTCATCTTTCTGACTCTGGTTGCCCTGCTTTTAGTGACCTTATCTGCCCTTCAAACACTATGCTTCCCTTTAAATTTAGTTCTTTTATAGCATAATCTTTTTTTGAGGCACGAACAGCTTCAATTATAAACCTTGAACTTAATTTGATTTTATCTACAATAAAGACTTTTTCTTTTATGCTTTCAGAACACATCTTGTTTATTTAAGATAGATCAGAGCATATTACATTCTTAATGCTTTATTAGATTAGTATTTTGCATGGTAGAGAAAAAAAGAGAAAAATATAGTCTTGGCAACTTCCTTTATTTGCATAAATAGAACTTTTGTTAATAATAGTTTAAAAAATATTTTTTCATAGCATTTTCCTCTTCCATTCATCCCCTAGGGATGGTACTTGTTCATTATTTTAACCTTAATGAAGAGTATATAACTCTTTTGATTCCTTAGTTTTATTTCAAAAGTCCTTGCTGAGGAGAAAGTGATCTAGTTGTGAGTCAGGCATATGAATACGCTTTGAGAGCTGAGGATGGCAGAAAGCATCTATCAGTATATCTTATATTTATGAAAAAAAGTGGACCACTCTCCCTCCTCAGCAGCCTGACCTAGTGAAATGTGTCCCTTCCAATGTCAGGGGGCTTGGAACTACATGGTCTTTAAAGTCCCTTCCAACCCAAGCCATTCTGTGATTCTATGGCACTGTTTATCATGTAAGGGTAACCATGCAGAAGCACTTCAATGAACAGAAAAAATAAATGCTGTAGTTTCTGCTGTCCTTGCCACAATATTAAAGCAGAAGGTCATTCCTGCAAGAATTACATTGTAATGCAGATTACATTCATTTTCTCCTGTTTGCTGCTAGAGAACAGAATATTCTGACAGATCTTCCCACATGCATTTCTCAAAATATGTAGCTTCTTATTAGTTCAACTAAATGATAATATTTGAAATAAAAAATATGGGAAAATAATTCTTCTTTACAATATAATATCACACCTGCAAAACTATTAATATTACTCTATGGTTCCTTGAAACTCTTTGTGTCACCTGGCAGTAATAAAGACAATTCCCACTATCCTGCATCCTGTGAGATTTTGCTTCTGGTCCACTGAACACTGTATAGTTTTTCATTGTCATAGCTTCTCCTCTTTAACTTCACAGGACCAGATGGCATCGGATCAGTTTGTATCAAGGGGGTCACCCCCTTTTATATCAGAATAAGATTTCTTCTACCTTATGCATTGCTTGGAGCTATGTAACATTGTCCTTGAGGTCCATGTTAGGTTAAATGTTTAACATATCCTAAATGAAAAATAAACCAATCAAAAATGGGTTTCTAATTTATTTCGGCATCCTCAGTCAAATATTTCAGTAGCCTCTGTCATGATCTCTGCCTTTGTTTAATAAACCTGTACCAATTTTGGCTGGGGTAGAGTTAATTTTCTTCACAGTAGCCACTAAAGGGCTAAGTTTTGGACTTGTGATGAAACCAACACTGTTTTTTTTCCCTGATTGCTGAGCAGTGCTTACACAGTGTCAGGGCTTTTCTGCTTCTCACCTTACCCCACCAGTGATTAGACGGGGGGTGCACAAGCAGTTGGGAGGGGACATAGGTGGGACAGCTGATGCCAACTGACTCAAGGGATATCCCAGATATTATGGCAGCACTCTCAGCATATAGAGCTGGGGGAAGAAGAAGAAAGAGGGTAACATCTGGAGTGACAGTGTCTAACTTCCCAAGCCACCATTATGTTTGATGGGGCCCTGCTCTCCTGGGGATGGCTGAACATCTGCCTGCCTATGGGAAGTGGTGAATGAATTCCTTTTTTTTGACTTGCTTGCACACACAGCTTTTGCTTTACCTATCAAACTGTCTTTATCTCAACCCGCAAGTTTTGTCCCTTTTAGCCTTCCAATTTTCTCCCTCACCCCATCTGGGGAAAGTAAGCAAGCAGCTGTGGGCAACTGAGTTTTTGGTTGGGATTTACCCACAGCAAATCCTTACCTCAGGAGCAATACACTGTGTCTCAATGCAACTCTCACGCTGCTGCCAGGTACATTATTTACGGCAGTAGAACAGCTCTTAGCAAAGGGAACTGAGCTGTCACCTTCCCATTCAGTATGTTATCATTGCTTCTAGAAACTCCTAGGGCTCAAATCATCCGTTTTACAATTAGACAGAGAGATTTTGATCCTGACAAGCAGGTTTACTTAAGCGTAGACAAGGTATGGTATTACCCTTATCATTTCCACAAGCATAGAAAACATCCTTATTTTAATACATATATGTATTCCAACGCATGAGTGGACTTAGGTAGTCAACTTGCTAGTGCTAATTTGCATTACTAGTTTGAATTTCTTCTCATTCAATAAATCAGACTAGCCGGTCTAAAATTTTTTTATGTCAAAGTTTGAATCTTGACTACTTGTGTGAAAATTGGATTGAAATGTGATTGAGGAATACTTTCTTAGATAAGCTGTGACCTATTTTTCTCTGTGTACTGCTTCAAGCATGTGATTCACCACTCAGTTGCACTTATGCCACAGCAGATCTGTGGTAGAGTCAGCAATGAGAGAATTAAAAATTGGAGAGGGTGTAGGGTTGTTTTCTTAAGAGTTTTTGGGTTGGGGTTTGGCTTTTTTTTTTTTTTTTTTTTTTTAATTTAAGGGGAAATAAGTTTATTTCTCCAAAGGGGAAAGAAAAAAAAATGAGGAAAAAAAGAAAAGAGTAAGCTAAAATTAGACCATTTTCTGTAGCATCAACAATGCATCAAAAGCAGAAATTAGGCTCTTCTGTACCTCAATTTCTTCCAATGGAATATCAAATTAAATTAATTTACCCTTATAGATCTTTCAAATAACAGACAGTAGAAGCATTTATTCAAAGTGACATACCATACTTTAACTGGGTTAGCAAAATAATAATTTTGTCCCTGACATAAGCAAGATATTCCTGAGCTAGATGCACCTAGAAGTTGAAAATTACAGAAAATTAATTTCACAAATCAACTGTGCACACTATTTTACCCCTGACAGGATGTACAAAAACATTTTAGTCCTCAATATCTGTATTACGCAGGCTGTGGAAGATATACTGCATCATTTTCTGTTATGACTTTTTTTTTGCTTGAAAAGAGTTGGTATATGCAATTGAGAATGCCGTGGAAAGGAGACAAGGGGAGAACATGTACAGCCAAAAAAGAGCTAAAATCATAGGCTTTTCTACTCAGCACTGAGTAGTAGGTGAGAAGAAGATATTCAGTACTCTGAATCCTTTACTATCTGTTTAACTACTCACTGTGATTTCCCCGATATTAGCGTTCTGTAAGTGCATTTGAGTCTCTTCAGATACTCCTGCAACAATAATAATAACAATAGTTAAAAAGATCACACCCATTTGGAAATCCTTTGATTGTGATTCTCTGAGCATGTGGTTAGGAGGCAGCATGTTGAAATATGTTATAGGTCTACTCAGGAGGAAAATTTATCTACTCTATGTACGCATAAGTATTTTGCTTTTTAGTATGGTTTCTTATTGACAATATCCTTTACAGTTATACTTCCTCCTCACCCATTCTTTTCCATCTTTCTATAGAAAACTTTTAACCTCGTGGTCAATACGAGTGACGCTCACAAAGTGTTAAGTAAAAACAATTGTGAATAGTTACAAGCTTCATGAAAATCAACAGCTCTGGGATCTCAAGTGTGCTTTCTCTGATAAAAGGTGATAATAGTTCAGCTGTTATCCCTCCAGTATGGTGGCAGGTGGCTTCCATGTATCTTGGCTACTGGCCAGGATATAGTTGTCCCAATGAAAGTCCAAAGCAAACTCGATAATTGTGAGGAGGGGTGGAAACTTGAGGTATTGTAGTGATGAAATGACAAAAAAACCTTAGGGAAATAAAGTCCATTAATTCCATTGCTCACAAAATAACTCCTATTACATTATTTATTCCATCTCTTTGTTTATTTGTTTGTTTCCTTACTTGTTCCTCTTACTAAAATGTGTAGCTGTCATTTTATATTTGAGGGAAAAATAATGCATAATACCTTCAAAATGAAAAAAAAAAAAAAAAGGGAAAAAGTGTTCCTGGAAGGAGATAAGTCTATTAATCAGTCACTTTTTTTCTCATTTTTGCCACAGAATTTAACATTTCATCTAAATCCTTCTTTTATTTATTTGTCCCACAATTAAAAATAATTATTAATTAGCACCTCTGTGAGTAAGATGTTGAGAGGTTTCATTCTTTTCATTTGGGAAGTAGTTAAAGAATCTCTGTAAGGAATAGTTTTTGTGAGTGCTATATTTATTAGTTAACATATATATGTAATAGATACATACACATACACCTTGGCCCTTCAACACATCAAGACATAATTTAATAGGATTTTAAACAAGTCTATTTGAAGCATTGTTGTACAGAACATAGAAAAAGCACTTTACTAAAAATGGCTTAACATTTTATGTTAATGGTCCAATGAACCTTGTAGGCAAGAAAGAAATAATTAAAAGAATAAAGAGAAAAAGCTAAACAAGGAGATAGATTAGTACCACAATATCCATGTGGAGATAAGGGAAAAAGCATTCTTAATCAATAAGAGTAAGGCTAGAGACAGTGATTTAGACTGGAGAACATGAAAAGAAAACTCTACACAATTTACTCAAAAATACATAATAATTATATTACTATAACCCACAAATGCAAACCTTTTCTTTTTGCATACAATAAATATGTGTAGTCTGAAGAACACCAATATTAAAAATGCCAGGGAGAATTTTTTCTTCTGAAGAACACCAATATTAAAAATGGCAATGAGAATTTTTTTCTAACACATTATGTTAAATATTTCTTCACCTGTGTTTTTCTCTGAAACACTTACCACAAGCTCCCACAATAGCTCTTTTCTTCCTCTGTGTGAAGCAAAGACTTGACATATACGTTTCCAGATCCGCTGGCTATAGCTATGTCATGGGACACTGTAGCTTTTGGTTATTCAACCTTCCCAATATCTTCCCCATAGAAAGAAGCCTGGACAAGCAGTCTAGAGGAAATTATTCCATGAATCTGACATGGCTTTGATAAAAATCTCTGATTTATTTATGAGGACAAAAAGACTGCAGGAAGGTTTATACTGATGACAAGTATTAATTAAATTCAGCAAGGTATTGTGGGGTGATAGACCCTTACCTGCAGAATTGTAGGTAATTTCTGTCCTTGGTGGCTTCCACCAAAGCCCATTCCAGGAAAAGCGTGGTTGAACTATCCTGTACTGAGTTCTTTATTACCACACCGAGAAGACAACCATTATTCCAAATTTTCCTTTTAAGGCAAGCTTGTCTACCTCTGATCATTGCCTGCACATAGCTTAGAGAACATCCCTAAGATGACCGTTTTTGGGTTAAATAGAGAGCATAATAGTTTCCTAATATCTCCTCAAGACCTGGAACCTTATTTTGAAAGTTTTGTGAGTGTTAAATGGAAGACATAGTGTCTTTTATCTAAAGAAAGGATATCTGTGAAAACAAGGAATGGATTTATATGCCTCTAGAGAGAGACAGGAGTTCAAATCCCTTTGAATATCTGACTCTGTGCATCTGGAAAAAAATTCACCTGTTTTGTGATCCTTCATGCTCTTTATTTCTCCCCTTATCATTTTATGTAAATATCAAATTTTCTGTTACATTTTTTCTAAACCCGCTTTTGCTCCTGCCTACCTTTGTGGACTGCAGCCCATTTCTGAGCATGAGTGAGCATTCAACTACTGTGCTTTCCATGTCTTTTCCCTTTTTACAACTGTGTTTATTATTCCACGTTTCCCTTTCTTTAACCTCCCAATAGCATGTTGTCTATCTTTGCTGTTGTTCTACATCATCCAGAAAACATCTTTGCACTTAATATGCCTGTACAACAACAGAGAATAACATCTCTTCTTTGCCAGTTAGAAGCAGCACAATAATCAATTGTACATGAGTCCTTGATACTTACAATCTTTAGAGGCCTTAGGGTGTAGTAATAGCTTTATCTTTGCTAATGAGTTTAAACCACCCAGCCTTTCTCTAAGTATGATATGAAGTTTGGCTGAGTTAGACAAAGGAGATACCTGTGGATGAGGAGAGCACTGCTTTCCTTGATTAGATGGAGATCCATACCTTTAGAAACCACTTCACATAAAATTGATTCAATTCTTAGCATTTATAGACAAAGTGTACCTTTTTGTACGCATTCATAGTACTGAAAGACAGAACACAGATGAATAACCTACTATTAAAAGGAAAAACAACACATTTTCAAAGACTAATTACTCTAGTGCAATTTTCTTAGAAATCTAATTTGCATATAACTTATTTGCAATTATTTGCAGAGAGTTTACACACCATATTCCTTACATTTCTGTCTTCCTATCAATGATTTCTCTAAAACGAAATAATACATAATTCATCGAGTTATCATCAAAGCCACTAGCTAGAAGTTTGATCATTGAAACCTAAGACCTTACATTTATTTATACAGTACTTCAAGGACCAGAATAAGTCAACGTTTTGTACCTCACTCATAAGATTACTATAAATCTTATAACTTATTTTTATCTCTCTAATAAAGTAATTGTTCATTGGTTGGTTAATTTTAAGTACAGATGCACAACACTAATTTAATGAGAGAACACAGAATATGTTAATCAATTTATTTCTGTATGTGTCAGATGACTGGGACATTGTTCTTGAGAAAAGCAAAGAATGAGACAGACCGTGGTTTTGCAACAGCATATGTAAGTCAGGCTTTTCTTGACTTAAAAATAATAAAATAGTGAAATCAAAGTTTTGTCACCTAAAATAGTTTCTGTGAGCACCAGTCTGAGATAGGAAGCTAAAAGTTTCAACTAGTAATGATGAGGTCTAGTAATGGAGTCCTCACTGCATTGAGGCTTCCTTTAGTTCCATGTTCATAGTCCATGTCTACCCAACCTGAACATCACATCAACTGCATTTATAACAGAGATATATCTTTAAATATATATCAATTCCCCTCTGATAATGCTAGTCTTCACACACTTTCCTTTCTAAGCCACTTGATGCTTACTCCAAACTGGTGCTGCTCCCACTAATAATTTCACTTAATTGCCAGTTTTCTCTGTATTAGCCAAGTAGACACCAGTAGATCAGTCAAGTAGACATCAGCAGATCCTGTCTTTCTTGAGAAATATTTGGGTTTTTCTGCTCCAAAAGACTTCTACATTTAAACTCTCCCTGGGAAATATGCAGGAGAAAAGCAATAGCAAAGAGAAAATGAACAATTAGCAAAATTAACGTGGTTAAGGGATGATATGGATAACTGATTTTCTCTGTCCTCAGGACTGGCCAGCATTATATGTTATCAGTCACGTAAATTTGAGAAAGATACAGTACAGAATATCAAAGAACACTATTAATTAGAAAAGTAGTTTTTTAAAATTAATAAAGGGTTATCAAAATTATAATAAAAAATAAAACTCCTATACAAAAAGAGAACATCATCTTGATTAATTTGCATATTTCTTCCAAATATTTTTTGTTTATTTGGAATGTAATTCAAATGCACCTTTCCTCCTCTCTAATGTTCAGCTCTTTGCCTTATATTCAGCTTCTCTGTCAGTAAGTGAAAGCCTTCAGCTACATGTTTTGCTTCAGTTTTGCTACTAAAAGATAAGGCTGCAGGATGTTGCTTTCCTAATATGATTCTCAGTCCAATCACATTCAGACATTACAGGAGATATATAGAACTGAGAAGTCATGTGAAAAAGAAAGGGGAAAAAAAAAATACTTCTCAAGAAAAGGATGAATCAACTGAAGATTAGAGATAAAACCAGAAAGTGATGGTAACTGTCTGGGTGAAGAAACCCAGACAGTTATTTTTTCCTCATTTTGTTCCTGAAAGTTGTTATGCCTTTCTGTTTCTCCTGCTTTTGTGAGGATTCATTATAGAAATATCAGTTAGGTAACTTATAATACAGTGGTAGCTTCAGAATGATTATACAAACACTGAAGTTAGTTACCAGCATTGCCCAGCATGACCCAGAGGTTTCAAAAAAGAGTTCAGTAAAATTAACCTTATCTCAAAGATCTTGTGTCTTTGATCTGTTGTGCTCTCACCATGCTGTGATTCTGCCCAGTGTTTCAAAACTGAACTGTAAAATCAAATGCAGGGGGGAAAAAAAGAAAAGTAAAAAAAAAGTGCTTTAAAGTAGAAGCTTTCTGTCATTTGTTTAGCAAAATTATAGTAAAGTTCCCATCTTTAGTTTTTCCAGGTTGATTTAAAAAGAAAATATCTGTGATTACTGATAGTAATAATGGAATGAAATTCTGAATGTGTCCTGGAGATATCACCACTTTGGGGAATATTCTCACTAAAATAGATACATGTTCCTCAAAAGTGCAATTCCTTAATCCATATTTCTTTAAGTAGATTTACAGACAGTACAGGGACACTCAATCACCGAGGTAAGTAATTTCTTTCTGTAATATTTAAGTGAATGAACTTTTGTGTAGGACTTCAATTTACTGAGATAAATGGAAGCTGTTTCAGATATTATGAAAGAGAAGGTAAAGGACTGAATGAACTCATTAAATATTGGCTAGGCTGTGACAGGGCACAATGGACAAGCTCTGAATAGAGACTGGAACAGCAATCTACAATAAAAACATAATTATATTTAACCAACCTCTTTACATTCAAATTCTTTGCATTAGACTGCATTCAGCAAGTGCCGCTTCTAATATTTACTTCCAAAGCCGGTGGATTAGGTATACTCCTTGATAAGATCTAAGGCATTTTCAGGAGACGATAATCACAATCTATACTGCCAGATATTAGGTGATAGTACAATTTGAGGAAATTGTTTAGTGTGTATAGGAGCAATAGTACATTTAGTGCAGTGACTTTCACAAGATTCAGGGTCAAATATGTATGTGGAGACTGGACTGGCTATTATTTTTTACTTGAAGGCAATGACAAAGCTTATGTCTAATATTCTGATTTCAAAGACAGATAGCAAACCTCCAAACAGCAATTTGTCTGAATTCCATTAATCACCAAGAAAGTTTTTTTAGACATTTCCTAGTCATCTATATAGGACTTAAGGAGTTACTCACCTGTGTTCTAGTTCAAGAAAGTGTTGAAATGGGTTAATATTTTCATGTACATACTGAAGACCTTTCCTGAATCGGATCCTAACAGGGCCCCATTCTTATAACCAGAAAAATATATCAGATTCCAAATATCTAAAACTGACAGCTAAACCTGCAAAATGCATGTTTTGTCTGTCACTCCAGTGCCTCAGGCCACAGTGAGAGAAATTATTTTCTCAAGAGCAGTTTTACCCACAGTGTAGCTCCAAGTTTGGAAACTTGATGGCATACTGTTTTAATAACACCTGCATTTGATCTGCAAAAAGCAAAAACCAAAACTCAACCTCTCAATCATAAAAAGAGACACTAAAACCAAAATTATGAGCAAAGTTATAAAAAATATATCTAACTGCATAATGATAACACAGTAACACAAAGCAGAACTGCTTTTGTAGACAGCCTCAGTATGCACAGTGGTTACTTGGGAAGACAAATGCCATGCCACAAATGTTCTCTGTTGTACTCCTTTCCCTGGGTTCTTATAGTTGAGCAGAAAATCATATGATATGGAGTATACCTTTGACCAGTTTGTCCTGGTTGTGTCCCCTCCCAACCTCTTTGCCACTCCCAGCCTACTGGTGTTTGAAGCAGGCAGATAGGAGGGAGAGCCTTGACACTGTGCACACACTGCTCAGAAATAGGCAACACATTGGTGTGTTATCAACCCTTTCCTAGCCACAAATGCAAAGCACATCATGCTGTGGTTGCTATTAGGGCAGTAAATCTATACAGCCCAAATCCAGTAGAGAAAACAAGGAGAAAAAACTCAAGAATGAGAAACAGTGACTGCTGGAGAGGCTAACAGGAACAACTACTAAATGACCACTAAAATTTTCAATTATTCAATTATTTCTAAATAGATTTCATGGAAAATATATTGTGAACATTGTTGTAAAGCCACTGTTGTAAATTTATTTGTTTAGATCTAATTAGGAAAATAAAAATATCTCCTCTCAATGCAAGGTGAAAAATTACTGGGGCTCCAGTCAAATTGTTTTCACAGTCCCAGCTGGGTATGTGACTAACTTAGTAGGTCAAATCCCAAGTATCTTAGTCCTTGTTTCTTTCACCAGGTCTTATTGCATTTAGTGAGAACTTAGATCTGGAAACCCTGTAAAAGGGGGCGATTGTAGGGCTGCAGGACCTTCAACTCTTCTTTTAATTGCCCATGTCAAAACAACTTTCATTTGGTAAACTGTCATGAAAAATAAAAAATTTGTCTGAAACAATTTTTGAGAGAATGGAGGTTGTTCCTTCAGCAGTATTGAGTTTAACTCTGCAGAGAATTAGCAGTTTTAGTTATTTAATGGTTGCTCAACCTGTAAGATTTTATTTCTTTATAACTGAAATTTATGAAAAACATTTATGTCTTTAACATAGGGACCTAGAAAAGCTTGAGAAGTTGGCCCATGGGAATCTCACAAGGTTCAACAAAACCAACTGCAAGGTGCTGCACATGGGTCAGGGTATCAATACAGGCTGGGGGATAAGCAGATCGAAAGAATCCCTGTCAAGAAGGATCTGGAGTGCTGCTGGATGGGAGGCTGAATGTGAGCCAGCAGTGTACACTCACAGCCCAGAAAACCAAATGTGTCCTGGCCTGCATCAAAAGCAGTGTGGCCAGCAGGTTGAGGGAGGTGATTCTACCCCTCTACTCTGCTCTGGTGATACACCACTCAGAGTGCTGTGTCCAGGTCTGGGGTCCTTAGCACAGGAAAAGCAGGTCCAGAGAAGGCCACAAAAATGTTCAGAGGGACAAAACATTTCTCCTATGATGAAAGCATAAGTTGGGGTTGTTCAACCTGGAGAAGGTCCAGGAAGAACTTAGAGTAATATTTCTGTACTAAAAGGGGGCCTCTTAAGAAAGACTTTTTAGCAGGACCTTCTGCAACAGAACAAGGATAATGGTTTAAACTAAAAGAGAATAGATTGAGACTAGATATGAGGAAGAAATTTTTATGATGAGGGTGGAGCAGGTTGCCTCGAGAGATGGTAGATTCCCCAACCCTGGAAACATTTGAGGTCAGGTTGGACAGGTCTGTGAGAAACTTGGTTTTCTTGAAGATGTCCCTGATCATGGCAGGGGAGTTGGACTAGATGACATTTAAAGGTCCCTTCCAACCCAAATCATTCTATAATTCTCTGATTCTATGAAAATTAGATGTTCGCTAAATCAACCTTTCTGTAATCCTGCTACCTTAACAGTAAACAGGCAGTCCCTTGGAGGTTATCTGAATTTATAGACCACGTGTGTTAGACTTGATTTATAGGAACAACTACCACTGAGGCTATAAAATTACTCTTCTGCATCTTTTCTTGTGTATTCAGCTTCTTAGAACAACATAATACAATATGGGAGTGCAATGAAATCTATTGCCCATATGTTTGCAAGCTTTTTTATTATTTGTCCATGAATGTGAAATAGAAAGGTTTGCTTCATTCAGAAAACCTTGTCTTTTAAAAGAACCTCACAGATTAAGACAAAGTCTTAGTTCTACACCAAAAGTACCAATTCACTCATTACAGTGCATTACAGTATTTCCAGTGTGGTGAGACTAGGTGACAGCAAGAGCTTGCATCTAGAGTTTGAGCAGCAAGTCAGGAAGAAAAGAGTTGTTGAACATTTTGCCATTAAAGAGCTGTTGTTAAAAAAATCAAGCTCAGACACCTTATTCCAGCTTTAGCTGTTGATGTTTCATTATACAGCCACAGAAAGAGTAATATATATTTTGAGCAGTGTACAGAATACACATGACAAAGCAAGAACAGCAGTGGGTTTTTTAAGGCAGGGAGGGGCCTGGCTCGAACAATATAAAACCTGGTTTGCATTACCCACCTACATCAGGATTTATTTTTTTTATGTCAGTTCAAAGGAAATCCTTCTCTATGAGTTAAGATACTCAAATGTCCTTTAAGAAGTCACCATACATTAAGTGATCTAGTAAAAACCCTGTAAGAAAAGACTCCAGCAAAGTTTGTACAAACACCTGTCCTAGTTAGAACAGCTGGGATCAGTTCATCACTGGATGGGTGTAACCCAAAACTTTGTATTCTATAGCCTTCCATGCCATTTCCTAGAAACTGTTATCAATAGATCATTTGCACCCTCTGCCCAGAGCACTCCTGACTCCTCAGGCTGTAAACTGGGTGTTAAGAGGCTTGCGAGATAAGAGGATGCTCCTGTCCTTACACCCATTGTGGAACTCTCCGCCCTGAGGGAGGTACTGGGCATTCTTGCCTGAACTGGAGGATATATAATCTTGGGGTCTTGGGACTTTTTGAACCACTCATGGGATCCAGAGGAAGACTGCAACCACTACTCTCAACCAGACTGCAATCACCACTCTTGACCAGACTGCAACAGCACTCTCACCAACAGGTTTTCCCCTCTCCCTTTACTTTGGACTCAAGGGGCCCAAGGAACACCAGTCTGTTCACACCCCAGGGTGCCGGATTATATATTTGGGGTTTGTGGGTTAAAACCAATTGTTTGTCTGTATAATCATACTTACTGTATTATTTTATTAAATTGTTATTCTGACTTATAATCTCTCTTTTGTGTTGGGTTCATTTCCCCTGTCGGTTTACCTTTAAACCAGCACAACACCAAACCCGTGAGTGAAATCTCCCTCATCCAGCAGCTATATCCAGAGCATTGTATGTAAAGGACTTTGCTTTGTTTTACCTTTAAATTCCACTACATTACATGCATTGTAACATGTTGTAAGAAAAAAAATAAAATCTTTTTAGAGGCAATGGAGAGAAAATAAGATTTCTTTGCAACAGACATTAAAGAAATTTATGTACATCGGGGTTTAACTGCAAGGTCACTACTAATAACATAACATGTAGTTAGAACCCTGGGAAATAAATATATTCCTCTGAGGAAGGACAAAGGTGCAAAGTTTTTCATTGTAAGGAATATTATTATGTCTCTTTAAGTAGGATTTGTGGAGTAAAATAAAAAAAAATATATCCCCATTGGTGGAAAGAAGCAGAGAGAGTTGACTTACTTTAAAAGGCTCATTTAACGGCTTTTGCATTGTAAAGAAGATGGTAATTCCCAGGGAGAAGGAGCAGCCTTTGGCTTGTCAGCCTTAATGAAGTGCGCTCAGTACATAGCTTCAATGAAGATAGATATCAATAATAAGGTAGGTAAAACTGATGAGTTTGGGACCTATTTGCATAAACTGGTACTTATGCTTCTGAAATGTTCACATTATAAATACTGAAACCACACAGATTTCATTCCAACAGATTTAGCACATTAAAAGAGTGCTATTTATCTACATAAATAAAATTTCTGTGCTGGGTACTAAATGGTGCTTCAGGGATTTCCAAATTTATCAACTCTCTTACTTATAATAACACAACCAGAAACTTTATGAACACAGCAATATTTATCACTGACTTTAACTGTAAATTTGGTTTGTTCATTTGTTTATTTGTCTTATTTTTGTTGTTCTAGATAGAAAAGTGCTGAAGATACAAGACTTTGAATGATAAAACACACTGGAAAAACGTTCAAGCTAAATGGTTGTTGTGGCTGTTTGGTTTTGGAGGGTTGTATAGGGAAGGGTTAGACTCTCAACAGCACTATATTTCCATCTGTTAATGCATGTCAAGAGAGTACCTATTTGAATCACAGATGGATATTTTTTCCCCATGCATCCTCTGCAAGGATTCATCTGCAGCATCATTAATCTACTCTGTCTGGGTGCACATAGTGACATCCACTGGTGCAGAGCATTTTTACTACAAGAATCGCAGAAATACCATGTGTCATGATTGATTTAGGCTTTGAAAGCAATTTCACTCACTTCTACGTGAACTAATGTAGCACAGTATTTAATACTGCTTAACTTTAAGAATGCAAAGATTTCCACAAGGATATGAGCTTAAGTGATTGGAGTCAGGGCACCTTGCAAGACTCAATCTTGAAAAACAGATGAAGTTCTCAGTTGGAAGGATTCCCACCTCCTCTGTATGGTTTGTCCCTCAAGTTGCCAAGAGAGTAAAGTGCACAATTTATTACTATCTACAGACTCAACATCTGCTTCTTTTTTTTATTTTCTCCTCTCCACCTTCCCCAACTGACCTAGAGTTCATGCAGTGGAGATGAAGTTGAGATACAGGATGAAACATGTTGCTTTCCACAATCTCATGTCACTTTCTGCCAACATGACAAAGCCCAGTAATCTGAAGACTGGAAAACACCTTCCCCAGAATTCACCGTCTGGGTTTTATGGACCCAAGAAGATGAACAGCAACAGATAAACCAAAGCTTTTCTGGACTGCACTTATTGTGGAGCCTCCTGGAAAAAAACATAGTTTAACAACACATTTCAGTGCTCCTCAAACTCATTGCAGTCATTGCATGCGCTCAGTGCAGCGTCTGCACAAATTTCATAAAAACACAGGCAGAAATGTGGACGCTGTGCATATAACAAATTAATCTCTCTCTATTCCTTGAGGTTATGGTGATGTGTAAAGCTGTATTGTTTGAGGGAGCAAAATCCCAGTTGAGAGGATGTAAGGGGAACTAGGAATTACATGTGATATCTCTAAACTAAAAAGAAGGCAATCAGCTCAACAGGATTTCTTTTTGTACAACTGTAAGAAGAAGAATGGATTCCTGCTGGATGTATTAAAAGTTAAATTACTATGTTTCCTCAAAAATTTAATAAATAAAAATGTGAGTTTGTTTTCAGTTAGAGTTAGAAGTATTTTTTCTTCGTTCCACCCATTATTTAAAGATTTCACTGCTATATACTGCAGAATCTTTCAAATTATGATACATTTTCAACTAAACATGCAAAAAATTAAAAATTTGGACATATTTGGAGTTTAAAAAAAAGTGTTCTTCTTAGTTATTTTTAATATTTTTTATTTTCTGAAATTATTATTAAATCGGCAATTATGATACTAACATATCACCAAACTCCAGATTCCTCTTTCGTTTTCCATGTCCAAATATTTGTGATAATTTTAAAGTAGTTTTGAACAATAAGACTAATTTTTTAATAACTCTGCTCCAAAACCCAAGGCCTGTCAAAAATTTCCAGAATACCTCTATCTGACTGCTGTGTAAAGTCAGTGTGTTACGAATACAGAAAGCCTCCTTTTCCTTTATTTTGTGTTATGCACCATTAGCAAACCTGTCAGCCGAATTCCAAATCAGTAGTCTCTAGTTCTAGTGACAGCTTGCAAAGAAAAAAGAGCAGTCTTACTCTTCAGACAATAGATTTTATCTCCTTTTCATTGCATACAGTTTAGAAAAAAACTTTTTTGACCTTTAAACTGTGCAAATTTGATACAGAAGAAACAATTAACAGGTGTTGAAAATCAACTCTTTCAACAGACTTTGGGCTGTTGAAAAGTTCAATTTATATTTTTCAGATCACATACTTCCAAAGAAGTATACAAATAGTGATTTTTTTTAAAAAACTTTTCCAACTACAAAAACATCTAAACACCAGCAGATATAGAACTTATGAAATCCAGAGCTGCAACTAAAACAAGCAATCTTGCTGAAAAAATAAAAATTATCCTGCATGTACGAGTTAATTACTAAAGTAAGGGGAAGCCTCTATTATTTTCATCTCATGATTTGTTTCATCCAAAAAATGAGATATTGCCTGATTATTTAGCTAAATACCGCAATGATCTTCATTCCACCTTTTTGTGGGGCTTTTTTCAACTTAAAATAAAAAATGGGTGCTGGTATAATGCAGAGAGTTTATAATTAACTTATATATTCTACTGGACATGTTAGTTTTGCTCTTTGAATATTTTGATCCTTTAATTTACAAAGCTGCTATTTATATCTCTTCTAACAACATAAAGTATAACAGAAAACACTATTTTAGTAAACAAAAGGTTCAGTTCTCTGGTGCAGTTTAGTGTCTATTCTAATAAGCTTGTGCAGCTGCAATTCCTCAGTGGATGCAGAAAAGCAGCTGTGCATCCTCTAGCAGATTTCTAGAGCCATGAAAAAGTCATAGTGTGTCTATGTTACCTCATTTTCCCCTCAATCTCATAAACAAAATATAATTAAGTAGTGATGCTGGAGCAAAGCTAGAGAACTAGTAAAGGTCACAACTGAAAATAAGGGAAACGGAAAGATTCCATGCCTGCCTTTATAATATTCAGCACATTGAATGGTTATTCTGTAAATGCTAATTTAGTAACTATCCTTGTATTTCAACAACCTGGCTCATTTTATCAAAGATCTTGCTAAGAACTAAAAAACCCCTTCACCTCTATTCATTTCCTCTCATCCCCCAGCCATAATGTCATAACTTTTCTCACATCACTCTTACCTCTCAATTTTAAATACCAACTTTATTGTAATGTCCTCACAAATACCATAATATTTTCTGTGATTATAGTATAAGCAGATGTTTATAATCTTAAACAAAAAAATTATATAGTAATTATTTTGTTCTGCTTACAATTTGCATGTAATGTTGCACACTGGAGAGACTTGTTCACCTTTCCCTGTAATACATTCCCATTGAATTAGAGAATATGCTGCTTTGGCTGGGGTAGAGTTAATTTTCCTCACAGTATCTGTGTTTTGGATTTGTGTTGAACACAATGTTGATAGTGCAGAGATGTCATTGTGGTTGCTGAGCAAGGATTACACAGAGCCAAGATCTTTTCTGCTCTTCATCCCACCCCACCAGCAAGGAGGTTGGGGGTGCACAACAAGTTGGTAGGAGACACAGGTGAACAGTTGACCCCAACTGACCAAAGGGATATCCCAGATCATATGGCATCATGCTCAGCATATAGAGCTGAGGTAAGAAGGAAAAAATGGGGACGTTTGGAGTGATGGTGTTTGTCACTGTTAAGTGTGAGTGATGGAACCCTGCTTTCCTAGGAGTGCTGAACACCTGCCTGCTCATGGGAAGCGGTGAATGAATTCCTTGTTTAGCTTTGCTTATGCAGGCAGCTTTTGATTTACCTACTAAACTGTCTGTCTTTATCTCAACCCTTGAGTTTTTTCACTTTTACCCTCCTGATTTGATTCTCTCTCTCATCCCACCAGGGGAGAGTGAGTGAGTGGCTGTGTGGGGCTGAGTTGCGAGCAGGCCTTTAACTACGACAGAGACACATACAATTAGAAGACACACACACACACACACAAAGTTATTTTGGCTGTTTTTCCTGCATTTGTTATCTATGCAGATCGATTAATGTTTAAAAAAACTTCTTGGTAAAAGAGCGGGCTTGGGCTTTGTAATTCCACATGTTTGTAACGTATTGCCATCTATTGGCAAAAGGGAGAAAACGCCAAATTCTCCGGTCTGAGCGTTTGCACTAGAAGGAGAAATCCTTCAGGGATTCATACGTAACTATTTTTATGTGTGTACTGAATTAATATATAATAAAATTTTATATATTCTTTGTGCAAGATAAGTGTCATAAGAAATGAGTCCAGTTCTACATAAGTGAGAAACATAATATTCAATATAACACTTAGAAAGCGTTGCCTTAAAATAAATCCTTCCTCAGTTGAAAAAACCTGACATATAGAATATTTATACCTCGTTCTCATGTCTATTGAAGGCTGAGTGTTACAGATAACACGTTTCCGTGCCACAGGTCTAAAAACATTAATTAATAACTGCTAACTCACAACACAAAACCCCAAAATAGATGACCATAGCTGTCCCGTAGGATTATCTCTGCTATACTAAACTTGTAATGAAAATCTTTCCTAGGTGTTACTTGCCCCTTCATTACCATGGAGGTACAAATAATCCACTTCTTCCCCACCAGGGGGTCAGCTAGTGAAATCCCAGGGGGAAATGTTTTGCTCGAACATGAGGAGACCCTATATCAGTGAAATACCACAATGTCTGGCTTCCTTACCAGGACATAAATACATTAAGGATGGATTTTCAGTGATGTTGACAGATAAATATGCAGGTAACATGTAGTAGGTATTTTTGAGAATATATATGCACCTCAGTTACTTAAATAAAATTAAAATCAACAACCAACCCTGTTCTTTCTGGTATTTTGGAGACTGAAAAGTGATTATTTCAACAGAGTCAAAAGCTTCTGTGTTGTTTTTTTGCCAGTTTCCCCCTTGAAATTTAATTTCATTATTTTACTTACCTGCCCTGTAAATTCAAGAGGCCTGTTGTAATTTAACTGCATGAACTATAAAATGTCACACAAACTAATAATATACTGAAATATTAACTGAATGTTACAAAAATCAATAAGAGTCACAGGTAGAGGAAGAGAAGGAACAAATGAAAATTAAACAACAGATATACTACTTGGATCTGGACGATGATGGATAGGCTGAGGGTTAGGATTAAAAAATGAAAGTTCTAGAATATGTTGAAAATGAAAGAAAACCAACTGGCAGACAATTATTGAACCTGAACCTGCAAAGACATGTATCAGGGGAACAAATTACACTGTTCAATATTTAATTCACTAGGCCTTTATTTTTCCTTGGGGCAGGCCAACTTCTGATCTGATCTACATAGCTGGATGAGGATGTCAGATTTAAAATATTTCTCACTCCTACTTTGTTGCCTGCCAGTGCCACAGAGCGGACAGAGGGGGAAGGACATTTTCCTTCTTCCACATGGATGGGAAAGAACAGGAAAAGGTCGCATCCTGGCTTTCTTCCACTTATAACCTCAGCAAAGAGCTAGGCCAGGGATGTGTACAGAGCTTTCTGAAGGACACGTCCTCCTCCTCAGATAAGAGAATATGGGATGAAATGAACGCAGTGCAATCAAGTTACTTGCTCAATGCCTCCTAAAGCCCTTTCCTGTGCTCAGAAAAACCACATTTCAGTTGTTATTATCAAAAAAAAAAAAAAAAGTTGACAGGCAACTTCAAATAGAAAAAGTCTAGTATTAATTAAACTCAAACCCTGTTATGAACTATTTAGATACTTTTTATATAAATTCATAATGCTCATATGACTGTATCCTCACTCCAGAGTGATCAGCCCTGAGAAGAGTAAAGTGGAACAGGAAACTTGTTTTCCTACTCTGGAGAAGATGCTGAGGTCACATAAATGTCCTCTGCTACAGGCTGGCTCAAACCCAAGAATTCTGACATGTTTTCATGAGATAAAGTGAGTAAAGTATTTCTGACATTCATCTGGGATGTTCTGACTTTTTCTGAATTGAACACAACAACCAAACCAAACTTTCCCACCTACCAAGTTTATGATCTGCCCACCACAGACTTTCCTCTTAGGGAAACTATCCCCTGAAAGCTTTACTGCAGCTAGTATAGTCACACAGGAAGCTTTATTCCATAAAAACATCCACTGTTGTCAGCTAGGAATAAAGGTACAGTCTATAATGCTAGAGATAGTGTTGCATTCTTAGTTCTGTCCCCCTGCTCAAACCGTGACCTCCCCTTAAGTCACTTAAAAATGCCTCTAAAGCATGTGAATAATTCAGGAGGCTAATTTTCTTCAAGCTTTCTTTCAATCAACTACATTTAAAATTGTGCTTCCTTTCTTACATTGCTGCTCTGTTTTCCCCTCTGCCCAGTAGTGAATTGCTATCTCTGTGTGTACTTGAAAGAGAGTTATAAGTATGACAAATAATGTTAATGAGTTATTATCAAAAGCTGGTCATCTCCCTGTGACTTCTTCAGCCTACTGCCAGAATATGCCAAAACTACTCTCAATATATGTATACTCTGAATGCATTGAAAAGGAAGTACATAACTCACTCAAGCCTTTTCTTCTCCAGGGCAACGGTTCCCCTTAATCCATCACCGTAGCCCAATGAGGCTAATGCAGTGTTCTATTGCAAACCGTTATGAACATACTTTTCATTTTTATAATGTCTTTCATCCAACAGAGATGGACCCCAAGGTGCTTTAGAGATTGCGTTGTATGGTGTGATAATAACAGTACATGGATCACTGTGCTCATGCTGAAATATAGACCCTCTGGGCTGGAAAGCAGCAGACATCTACCATTACCAGGAACACTAGGCGATAAATTAAGACAGAAATGAAGGCTACTTTATCCTCTTGTACCCACAGGTGAACTCAGGTAGGTTGGACTTTATTTTCTTGTGATATAATTTAGCTAGGAAATGAGAACCAACAGTGTCAGAAATATGGTCTGAATTTTAATCACTTCTGAAAACATGTTGTTTTCTTATGTAAATGCTAAAAGAGAGTTAAAACTATATAAATCCAAGGCTGACTCTGCATTAATCTTGACCTCAACAGAGTTTAGGACAACCTGGGGATCCTCTGCACCCTGTTAGGTCAACTTCCTACTGTTAGGAGTACCAATGTGGTCCTGCTCTAATTATGCCAGGAGCTGCTGAAAGGGAGAGCATCAGAACACAGCAGCCAGCTCTTTTGAAAAGAGGCTGACAATTTGCTTTCCCTCTGTGGTGCTGGAGTCCACTCTGGTCCCATTATTTCACGTGCTCACCTGCACTCTTTCTTTGTATCTCTAGGTTATTGTTCCACATTTCGGATGTACAAACCCCAGGCAGATTTCATCTTTATGTATACAATGCACACTAGCACTGATCCGGTTGGAGTTCCTACCTCATAAGCTCTATTTAATGTATATAAACAAAAACAAGGAGAAAAGCAGAGGAGAAAAATAGATTCAGTATTTCTTCTTACTTAATTTTTCAGTTTTATTGACTTCTTAAACTAAACACTGCAGGTTAAAAATGTCATTTTTAACAGTTATCGTACCACTATCTACACTTTAATGCTAGAAACAAGATTCTGTTGTAGAATTTAGCATTAATTTGCAGTTAAAGGAATGCTGTTGTTGAGCAAAAATATGAGCTCAGTGACTAGTTAGTAAGTTTATGTGTTCAAAATTTCCCCATGCTGCATCCTAAAAAGCTCCCCTTTACAGATAAGTCAAACAAGACTCTCACTGTATTTCTGTCCTAACCGAGAAACAGTGACTTCTGTAAGCCTCACAGGAATGGAGAAACCACCACTTTGACTTAGTGCATAGGTTAATCTCTTACCCTGGCCAGATCCAGACTTTCTAAAAATTATGGAAGGCTTTTCAGTGGGCAGAGAGGCTAATTTAGATCTTGTGAGTTTTGAAAGAAAAAACTTCATGGGACACCACTAAGAAGACTGTTCTAAAATAGGTAGCACCTTTTAATGAGTTCAGGACTTTCTGACTGAGCTGATTCACTGCTACTTATGACTGATGTAGTTCAGTGAGTCCAGTACAGGTACCCCAGGAATAACATTAAGCAAGAATAAATGTGAAAAGGATCCAAATCAACAAACTTTTAGAATTCCTACATTTACTAACTGGATAAAAACAGGAAGAACCTTAAATGATCTAAGCATCTGGGTAAAGATTCCATTTATATTTGCTGTGAATATTTTTATTTCTGGATTCTTCATATGTTTCTTTACTCTGAACTCTTGTTTTTGTGACAGTAACATACAAAATGTTTTAAAGATTTTAAAATCCTTCTGTATTTTTTTGTTTTAAATATCTGCTTATTCTGTTGTAATTCTGAGTAAAGTTCATTTTTCATAATTTCAGAACACAAAACATTGAATTCCACTTTCCCCTTTATCTTCTTCTCATGAATACTGCATCAATACTTTATTCTGAGGTGAAAGTATGCAAAGAAGTCAAAAACTTTGTATGCAGATAAACACATATATTAACAACTCTCTTTTAGTTACTTTTATAGAGTATTCTATTATTTCCAATTCAGTTTAGGAAAGCGAGAGATTAATGTAGGGAGCACAGAACGAGTTTATTAGCATCTAGTTACAAAATCTGCAAGAATATAATTCACAAATTAATTCAACTGGGTAATTTGAAAAAAAAATACTTCATGGTCAACATTAAACGTATAAATAGCAGTTCCTTCATCACAAAAAGAAATAAGTCCAACGAGGAATTAAAAAAACACAGGACCTTAATGAGAACAGATCTTTCCCAGACTTGTAACACCAGTAAGTGGCTGAAGATTAACAGTTCACACCTCTCTGGTGCCTGGACTGTGTTTAATGACCTTCTAGACAGAACAGTTGAAATAATTGTGGATTTAACATCTTGATAAAGTACTAAACTACAAGCTGAAGAACAAAGCCTTTCAGGTTGTGGTTCTGTAGTTTCCTTGAACTAACAGATTCTTCTGATTATTATTACTAATTATACTACTGGGGACAATGAGAACTATACTTCTCTTGTTAAGTAATAATTGCCCCAAATTATTCTGTCCTGCCAAAAACATGAAACAGTCTATGCTTTTGAAAACCTCTTAGGCCTTGACCTTACAAATTTTTGCATTTTTTTTTAACTTTTAACACCCCAGTAATTCTGCTAAACTCAGTGACTAAACAAATGAAACCGATGGACAGCTGGAGGCTCCCACAATGCTGACCAGAGCCCTGTGTGTTGTTCCCCTTTGTTGGGAAGTGAGGAATCCTCCTCACTTAATCAGAGTGGCTGTTGTGAGGAGAAAGGATCCCTTCACTGGGGAACTGAACCATACAGGGATGGGAACAAATGAAGAATGAAATACTTTGAGACAAAATCCTTCTGGGGCAACACCAAAGAATTCATATGCTTTCTTTTGCAAAAATCCCCCTTCTTGTTTTCTCTAATTTATTACAAAGGTCATAAACTCCAGCTTGCTCTGTGGGGACTCATATACTTGTGGTGATAAATACCATGCAATAAACATGTTTACAGTGTTATATCTGATGGAAATCTTGAATTTTTATGTTATATTCTCTTTGATTTCTAGATCAATTCTTTTGTCCTTCAATTCTTAGATAATCAGACAGTACTGTAAAAATTCATACACTATGAACAAAATAAAATACACTTCTGAGTCTAGACTTTTCTTAGTAATTTGAAAATTACAACAGCAAACCAATTAGGTAGTTTGTCAAACCTTGTTCCAATGTAATTTTTACAGAAGAATTCCACCGAACAAGCATCACCACACGTAAGCCTGTAGCAGAGGCAACAGGGGCAGCACACAGAGAATTTTCACTGGTGTGCTGCACACCTGGGGATTGGAAGTGACACTGCTTCTTCCAGATTTGAATTTATGTGTGAGCAACACCTGCAGAGAGCAGTGGGAGACTCTTCCAGAGGTGATCAGCATCTTCTTCCTACGCAGAGGTATCGGTGGTGTCTTGGCTCCCACTGGCAAAAGGAGACCCTGCTTTGCAGGAGACAACTACCTGATCTTCTGCATCTCCCTTCTCTTAAAGATGACTTCTCCAAACTATTACTGGGTTGTCACTGGAACCATCAACAACTTTAAAGCTTTTCTTTCCCTGACTTCGTCGTAAACCACTTTGGAGGGTTGCCAGCCCTGATGTAGAAAAAAGAACATATATCATGAAATATACCCTGTTAGTCACTGCATATGTATTTATTTTAGGAAAGACATTCATATCTAACATTTAATACATTGTAACATCAATGTATGGTACCACAAGGGTGGTACATAAAGGAGTGGTTACTTTATGCAAGAGGTGAAATCCCATACAGAGAGACTACAATGGGAACACGGATCCTGGACAAGAATGTGTAATATAACTACTTCTGTTTGGCAAAATAACCTTTTCACTCAGTGACATCGTAACAGTGCTGCACAGAAAGAAAGATGGACTTTCAAAGAAGTAACCACTTAAAACTCTGTGTAGGCCAGATTCTGCTGAGCACACCACAAAACACAAAATATCTCAACCAACAGTACTCAGAATGGTCTACAGTCAAATTGTCAAGGCCAAAAGTGGAACAGGGTTGACATTCAAAAGAAATCTGTTTCTCAGTAAATATATACTGAGAAGAGAGGGGGTGGAGAGGAAAGGGAAGAAAGTTATTTTAGCCATTCCTGGTACAGTAAATCATTGAACCTGAATAACAAACAACAAATATATTTATTCAGTGTGGGACTCAGCTAACTTTGGAACTGCCTCATTTATCTATCTTTGTATTGAGATGAATCACCCTTAGGAAATATTTCTGAAGGGAACATAGCCCAGCTACCCCCAGGTGAGACAACTCACTTGTAGATGTCTTTGCTAAGACTGGAGAATTTCCAATCCTTTATCTCTACTGTCTCTTATAGCTACTTTAAACACAGCATTGGTTCCTCTGAGCTGACAAAAATTCTTGTTAGCCAGGTTCCCTGGAAGCCACCATTCTATACACGTATAAAAAATGAAGAAGATGGGAGACTCTTAAATCCGTCAGAGAATTGCCTGTTCAGATAAAGCAAAACCAGCAGATTAGTCATGCTTCTTTAATACAAATAATTGCAGTCCTTGCTTACATTTTCCATGGCAATGCCCATCTTTTGTGAGATAATGCCTTTAAATACTACCCAGCACAACCTTCACTGAGTCTTAGCCAACTCCCTCAATCCCAGCAGTGTTAATCCATGATTAACTCCTAGATCTGTTCGCAGGTCTATTCTTTAAACCTCAGCAAATGTAATTCCTCTTGACTGCTCCTTAATAACTTGTTCTCCTACTCTTCTTTCTTCACAATTTTAGGTGTTTCTCTGCTCTCATTTCTTGTTGGCTCGTGGTGAATTAGTACCCAACACAGAAGTAGGAACATCATCTGTGTGCTGCTGTCAGTCAGAAAGGGATCCAATATTTATGACGCCCAGGTTATAAGCCATCAGAAATAGGATATTAAATGAGAGCGTCTAGTGCTGCATCTTAGTCAGGATAATGATCAGACTATAAAATTATGGAACAAAAAAAATGGGTTTATGGTCTATTTGAAGTATTCCTACCACAATTAGTTTTTAATACACAACCAAAACTTCTGCACCACCATAGCAACAACTAGTAACAGTCAAGAGAATTCAGTGGCAAAGCCCTATTTCTGAAATGCAGAGTTTTAAGAATAGTGTGTTTATTAATATGTACACATATAAAGTATCCAGAGTTTTAATATACATTGCAGAGCTGGGGGAAAGAAAGGAACAGAAAATGAGGTTGAATAGAAACTAGATCTATTTGATGATTCTACTTCTCTGTAAGGTTGAGATTTGAAAACATTCAAAAATGTCATAATGACATTGTAATGGCAAAAAAAAAAGGTTTTAATTGGGATTTCAATTTCAAAATAATAATAAACTTCTTTATGAAAAAAGCCCTGAAAATAGTCATCTCAAACCAGTAGGGACAGGAGTAGCAAACACAGGTATATTTCAACATTTGTTCTAGAATTCTCTGATCTAGGATAAAAATATTTGAAATGTTCATTAATATATACAGAAACATCAGCTACCTTTCCCTTAAACTTTACCCTAATGTGAAGTTATTTAAGCATGAAGTTAACATTTGAATAGAAGAGAGATCTTTCACATAGACAGCTGGGGGTGGGGGGGGGGGAATAAGGCCTTGGTTCTTACCACAATGAGCAGCAGGGAAAAATAGTACAGTACAAAATCAGGGAGACATAAAGATCAGGGAAACAACAGAAAGAGAGAGTGAAGTAGGAGCAGGTAGAATAAATAAGTCCCAAGAGAAAGAGACTTTCCACAAATCAGTGTGGAAAGTTCCAGTCTGGGTCTCATTACACAGAATGGTTGACTGAGGAATTGAATTAAGGTGTGCAAAGGTGAGTAGGGATACAAAAAAAATTGCTCTGCAGTTCCAGGAGCCTTCACTTTCAGCTTTTCTGATGAACACCATCTTCAGCACAGATTTTGCTGTAGTAAATTCAGTGTGTACCCAGAATAAACCAATTGGGAGTAACAAAAGAAATTCAGGTGTAATTTTCCTTTTAAGTGCTATTATCTTGTTGAAACAAAATGCAAAGAGAGAGAAACACTAAACCTCACTTTCTTCTGTCTTCCTCATATTATTGTATCTGTAATTTATCTCTATAAAAGACAATAAAGCTGCATCCAGTTTAACAACAAAAAAGCAAGGGCAGAAGCATTTATGAAAAAAGCATATGTCGTACATTGGAAAAAGAGTTAAAAAAAAGACAGAAACAAGAGTTATGATTAATATCGGAGAAAATCAAAACAATGTCTGAGTTCAATGAAAAAAAAAAACAAAAACAAAAGTAGGATCATGTGCTGAATAAAGGTACTAAACAATCTTATTTGTCTTAAAAATAGATCTCCACTTCCATCATTTGTTAGTCTTGGCATAACTGCAGAATTTTGTTCCCATTACATATTTAGACTTGACAACTTGTATGTTACTTTTTCTTCCTGGAAAATTCAAGCTAATTATTGACACAATGACCCTCTTTACCTGAGTATGGATTGCTCTGGGAATCAGGAGTTGGCAGAACAGTCTGCACATCATTCCAACAATCTCTGTCATTTCTTTTTCTAACCCAGAAGGCCACCAAAAATAAAATGTGATCTTGAGGTTTAGACAAGTATTAACACCTTGGAATTATGACTAAAATCTTTTATCAGAATTAATTCCGCTGTGATTCAATGGTAGTGTAACAAAAAAAAAATCCTCCAGATGTTACTGTGTTGTAGATATCTTTACATGTTCCTATTATTTTACAGGCCCAAACCAGCAACTGAAGAGAAATTTGGTAATATTTTTGGTATACTTTTAATGCATATCGCAGATTATGTATATACTTACAAATTCTATTATTAAAATTAAATATTATTTCATATTAATCTAATTGTTCCCATTGGAGTCAAAAGAAAAGCTACTGAACTCAAATAAAATGTTTTTTTGACAATATTTAGTAGTAGAGAAATACATTCAGTGTTCTGCGGAAAGATAGACCATAGGTTAATTTATCATATCCCCTTAAAATCTTTTACAGTTAAAAATAGACACAAGGGTCATCATTACCTTTTTTTGACTGTTACATTCACATGGAATAAAAGTACATACTATGGTAATAGATGTTTACAATGTATTCACTTAAGTTCAAGATACT
This sequence comes from Corapipo altera, assembly GCF_003945725.1. NCBI lineage: Eukaryota > Metazoa > Chordata > Aves > Passeriformes > Pipridae > Corapipo > Corapipo altera. The sequence continues at coordinate 10,158,008 of NW_020884883.1, read as the reverse complement.
TTGATAATGAAAATGATGTATATAAACAGATACCATAAGGAGTCACGGCACTTGTTCCAGAATTGTGACAACATCTTGCAATCATGTTACCATTAATGAATAAAATGAGACGTGGTATAAGATGTTGAAGGCTAAAATTAGGTGTGTTGTTCCATCAGTGGTTATGCACATTTTCTTTTCTCTGCTTTACTCGAGTTGGATTGTAATCATTTTCAGAGCATTGGAAGCCAAGCTAAGACTTCTCTTGTCCCTGAAAAGTTTATATTCACATGGGAACGAATGTTAAGACATAGAATATGTTTCTTTTCAAAATAATACTATAAATCACATCTCAAAAGTCAAAGCTGTGATTGCATGAACAGTCTTCATTATGCCAAATCTTGATTATTGGAGTTAGTGATGTAAGCTCAGAATAGTGATTAGCAGAACAAATACTGCAAAGAATTACATGTATTTGTTTTTTATGAGCTAAAGGCAGCTTTTGCGTTAACTTTAATTATCAACAAACTCCATCACATCTCCATAGAATACTCATCTTACCTGCAATTTGTCTGCCACAAACACTCTTAGTCCCTTTCTCTGAAATTCCTGTCATTCTTGCACCTCCTGTCTTTTCTTACATAATAATTTTCAAATGATACACCTGAGTATTCCTGCATTACTACTCCTTTTGACTTTTCCACTGAGTTTAGCAAGTTAGATCTCTCTTTTTTTTCATGTTCCCCAAACATTTTTGGCCTCTTGCAGGACTGATTTTTTTAATCTTGATGACTACTTAGAGCACTGCCCTGTTTGTCTTTATATGGATAACAAGTCTCTTAGGGAGGTTTCTCAGAAAAATAGAGAAGGAAAATAAAAAATAAAGTTTATTGTAAAGAAAATCAAGGATGAGGACAAGGATAATCAAAACTTATGTTCCCGAGGAGAGAGACCAAGACGCAAACTGTTCCCAGAAGACAGCAAACTGAGCACCAGTGAAGATACACTTGGAATCTAGTCTATTCCTTCTACAGTCTTATCATCACTTGTGTCACCATTATTTAGGATATTAATAAGGAGAATATATGAACCTGGAAAAGTACTAGGATGTGGGTGTTGATTTTATTTATTTGTGTAATGGATATACTGCTTCATGTCCTTTTGCCTTCCCAGGATTCACCCTCAACTTCACTGAAATTGTGCTATACTTTCATAATGAAAACTGAAATGAAGTTTCCTCAATTCTGTAATACTGATTAACTCTGACAACAGTACATGCTACTGCTGGCCATAATTATGAATGGAGTCTAAAGATATTGCTTCTAAGTTTCTTACACCTCTTGAAAATCTCAACCAATACCTTCTGGATTAGTCTTGGCAGGTAAAAGTGACAGAACCAGATCACAATCTGTTGATTAGTAGTAAAATAAAGAATTGGGGTTTTTTTCCCAATGAAATATCAATAGTTCCTCACACTTAAAAAAAAAAAAAAAAGTTATTACAACTTCACCAGCCGAGATAATTCCCAAGGATCAGATTCAATGTAACAGAGAACTCTGCCCAGTAAGGAAGAAAGAGGAGGCTGAGTGATAGCAGCGTTCCTTTATCACTATTCCCTTGTTTGTTGTGGTCCTCTCAAGCACACTCCCTTATCCCATTTTTAGGGGTGGCAAAGTCAACATCATTACTTTCACTTTCCACGTATCACATTCAGAAAATGAAGGTAGAAGCAAAGAGGTTTACCTTCTCTACATTCTGTAATCCAAATTAGAAGTTCTAGGCTCCTCTGTCAAGTGACTTTATGCATCCGTTTCCGTTCTACACAAGAACCTACCCAGTTTATACAGAGGTTATACATAACAGCAAACGTAACTTCAAAATATCATAAAGGAATTAGGGTTGAATGGGTGTGATGAAGATAATAAGAAAGTGATGTTATATTCTTATAATTTTGCAGAGTTACCTCCTCTTACAATGTGCATTCATTTATTTGTCTGTTGCAATATACTTCTAAATTTTGTGGTATCCACTGTCTCACTAATGAGGTAAAGATTAAGAAAGTACTTAGAACCTGCCAAGATATTTCTAACAGGCATTCCTAGCCTCTTTCCTGTTAGATTCAATCCAAGAAATACAGAAGAACAAATCCAGTACCACTCTGTCAAAGAAGCAGTTTCTTTGCCTGATAATAGAATTTTATCACTGGATCCTGTTTACTTCATTTATTCCATTTCTTGATTTAGTGTCATGAGATAGATATAAGGAGTTTCTGTATCATAGGCTGCAAAGCAGCAGCAAACATCAGCCAATTAACTTGTATGATGTAAAACAAAGGACTGCTGAAAATTACAACCCCTGCCTTCCTCCTCAGTGTGCCCAAGGTCTGCCATTGGCCCCTGCCAGCAATTCAGCATATGCTGCTATAGCATCCAGCCCTTTCTGTCCCGCCTAAGACTTGTTAGATTTATAGACAGGGTCACTTGATTCTGTCTCCCTTTGTACTTCCCTTTCTTATCAAATGATCAGTTAACTACTTCAGTTACTGCTTTCCCGCAGAAAAACAGGTGTACCCTAGCAGACCGGACTAGAGATTTATCCTACCTGGCAATCCCAGTGGCTCTACTGAGACTTGTTAAGAGGAAAAACAGCCTACCCCAAACCCTGACAGGGTGGGGGGATCTAGCCATCCACCTCCACTCCCGAGCCCAGGTGCGGGCGGCAGCAGCCGCAGCATCTCCCTATTCCCGAAAGCACCGCGAGGTGTCAGGGCACAACCGCGGCTACGGCGGGGCCAGGAGCGCAGCAGGGCGGGCTCAGCCCCAGCCCCGCGGTCTCTGCAAACAGCTCTACTGACGGCAGAAGGAGAACGAAACATCCAAACCCTTAGACACGAACCTGTTCCTCAACACAGAGTCTCTCCCTGCTTTCTTTCACTATCGGGTTAATGAGTGTTCATATTTTTTCCAATTTATGAAAAAATCCAGTGCAAGATTTTTAAGGGGAATATGGGGCAGATAAGATAGCTACAGAACTAGCAGAACAACGCCTGATTTTTAGCTGACATTTCACAAGGTCCTTTTTTAAGTAAATTCTGCTTCTCTCATCACTAAAATTAGCAGGCAGCAGGTTAGGTGGTCCTGGTTTCCAGAAAAACAATCCTGCTTCCTACACTTCTTCAATTTCTCCCACCAGAGTCCATCTCTGCTCCTACTGGGTTGAATCTATTTAAAACATCAACTAATACTCTACACCTGCCTGCTTCCCTCCAACAGAGCAGGCACAGCTGTTTTCTCATGGTTTTAAAGTACCCATATGCTTTGTTACAAATAACCTTGGTGGTACATATATTATTCACTCCCAAATATTGCTGCAATGAAAGTGTGATGGGGGAACAGACGAACTGTCTAAAGCTGTCTGTCAACTCCCAATCTTTTGCCTTGGGGAGGGCTTTTTGGGAGTCCTCTCTGAACAAAAGAATTCCTTCATTTGCAGCATTGCCCAAAATGGGATTTCTTGCTGCCAATTTTCACCACAGAATTTCATCATTCCAAAGCTGTAGATTTCCTTCAGACAGTGGTCTGTCACCAATGCATACCCTGTGACCTGCTCATAATGCAAGAGATATTTAATTTTATTTATAGATCATATATAGAATTTAACTTTTGCTAAATAATTTCTAGAGAAGAATCAATTTTAGGTGTTGTACAAAGGAAAGGCACAGTTAGTTATGAAGGCAGAATAATTTGGCATTATTTACTATGAGTCCAAGTGACTTCCCATTTAGAACGTCCACAATTATCCTTTAAGAAATACCTTTAAGTGTACTAAGCCCTTTTTTGATGAGATATATTGCTCAGGAAAGGACTTAGTGGTATTTAAGTCTAAGATTCCAGTACAAGTACAGGAGTAGATCACAAAACAGGCAGATAGGTCATTTGGCTTTCCTGTATTGAAGAGGATGATTAGAGGTCAGAAACGTCAAGAAATCATTTTCTACAGAAGGCCATGCACACTAGGTTTAGCTAAGCTACCTAGCTTCTTTGTTCAAGCAGGGTAAGAAAAACACACAGGATCCAAGGTGCAGATTGATTAAGCAATCAGTTGCAAATCTGACTCATGTGCAGTCAATAGTAGCATAAGGGTTTCCAAGCGTTCTGCAAATTGTTTAGCAGGACAGTCATTTTACCATTATGGGTCAGAAACGACAGATTGCAAGTGACTTATTTAGTGTGACATCCCTTCCCAGAGCACAAGGAAGCTGTTCACAAAAGGGGAAATACATGACTAATTATTTCCCCCATCTGCATTTCACTGAATGTAAAGGATAATTTGCCCAGCCTCGTTTTGTTACGGGCTAATTGTGGACTGAATGATGTCATCCGAGTGAGTGAATGCCCCAACAGCAACACAACTTGGGAGAGGCTGCATATTTTCTACATATGGCCTTTGCAAACTGTGGCCCCAAAAACTTCTAGTTACTGAGTAATGATGGAGCAAGTAAATCTTCACACTTTTTAACACCTCAGTTTCAAGCTGTTTTTTAGTTTCTATCATTTAGTTCAGACCTTTCCAAAATGGATATTTGTCTCGTACTGAGTGTTTTCTCTGCTCCTTGGAAGAAATATAGGAAAAACTAAGTAATTTTCAAAAAAGAAGCAAGTACCATTTTTTCTTAACCCAGGCTTTCCAGATGAGAGAGAAACATTAAGTGGGTAACCACATACTTTTTACCATCCTTCAGGAAAAGTGATCAAAACATGGTGAGATCACAATTCCTTGAAAGTTTTACTTTATGGACAGTAAAAAAACCATAAATACGTTCATTTAGCAGCAAGTGGGAATGATCTTCATTTCTGCAAAGAACACATTTCACTTTGGTGGCCAAATGGACTGCTTATTTTCTCTCTGCTATGTCACTCATCAAGGGAACTGAGACTATGGATACCACTGTTTGCCAGTAAATCATTGCTTAATTAGAAAGAGTGAGTGTAAGTGACATTATGCCTTAGCAGGAAAGCTACAGGAGGGAACAGGGATGGATAGACACAAAGAAGGATGGCAAGCATGACTAGGTTGGAACAGAACAGAAAAGCGGGAAACTAGATAAATAAGAACAAAACTGTCTACACAGAACTGTCTATAAATCACTACAAGTCACATTTTTCTCTGGATCTTGGTACTCTGATCATTTTTATCGTTGCACTGCCATAAAATATCTCGAACACTGAAAACATAAAGAAAGATTTTCTCCTCTAGAGGGAAGAACTACCTACTAATGCCAACAGTCTGTTTACTCAAGTGAGTAGTTTAGTTAGTGAACTCCATTTACTCAAGTGACACCATTCCAGGCTGCCAGAATAACTTCAGTTAAACAGTTCTCTAGCAGAAAACACAATTCTGTCAAAATAAAAATACTTCAAAATTCAATCACTTTGGTCTACAGTTTCTTCTCAAGGAAAAAGAACTCACCAATGTCAAAGCATCTGATTATTCAGTTTAAAAACAAGTTCTTATTCCAATATATAGTTGCTTTCTTTTTTCTTGAATTAAAAGTAGAGACATTTCAGTCTTGCAGAATCAAACTGCCATGTACATCTGCAACAAATTTATTAGACATCTATTTCAGGAATAATATTTTATACTTTGAAACTGAAATGAAAATAAGCTACATTGTGATGGAAAAAAAATCTTATTCTTTCCTTATCTCAGTGATATATATTATTTGATGTGTGTGGCTGGTTTTTTTCTGAAAGGATCATCACTTAATTCAATATACAGAACATGCTAGAAAATACATAATGGTCCTTTTTCTCTGTTTTATATTTTTTGTGCCTTTTTCAGCAGCTACTCTACAGGAGTGACAAAGGTAGAAAATACTTTCTCCGTCTTTCAGTGGGGCCTGATATGGATCAGGCAAAATCACAGCTCTGTCCCCCTATGAGAGCAGAGAGGAAAGGTGGCCATGATTCTGCCTTCTCTTCTACATCAGCAGCTGGGCTACATCTTCCAAAAACTGCTTTTAGAAGATATAAGTACTGCATTCCTAGGAGTTCACAGAGAAAGACAGCTTCTGTGTTTCTCCTTGAGGTACACACCCGTGCACAATCCATTCTACAGGCTTTGTCAAAATGACCAAGTGACCCTTTACTCTCCTTTCCCTTGAAAGCCCTTTAGTAAAAAAGGTCACACTCTGCAATGTAAAGGCTACCCCTGGCCTGCATAGTTTGTGTTGGTTCAGATTATGGTAGCTTTCCTGGTTCCACTTTCTAAATCATATTAAATGGCAGCTAAAATATGTGATTATTATTCAGGATGTTACTTTTCAATGCAAACAGCCAGCAGCTGCCACAGAGATGGTTTTCTCAGTCTCAGGATAGACTGACACAAGAAAAAAACAATGGTCTAAGAAATTACTAATAGGAAGAAGATGCACAAACATTTTTATCAAGGTATAGAAAAACTCTTGAGCAGGAACAGCCAGGGAGGCAGAAGACAGCAATGTCCTTCATTTGTGGGAGTTCATCTGTCGTTGAACTCTGCTTTCCAGCAATGAATGACTTCTTTCCCCTAGGACCATAAGTGTGAGTCTAAACCACACTTCCCTTCTCTCTGAAAGGTAGTTAGGGGCAGGCATTTCCAGCGAATTTCTCTATCCAAACCTATGCTCTTTCGTGCTCCCTGTTTTTTGCACCTTGAAGCTCATTTTGGCTCTACTCTGTGTAATGAAATCTTACAAAACAGATAGCTCAAGGAAAAAGTGTAAACTTTTCCAGCACTTGACCTTGACAGAAGTTTGTTTGCCCAGAGTAACACCTTCCTCCTCAATTGTATTTATGAAAGTGTTTGTGTGAAGACAGCAAAGTAAACACATTATTCCTCCTGTTAACTCCATGTATTTTCTCTGCAAATACACTTTGCCTTCCCTAAGGATACTGGAAGGGACCTTTCTTCTGCTTCCTTCTGGTGTAAGCTGAAACTCACTTCAGTATGAAGAAGTATGAAGCAATGCCAAAATGAGAAAAAAGAAATCACAGGCAACTGTATGCTATGGTGGAGGAACGTGTAGAAGCTTTATATGCAGCAGGAAAAATGACAATGTTAGTGCTTCTCTCAGCTAAGTAGATTACCAAATGTTCTGAATTTACAATTTAGCGAATCAATCATTTTGGCTATTAGTCTAGATTTAGACTAGTGGAGTTAAGAACAAAAGCTGTCCACTGTTTTTAAGGCAGCTGTTAAATATATGAAGCATAAAACAGGCTTCCTAATGCAAACAAATACTCCAATAACCAAAAAAAACCCCAACAAAACCCAACACATATACATTCCATCACTGCAAAAATTAGCAAAAATTAACATAGATCTTTTGTAATCTGCAGTGCAGCACCATCTTGACTACTTTACAACGCCACTAATTTTTCAGATTGTCCTTCTTTGGAAAGCCAACAAAAGAACAAGGGTTTAGACAAACACTTTCAAAAACTGAAAAGGGAACTAGGCACCCAAATCTCATCATCTTCTGTGTAGATGGCATCCCTAGCTTCCATTTATCTTATTGGGAATCACCATCACACTTAGATTTTCTTTTCACACTAAATTATTTCTTAGTTATTCAGTTTTCCTGTGACATATATGATACGAACTTGATTAGAGTGAGGAAACAATCAGATCCCTATCCTGATCTGGATAAGCTGAGTGGCTTTTCATTTGTTTTTGTGAGATGCTTTTGCCTGCATGAAAAATACTATCCTTTCAGTTCAAGAAATATGGGCAAACTGTGTCGAGGCTAACAAACAAACTGCAGACATTTATGAGAAAGTGTACAATCTCATCTGGGAACGATTATGCAATGATCACATTCCAAGTAATTTCAACCTAAGACTTACTATTTTTTCTTGTTTGTTTGAGTTGGCTACTAGGATTGATCACCTTGGAGAAATTAATCACAACAATCGCAAATCCTCGGACAAACCATTTAATTAGACCTGTTGCTCTCATTTAAGTGTTAGTTTTACCTTACAAGAGAAGACAGTGAACTATTTAATATAGCCAAACATTAGCAGATTGGAAAATACAAGACATCTGTAGAGTAAATCAAGCTACTGATCTATACTGAAAACATTCATCAGCAAGTGCTGTATTATTATACCTGTAGGACGGTAGCACATTAATGACTTGGTAGAACGTGAATGATGACAAAGACTCTCTTACGATCCCTGTTTCCCACAGCTCATCCTTCACCTTGTAGCATGCACAGCTATATCATTCATTCCTCACCTCTCATCTTCTTCCACTCCAGTTTTCACTTCTCTCCACGCTCGTCATCACACAGATCCTCCTAATCCCAGTGCTCAGACTTAGGAGCAGAGATTTCTCTTTGCCTTTCTTCAGCTATCCTTCTTCTTTTTGCTTTGAATATTCCTGATTTCATAAGGCTTTAACAAAAGTCCTTAGTTACTATGCTTTGTAGTGGGTGGGCATCAGAGTTTGCAACCATCTCTACTAATTGAGGACAACTGTGTGGTCACAAGTTCCCTACAAAGGCGACTTGTAGGTGGCCCTGAAGACCTCCGGAGGGCACTGTAAGGACACCTAAATGAGACTCTGTCTTTCTCTGACAAATGTCTAAGGAATCAACAGACAATGCTGAGCACCTCCATCCTGCCAGAACCCAGAGCACCACACAGGTAACTCACAGAGCACAAATGACCCTTTATAAAGAGAAAGGTGTGCGTACTGGGGATTTTTGTCCCCTCTTGTTAGTCACTATCTTTTATAATTGCCTTAGTTTTGCTGATTTGATTGAGAAACAGAAGATTTGAGCTCATTGATCTCCTCATCCAACCTAAGAAGGATTACAGAAGAGTGCCCTAACCCCAAATCTAGTCTGTGTCTGCCCTTGCTATCCAAGATGAGATATCATCTTATTATGAGTTCTGAGACAGACCAGAAAAAAGTCTGCTATAAGCAGTGTTTCAGATCCCACTCCTTTCAATACTTATGGTCATTGAGTATTAGACCATAACTGATTCCATTTTTGTGAAGTACTGGGAATATGAATCTAAACATGACATCACTGTTCATCAAATATATGTTCAAACCTCTGGGTGGAGGGAGTGGGGCAGGGGAATCCCTCCCCCTTTCTGAGTAAGAGTTTACCCTTAGGCTATTATGCAAAAAGATAAAGCTTCCTCCCCATCCTTCTATAGAGCACACTAGTCTGAACTATGGTATGGGTAACTGACTCAAGGCATCCAGTCCAAACAGTGTTGAATATACAAAAAAGACAGGGATAACAAGTATATGTTCTGGCTGCTGACTGAGAATCAGATGGAACCTATGTATCAAAATCTCAACATAAGCAAGACTTAAGGAAGCTCATTCTTGTCCCTTTTTACACTGACTGTTTTACACTTGGGGCTCAGAAAACAAAACCCTGGCTGCTATTTTTATTGCATGGATGATATTTTCCTTTCCTTCTTCTTCTGATAAAAGATATTACTTCCTACACACAGATTTACTCAGCCTTTATTGTCACATCTTCCTGGCTACTACAATATAACTTCTAGATGATAAAACGAAAAGTCTGGACAATGGTGTATCATAAAAATATTTGCTGTACTAAGTCAATGTTGGGGGTAATAAACTTCTCTCAAAATACTTTTTACTACTCTCTACTCAAGCTGAGTATCATTAACAGTATAACCATACTCCCCACCCAAGCTAAGTTAACTTGACCTCCTTCTAACTTACCAAACAAAGCCATGCCATATTTGTTTACCAATAATAACAAGAACTAGAATTATCAGTTGCTTTCTCATGGAGTAAGAAATCCATTTTAAAGCAACCCATCAAATGAATCTTCAGTGTAACTCTGTTAAACCGTTGTACCCAGCAGAAACACTGACTGAAATTAAGACATATGAAGATCTATATCTGAAAGAGATGCCACTGAAACAATCTACAAGTTATTGTAATCCCCTAATACCTGATCTGGAAGCATGTGATCAGAAGGTAATTTTCTATGTGACAGTGTCAGTGGCTTGTACAACATGACATAACCCCTCATTTAACCACACATTAGAAAAAACAGTACATCAGTACATTTAAATCATCCTGATTTTCCTCTTTTTTCCGCATTATGTTAATCCATGCTTCCTGACTTATTGGAGGGAAGAAACCCTATAGACAGCTGGATGTCATATTTCAGTCTGTAAAATTATAACTTTGCAAGCCACATTTGATTCATCCCAAAGATTCAAGAAGAATCTTTGTATTGAATTCAAGTAGGCACCATCATCATCATCATCATGGCTAGGCTTCATGAACAAAGATTTGGGAAGGACTCTACCCACATTTGCTACAAGCATGCTGGTGGCTAAAGAGGCCAATGTGAGATAGACACGTCCAATTGCAAAAGGCACAGCAGAAAGACTCCTTGGATGGAATCGGCAAGACACAATTCTTTCTGCGTTGTCTTTTTTCCTCAAGAGTGATCCTGCATGCATTCTCAAAGGAAACAGCAGCATTAAAGATAGTGTGTCTCCAGACCTCCCGATTGGAGGCCAGAGTAGATCAGTTATGATGATCAATATGGCCAAGACTGAGATGTTGTTTCAGGGAGTCCTCTTCGGAACTCCTCTCATGTGGCAGCCAGTGGCAAGTTCATCACAGAGCACGATCTTAGGGAGGCGGTGGTCCTTCATCCTTGGGATGTGTCCTGCCCAGTACAGCTGTGTTCTCATTAACATGGCCTCAATACTCATAACTGCTGCTTGTTCTAGTCGCAGGTGGTGGCGGTAGATGACCCGTGATTTGGGTCCATATAAAAAAGTAGACAGCACAATGGCTCTGTAAACACCAATCTTTGTACTTTTCTTCAAGATTTTATTTTACCAAACTCTTTTATGGAGTTTTCCGAAAGCTCTATATGCCTTTGCTAACCTGTTGTCTATGTCTCCGTCAATCTTACCATCCAAGGAGATGAGGCTGCCTTAAACTGCTGAACTGATTTGAACTCTGATTGGCCAATGGTGATATGGGGATGATGGAAGACTTCCTGTGCTGCCGGTTGATAGAAAGCTTCTGTCTTCTTTAAGCTGACTTCCAGCCCAAAGAGCTCAGCAGCCTCAGCAAAGCAGGATGTTAAACGCTGCAGAGCTGCTTCTGTGTGGGCAACAAGGGCAGCGTCATCAGCATAAAGCAGCTCCCAGACAAGATGTTTTAAGGTCTTAGTGTGGGCCTTCAGTCGCCTTACGTTGAAAAGGCTTCCATCAGTACGATATCGAATGTAGATACCGTCCTGATCCTCGAAGTCTGCTGTGGCCTTTTGGAGCATCATGCTGAAAAAGATTGTGAATAGGGTTGGTGCAAGAATGCAGCCTTGTTTCACACCATTAGTTATTAGAAAGGGATCAGAAAGTGCATTGCCATATCTGACTTCGCCGTGCTGATCCTCGTGGAATGAGATGATCATTTTAAGGAACTTGGGGGGACAACCTAAACATTCCAAAATCTGCCATAGACCTTTTCTACTCACAGTATCAAAAGCCTTGGTGAGATCAACAAAGGTTACGTAGAGACCTTTGTTCTGTTCCCTACACTTCTCTTGCAGTTGTCTGAGAACAAATACCATGTCTGTGGTACTCCTGTTGGCTCTGAAACGACATTGGCTTTCAGGTAGAAGTTCTTCTGCTATAGTGGGTATTAGTCTGTTCAAAAGTATTCTTGCCAGGATTTTGCCAGCAATGGAGACCAGAGTAATACCTTGGTATCAGCAGGCACAACCCATCACATATTTACATATGTAAGAAAATATATTTAAAGGAAATACATGCTGACAGATTGTCTGATGTCACAACAATCAAAAGCTATAAAACTCCTATAAAATTCTAGTAGCAGTTTCTCTCTTTTTGTTTTTACTGGGTATATAACCATGCAGGTACAGAAGTCTGCACGTTGCACCCAAACCATTTTGGATGGAATACAGAATTTTTTGCAGTTTTTATCATAGAAGAACAAATAGGAAGTATTACCATTAGTAATTATACTGTAAAATGGTATAAAGCTTCAGGCACCACTGAGTGCCTTGTGCTGAGGCACTTCAGAAACACAGCAGAGAAATGGTCTCACCTCCAAACAGTTTTACAGCACATGTGAGTCATCTGAAGGTTACAGATTTCTGAAATCTATTTTACTGCTAGATGTTATTGCTACTTTTAAATATATTATCTTACTAGTCTGCTTCATTGGCAGTGAAAGCAGTAGTTTGGAAATTATACCCAGTTCTCTGTATAAGTAACCCTGTCGTTTCTTGCCTATTTATAAAAAGTTGTGATTGTATAAATAAATTTTAAGATTTTGCAACATACATTTTGCATCTTTCAAACATCTTTCAAAGTGTCTCCTAGAAGAGTCTAGATTCACCAGCACCCTAAAGCTGACAGGAAAATCACCGGGTTTTACTAAAATTACTAACAAACAAGTCCACCTACTTTTAAAGTGGATGGAAAGTCTGACTTTGTCTTCTGTAGGCGTTAAATATAACTAAAAAAACTCTCTGCAAATTCATGCAGAGAAAGTTAAAAGGTAACAAAATGAATATATAGCATTTAGATTCTTTCTATTTAACTGTCCAGTTGTTAACTCCACATTAGAGGGCAGGATCAGCTATAACTTGTGATTAACTGGATATATTTTTACCTTCGTAATTCAGCTCATAAATCTCTTCAGCTGACCGAATCCAGTAACAAACATTAACTCTTGTATATTTTGCTGTACTTTGAAACTGCAGCCAGTGGTATATTGCTCGAAATGTATCTGAAAACCTCACAATTGCTGTAATTTCAAATACACTAATTAAACATCAGAATAACTCTATGTGATACACCTTTATTATGTCAATTTGTAAAATGATACTTTTTTCTTTTAAAGAAAGCAGGGGTAACAGTCTTATTTTTGTAGTTTGTTGTTTTCAAGAAAACATGATCACAGAACAACACATTTTTCAAACAGTTAATATTATCACTGCTATCACTGCTATCACTCCAAGCAAAAACTGAGATTTAGGATCAAATTAGGAAAAAAAAAGAGAGAGAAAGAATAGAGGTAAGCCCATCCAAAACTGAACCTCAATATCTCTTTTGCCTAACTCTGAAGATGCTATAAGTACACATATATCTAAGGGAGGTAAAGATTTATTTCTACACTTTTTCAGACAGTCCCAAGCACTGAAATCACTGTGATGTCTCACCTTGATCTAGTTGAATTGGGCTGCATGCAAAACACAACTTTAGCCAATACTTAATCTGAAACAATGTTGGTATTACTAACAGCTACAACCCCCCTTTAACAGAGTAGTTCACCAACAACTTGGAAACTCGTGCAAAAAGCAGGAGAGCATGTTTTAAACCTTCCCATTGCCTGAGAGCACCCAAAAATCACACCTCCCAAGGAGGGACACTAGGAAAGAAGTCCAAGTTATGGATCCTGGGTAGGGATCTCTTCCTAAAGCATGCAGACCTCAGAGAGTTTCAGACTGTGATTCTTCACCTGTCTAGTTTAAGTCTTTCTCAGCTTGCTGGTATTTGGGCCTTCATTTTCATGAGCCCGGTTTTCTAAATTTCTTGTGAAGGGGTACAGTGGAAAAATCTGGATTTCAAATGAGGACCAAGTGCCTGGATGTTAAGAGTTGCAGTCTCCAGCCCTTTACAGTCTGAGTCTTCATCTCTCCTTAGTTAAAAAATAAGGGGAAATAATATAGAGTGAAGAAGTGGTTATATACCTGTGAATGTTACTTATTTAAAACTTAATTCCAACTGTACTGTGCCACAGCATTTGCTGTTACCACTGAAACCAATAAGCAGAACCCCCACAAGCCAATAATAGACGCTAGTGACATAAGCATCATGCAAATCACCAGTTATTAGTAATGCAGAGAAAAGCAAAAATCTCAACAAACATTGACCTTCTCTGATCCCCATTGCTTAATCTAAATTTCACTTTTTTTGTATAGGTGGTTTATGGTAACCTTACATTTCATATAAGTAAAAATGTCACTACATAATAAGTTATGCTACTGGCATGTTATTGCTAGCGCATCTGAGAAAAGCTTTTGCTGAGTTGATACAGATCTGGGAGTATTAGAAGACATTCAATCTTGCACTGAGTATAACCGAACGCTTTATAATATTCAGACCAGTTTTCAATTCTATCTCTTTGGAATCATTTATAGGGATTTAAATGTCATGAGGGTCAGTAAACCAACACAGAGGACATATGGTAAGCTTTTCCTCCTTGTATATTTCCAGAGCAGTGAAAGACTGAGTTAATAACCTAACGGTAAAAATTCAGAAAAATTACAGAAATATCTGCTGTCACAAGATTAGCTAATTTGACACTGATCTTTTACTCCTCCATGTATCCCAGGTGTAATAGATGCTGTGGTAGTTTAGCCATGGATTTGAAAGGAAAAATACATGCCTTTGGCTTATTTACCTTTCTTTTCTTATCTATAAACAATATGCCAGTTATGACACTGGTTTTATTCTAACTAGAGGTAACAGGATTTTCTATTTGAAATGAAGACTACACAGTATGAAGATAAATTAACCTAAATAATACAACTGAATAAATAAAGGACATCATGTATAAATTTTGTTCCTTGTATCTTCTCCTGTGTCAGAGTAAGGGAATAAGAGTAAGGTAGTTAGTTGTGGCATCGATGGATGGTAAAGGGTGGCTAGATCATGTACAGATCCCTCCTTCTCAGAGGCAAATGCATGACACTGCTGAAAACTGACATGGAAAGCAGCCAAAGTTATCAAAATCTTCTCTACACTTGGAGATTTCTGACCTGCATATTTACAAATGGAATAAATAAAAATGAAAGATAACAAACTAAAAAGAAATACGGTTTATTTAAAAAGAATTTGTGTGGGGACCTAGCTCTGAGTACACTAGCCTGCAAGGATTCAGATGTGATGCAGGGGAAGAGAGTATACGTAGGTGAATGTAGCAGCATATGGGTGCATGCAGGTAGTCAGGGTGGAGAAAGGCTTTAAGGACATCTGCATCCACTTTTTTTTTTTCCCAGATTACACAGGAATGTGTGGAGGGAGCCCTGTATCCTACACAAAAGAACTGTGACTGAGTATAATGTGTGCACACAAGGAGAAGTAGAAGGTTTTCAGTCGCTCTGCTATTGCCTTCTAGATCAAATTACTATTGACAATTAACTTAAGCTGACATAAGACCATATGACCAACATAAGCTGATAAAGGCCATTACCAAAACAGCTATCTTGTCCTTTTCCTTTCTCTTTCCCCAAATCCTCATGCTAAATGCTTGTTCCTGCCACAAGGGAAGACCAAACAGACTAAAATATAATCTGACAATTACAAAATAGTATTAATTTCTACCTGGATCATTTTCTTGACAAGCAAAGCCAGAGTCACATAGCTAATTGGTACTGTAGACACAAGGAAGACAACAGGATATGTGGGCGGAGACTGGGAAGAAAATAGCACCTAATGCTTTCATCAGTATAAAATGATCCTCTAATCACCAATAATTCTCTTTCAAAAGAAAAACAAAGGCAAAGGGTGAGTGCCCTTCCTAACTCTTTCATTGTCAGCTTTTGTTCATCACACCCTTGAGAAAATGGCATGTCTAGAGAACTTTTACTAGAAGTATGAAAGCATATGAAATACATTTATTCTATTAGCATTTTATACAGTGATTAGTGTCTAATTACAAATCATTATAGCAAAGGTGCATTTAGCAAGTATATTCCAACAGCACAATCTCTCCAGCTTCATTATTAATTGTCTAAGTCATCACCTGCAGGAACTGAACCTAGAAATTCAAGTCAAACTATGGCCTTGTGTTACTACAGCTGAAAGTCAGATCTTAGATCCAAAACTCTCTCAGACCCCACAGCACCAAAATGCATACACACGAGTTGTAACATTCACCTTCCCCTGAAAAGCCCATGCCAAGTTCACAGTGCTGTTTGACCCACAGGTCTCTGGGAATCACACTTGCACCATAATTCATGTGATGGGAGGACACTTGCTGGTATTAATTTGTAAGCACAAATCAATCAATAAATATACAAAAAAGGTAAATAAAAATTAATTATTTTTTAGTTTGGCTTTGGTTTGGGTTTTTTTATATATATCTTTTGTTTTTAAGCACAAACTTCCACTAATTCACCTGAAAAAGCCTTGACATGACTCTGGGACAACCTGGAGTTTTGAGAGGGATTTTTTACAAATCTGTTACCATAAAACAACCAAAAGTGGTTTAGATGGAACTTCTCTATCCACTTCTTTCTTGCAGGTAAACTCTTCCACCAGGCCTGACCTGAGATCAGCACCTCAACAGCTTTCTGTGTTGCAACAAACCTCATACAGCCTTGTTAAAAGCCCTAGAAACCCTCTTTCCATCCTGTCAGAAGGCTAACTGTGTGTAGATATACTTCAGGATCTTCTCCAAAGTCTCCATGACTCTGGTGTGCTCCACCTTCCTGCTCACTGCATTTTCATGCTTCTTTCTGTCATGTTTCCTTTTTATCTGCAATAGTTTTCAAGGAGCACATCCTCCCTCAAAAAGATCTGCCTGTTTCAGACAAATCCAACAACAGTCACCGTCTCAGAGGCCCACCACCTTTATAAAGGGACATAATAGATAAATTGTTGATAAAATGGTTATTATCCATCACACCCTGCAAACTAAAACTGTTTGTGCTAACTTTTCAAATTCATTCAGCATTGTCACAGCATCAAAAACAAAGTGATGACCCCCATCTGGGATGAAAAAAGCTTTGACCAGAACTTGAAAATTAATCAAAATTTTGTTTACTCTACTTAATAATACACAGACATGCATGCTTTTTATCATGACAAATATTTACCAACAGGAAACTTTTAAAGGAAATTATCCCTTTTAAAATTAAAAAACCCCAAAGAAATGGTAGTATATCGTTGCTTTCAACCCAAACACTGATCTGCAAGACTAAATACAAGATAATTATATTAAATACCAGATAAAAATGAAATTGCTTTTCTCCTACAATGTTTCCAGTTATCTTGGTGGGTCCTCATACAGTAACATACTGAGCTGTTATGAACTCTGAGGACAAAGGGCAAGAGCAGGAACATTGGGCTGAGGACTGGACTGACGTAAAGACTATGATCCACACACCCATGACAGTGGAAAAGCTACAGTGCCATACTATGTGTCCAGAGACAGCAGAACTTGTATGAATTCAGATGTATCAGTACTTAAGGCCATTTCCAAATGTCACTCATGTTCATCATTTTATGCCACAGACATTTCTTGTACTTGTAAAGACATCTTATTCTGTGTACTGTGACATAAGCTTCCGTTTCTGATTACTGCAAGATGCTGAGGTAATTCAGAATGGGTAATCTGTTGTATCTATGCTTATGAGTGAGCATCTATTAAAAATATTTGCATGACTGAGACTTTATATGGTATCCAGTAATTTTTTCTCAAAAATTGTTGAAAACTAACTGTGTGGGGGATACAAGAAATTACTTTGTCAAACAGGATCTTTATTTAGCCTATGAAAAGATAAAGTTTGTACCATTATATAGATCACAATGATAGTTAAAATTTAAAAAACCCTTACAGTTTCTATGTAGGACAGCCTTTTAAAAAAATAAATCAACAACGAACCCTCTCTCAAAAAAACCAAAACAAACAAATAAAACCCCCTCAAACAAACAAACAAACAAACAAACAAACAAAACCTAAAGCACAGTTTTTCATAGTGAAATGTTTAGTCAGTCTACATTTTAATTTAGTTCTGTAGTAAGTGGATTCCTTTATGTGTTAACATACTGATAAAAATGATTGATCCTTATTTCATATCACTTTTATCATTCATTTTCTTAACAAAACTAATGTCTGAGATAATGGAAGACAGAAACTCCTGAATCTAGAATCACTGGTCACTCCAAAGTAAAGATCAATCTTATTAAATGTTGTGAATAATGATTCACGAAAGATTCATATGACATATATTGTCACTTTGGGGAACATCAAGCAGTAAAATTGGTGTCTATACTTTCAACCATTCCTTTTCTCATTTGGAATATTAATATCAGTAGATATGAATCTCTTCAGAAATATATAAGCCACTTTATAACACACTCCTCTGTACATATCATCTTGCATGTTTCCCAAAGAATCACTGTCCTAAGGTTACACTGGTACATCAACTCTATATTAGAAAAATCAAGGAAGGGGCATAAGATATGGGTATATAAATTATAATAAGAACAGGTTGCTTTAATATCTTTTCCAGTTTAATTACACTCACTGTCATAAAAATGGATTAGATACTGCTGTTTTCTCTTCCTATTACCATCTTTGTCATAAGAATGAGAAATCCAAACTTTAATGCTTGTCAGCTTTAGTCGGACGTCGTGCAGTTCTTCAACCTTTCCACAGCTATGTCATTTTATTGGATGGCTTTTCCACTTCTTTCATGTTTAAACCAAAGTAGCTTGAGGTAATGAATTGTAATGGATAACCAATCCCATAACAGCACATTGAAAAGGCCAAAGCAGTTCATCATTGTGTAATCAATATAATAAATTAGACAACACAAATCTTATTCTCATGAAAAAGGCTAACAAAACATGCTAACACCAATTTATTATGATAAAGATAACTTATATGGAGAAGACGGGCCCATCTTCTTACAGATTTAGTATTTTATATACTGAAGTTTTATTCTTTGGTATTGCAGTGAAATTCACTATTAAGGATGCTGAAATACTTTAGACATATGCACACATTCCATCAGTTGTTTCTAACAGCCTTATTTCATTTCAATGTTAGTATATGAATTTGCATTTGCAAGTCTATATTATTGTTTAGGAGAATGGACTAAGGTACACTCATAAAAAAATAAAATTCAGTAAATTTTAGCATTATTTTTGATCTGTAATGCTCAAAGTTTCTGATTTTAGGCACTGATACAAGAAAACCATTAAATGCATGCACAGGAGAACATCCATCATCCACCATGGGCACATGTTTGCCTGGAGATCCCTGGGTACCAACGGTGTCGATTGCCAGGATGGTCATTCAGGGGAGGGCCAGCTTCTGTCAGGAACCTGTAGGAGCAGCGTGCTGAGGAACAGGAAAGGTGATAACATAAAATATCAAACATGAATCCAGCTCGGCAATGAGTGTGAATCTTCACAATGAAATGTATCATAATACTATCGCACTGCAAAATACTATTTTCACCCTAAACACTGAATGTTGATATATCCACTATTTTTTGCTACTTATTCTTTGCTTAGTTGTGTTTTTGTTGGTTTTTTTTAGCATAACTAATCCAAAGTTTACAATATAAACAAATTCAATAATTTTATGCTCTAGACCACTTTGCCTTTAAGTGTGGGCACTTTACTTACTTATTTTTAAAGTATTAATTAGCAATAAGGTTGCAGTTTTATTCCCATTGTATAGAGAGAGAACTGAGTAGACAAATTATTTCTTTCCTTTAAGGGCCAGAAGCATCTTCGGTAGAGATAAAATCTTTAAGATATTAGCTGCCAATTATTTTTTCTCTATCTTCATTATGAATTTTACTGAAGCGGCTGTGGATTTTATATTCGTATTCACCTGTTACATCCTACTGCACCACAGACAAGTGTTTCTCTACACAGTAGATTAGTAAGGAAGAAAAACATCTTTATTATTTATGGGAGTAGGTGATACTCCCTTGAATAGTTAATCATTTCTACTGTGCAAGTCCCAAATTAGGTGAGGAATATGCCTGCAGAAGGAAGAAAAAGTGTCAATGGGTCTAACTACTATTAGAAAAAGTGTCTAACTGCTATTTATTTTGGTCAAGATAATATCCTAATTTCAAATTCCAAGTGTAGGGATTAACATGATAAATATGCAAGTTTGCACAGCTAAGGTTAAGATACAGTCCACAATAAATATTTTATCAGCAGCAAAGTGATGGTCCTGTGCACTGCAAGTGACAGCCTTACTGGAAGTAGGAAGGGAACCCACGCAGCAAAGAGTTTCAACTTGGCAGTAAAAAATAATATATATTCTATTTTAACAAACATTCAGTAAGTCTGTTTTCATATAAATGTGGCCTTAGCCAAACAGATTTCTAAACTGGAAGTTTGTTTTTCTGGGCTGCTAGGTGAAGAATATAGATAAACAATGTCCTTGGATAGCATTTAAAAACAATATTTGTGTTAGACTGTTGTTGCCAAGAGTTGGGAATGAATATTGAAAAATAAGTACCTTATATTTCTCTGGGTCATGTTCCTCTTTGGATATTTGTATTATGAAATATACAATGAAAAGAGCATTAGTCACCAGACATCAGAGTCTGATCCAGCACCCACTAAAGTCAGAGCAAAAACTTCCACTGACTTCAACGGAAATTGGATCAGGCTACAATACTCTTGTCCAAACTCTACATTTTGTGCCAAACATGTTGATAGTAGAACAAAGCTTCTGACAGCAAAAGCCGTTATCATAGGCATGACCTGCAACATTGCCCACTCCCCATGGCAAACACCTGGGAGGAGGAGCTGAGCTGCTTTTACCAGCATAGGACTGGAGAAGGAGGACTGAAGAGCAAAAGGCATCTACACCAGACAAAGGGAGACAGAAAGGAGGGACAAGAGCCAAAGGAGAGTGATTACTGAAGAAGACAGTGGTCTGAGCTGAAATTAGAAGTGGGGAAGCTGGGGTAACTTCTGAGGAAAGCTGGACAAGAACTTCTGGCAAGCAGTGCTGCAGGATTGGAAGGAAGTTTCCATGGGGAAGTCTGGAAAAAGACGGGCAAGAAGCTTATTGAGACAGGCATCAAAAGAAGTAATGAAGTGAAAGCTCAGCAAGAAACATCAGCTGCTGTGGGAACAATCATCTCCAGAAACACAGAAAGGAATAGTTTGCTTGGTGAAGGCTGGGCTACAGCAGTTCAATAGTGCAATGCTCAGTGAGCTTTACAGACAATGATGGGCACAAGACTCAGTGTGAGAGGAAAGTGCTAATGAAAGGGGTGGACTGCAGAGACTCATACACAAGTTTACTTACCTTCAAATATGGCTTAATGAAGGCTTTTGGATAATTGGGAACTAAATCATTATCAGACAACAGAGAAAAATACTTGAAACTGTTAATGTAAATCTGAATAAAGTAAATGTGTAAACTGAAGAGAAGTCACTCTGCTAGATTATACATATTATTGCTTCTATTATCTCAAAATTTACAGAACACAATAGCTGCATTTCATTCTTTTATCCGAATTAAAGTTAAACAGATAAAACCTGGGGTCATTGTATAAAGTTAATAGAATATAAACATATAAGCTGAGGGTGGTTTACATTCTATATTGTTTTCCTGAATCTTTGACTGAATATTTCTCAACACAATAAATTTTAAATTAGGTTATATTTAAGAGACAGATGAAATTACAAAACTGCTCAAATATATCATTTTTCCAAAACAACAGAAACCATGACCGAATGGATTTCTGATAAATTTCAGATGCTTCTGTTCAGATGGCTAGTATAACATTTGCAATACTGTAATTTTGGTAGAGAATTTCAGATCTCAGTTACTCTGTCCTATGACAGCAAAATATTCAAATGATACATTTGAAAGAAAAAATTACCAGAGACAAGTTATTACTTATTTTAATTATTTAAATCAATGATATTGTCGCAGTACCCAAGAATATCAAACAAATTTCTATCTTGATAAAAGCTGCTCTTACAGATAATTAAATAGTCGTGACTGACTGGAGAAAGAAACTGTTGAAAATGAGGTGAAAAAAATAAAGTAGCATCCTCATTTTTCAGATAGGAAGCAACACACAAGAAGCCTCTGTGCAAAGCAGAAGTTTAAAACCAGTTTGGTGACTCATCCAGAAGTTTAAACAACATTTTCTCTCAAATTACTTGCCAGAGGGAATAGCACTATAGCCGTGAATTGTGGTCCTTTAATCTTTAACATAGACAAAATCAGTATCTTTCTCAGTAATGTACAAAATTACTCTTCAGGTCACAAGCCATTTTGTCCACTTAAGTAAAAAAAAAAATAATTTTGCTTTAAATAATACTGTAAATAGCAAAAATGGATGAACCCTTAAAAAAAATTACGTAGCAGCTTTACGTGAGCTGAATGGCTGATGTACTCTGTTAATGTCACCTGTCACTATTGAGATTTGACAAGAGTCCTTCAGAACCAAAACAACAGCATTTGTTAAAAAAAGGGTGCAATAACAATCAGTAGCTCACATTAACTTTTTTGTCTTTCTTTTGGCTAACAATCAAATTTGTCACTTTTTCATACCCTGTAACTCTCCCTAGGGAGGGATGAGATGTAAAATTCATGGCACACATACCAGACACAGAATAAATAAACGCATTTTTAGTGCTCCATCAGCAAACTCCTTCCCCTACTGCAGTGTTAGGAACACATGTTGCTGGTTTCTCAACCTTACAGGCCATATGTAAAGGAACTAAAGTCAAACATTAGGACTGTCCTAGTCCACTACTTATGCAGGTGAGCAAAAATGAGAGTTACCAGGACTTAACCCCACTTTGGGGAACATGAGGTGGGGGGATGCCTTCATCATGTACTGGAACACCAACTGAATATATGCTGTTATCTATAGCTGGGGAAGGGGGTAGGGGGGAGAGATGAAAAAGGTCATATTGTCATCAATAAAGACTGAAAAAAAATGCAAATCTGAAAACTATAAATCTTAGAAAGGTTTCTTTTCTAGTGAATGAAGTACTAAAGAAAACCAAGTCTTATCAGGCTTCAACCTGATAAGTAATGTAGATAAGTAATTGTAGGCTAGGGCTTCCCTCTCTTCAAAGCAGATGGTATGATCAACTTTGAACAACACAGATATTGAGGCCTCAGATAGTGAAGACACAGCAGACTTTATCTGACATGGCACTTAATAGCATTGTTTTAATTGCCAGAAATCTCTAAAACCTCATGCTGGGTTGCAGAAAAAAAAAGTGACTTCTGAAGGCATTTAGATTGCTGCTAAGGAGCTAGTTCCTACCATTGCATTGCTGGGATTTTTTCGGTCTATCAGGAGCCTCTTAGAGCCTAGAATGATAAAGCAAAAGTGGAGCAACACTGTCAGTATGAAATGAAATGCTCAGTGTAGGAACAGGTTGAGACCAGCTGCTTTTTCTCTACCACATGGGAGTTTTGGAAGAAGGTAGGAAATGAAGATGCTGTGGTAGCAAGGGTTAACCATGGTTGAACAAAATTATTTAAGACTGACTTAAATACCATAAATTATATGAAAGCAGTGAGAAGTGGTTCTATAATGAAAGAGGACATCCAGTACACACTAATAAGTTGTGAAAGAAAAAGGAAAGGAACCATCAAGAAAGAATTGACTTCTTAATCTCTACTTTCTTAGAGTTAGAAATCAGCTTTTAACTCTTATATTACCACTTTCTAGTGAAATGCATCAAATTATAAACCCAAATAATACAGTAGGCCAAGCCAGCAGCTTCAGAAACTGGAGAAAAATTGTTTGACAGTGTTTCCACCATGAGAGCCTGCTCTCAGTCATGGTACACTTGCCTAATTCAGGAGTTCAAGCTCAGTTTTTTGGGCCAGATACCCGTCTCTGAATTCTTGGAGGAACACATGGCTAAAATAGTTCAGCTGTTGTTAAAAAATGACACAGAGGAAAGAATATATCCAAAACCAATATATTGGTCTGTGAGCTGAGAAAAAGTAACTGCTGCCAGAGAGATCATTGGCTCTAGGACCTTAAGCTTGCTCTTATGAAAAAGTGAAAATACAAAGAAAATTAAGCAGAGCATTGAGGATAGAAAACAACCCCCAATTAATTAAGCTCCTAGAAGGACAGGGTTCAATAGCCACCTTTGCCTGTCAAGTATCTGTGCAGCCCTGAGAAGACTTTCACAAGGTGTAGGCATTGCCAGCCCGTGCCAGCTCTTCTCTTGGTGTTTCTCCACAACTGTGCAGTGCTATACTGAGGTACACCAGCATGAAATTTAAAAACAGCAGGTCTGTGTTAGCATGGTGCTTCATAGGGACTAACCATTGACCCTTTTCTCCTTGCCCAGTCTCAGGGGAAGAAGAAAGGCAGATTAGGTTAAGCAAATGTGTTGCTTCCAGCATCGGATCTGATTTAAATAGCTCTAGATCTACTACATTTGTTCTCACAATCCAGAGTGGTTGATAAGCTCAATAAACCAGAGACATTTGACACAGAAAAAACCCACCTCGTGCTTAATAAATTGTGAGTAATCCCAGTTTCAGTTGATTGGGGCTGGAGTTTCATAATAGATATTATGCTACCTTTCTTGTACTCCTTAAACAATAACTCTGGTGGACTAGACAACCCTCTAGAATTGCCTGTATTCCATAGGGAACAACGGTCACCTATCTGAATGGCATGACAGCTCTTCAGGTGAGAGTTTTTCTCTTTTATTCACTGATATTAAATAATTTTAAAGGGTGGACTGCCCCTACCTCCTCTTTAAGGTAGGTATGAGTTTCTGGACATATCCCTATTTGTTAGACATTAATAACCCTGCCATGAAAGAATAGATCAAAATCGTATAGTCATAAAATGATTTGGGTTGGAGGGAATCTTGAAGATCATCCAGTTCCAACCCCTCTGTCATGTGCAGGGGCACCTTTCACTAGACCAGGTTGTTCAGAGCCCCATCCAAGCTGGCCTTGAGCACTTCCAGGGGTGGGGTATCCATAACTTTGGGTAACCTATTCCATCCCCTCTCTACTTTTTCAGTGAAGAATTTTTTCTTTATACCTAATCTAAATCTACCCCTGTTCAGTTTAAAGCCATTATCCCTTGTTCTATCACTACAGGCCTTGTAAGAAGTCCCCCTCCAGCTTTCTTGTAAACCCCCTTATCACATTTTATGTTTTGTTGTGTTTCTTTTCCTCATAAAGAAATCATATTAACAATTCATTGTCAGCTACACAACTTTATTGCCTGTGAGCTCAATGTTCATCTGTAAACTCATGACACTGAAATCTGCTGACATTAACCTTATATTACAGTGATTGGGTTTTTTGTGATGTACACATGTTCTAAGTGCCCTAAATTCTTGCAGATTCCACAATATTTATCACAGAATTGTCAACAGTTAATATCATGAGATTATTTCAAAAAAATAGACACTCAGCCTTTGACAGTGCTCCAAGCTGTGCATTTTGTTTGATGTCCAGTGGTCTCCCACACAGATTTCACACCATTATTGCAGCACTAACATCTTTAGTATCTTTCTCTTACTAAACCCATTTGTTTTCAGTTTAAGTAAGGCAGTGGATGCACAAAAAATCTTCACTCACTGGTAGCACTGAAAAACAGTTATTCTGTATATTTTCAAAATACCAGGAAATAACTCAACTGCTGATTAATGGGAGCCATTTTGTTGTACATTTTTAGTCTGTAATTATCAGTGATGGTTAGATACTCTTTCTCAAAGCAATGAGAACACAAAAGTTCTGCCAAACAACCAGGCTCTGCTCCTTCTTTCCCCTGCTAAGCATACATTACATCGTATTACTGCAGGCTGTACCTATAGTTTCACTTCCAGTAGGTCTCCAAGGACACTGCATTCCTAGTTTACGTGCTCCCCATCATGACTGAACATTGTGTTTTTCCTTTCTCAGCAGGTGAGCATAAGGGGAAACTAGACAGATACAGCTAGATAATTGTCTTTATCAGTTACACAAAGTTTAGCTACTCAGTGCCCCACTGTTCCCCTCAGGTTCCAGTGGCTTACATGGTAACAAAGGGAGGACTGCTAGAGCACTTCTGAAATATTTCAACTACAGACTATTCCTTCTATTCCCGGAAAAAGATTTGGTTTGCAACCTCTTTCTGTTAGCAGCCATGTATACCCAGGGCTGGGCAAACCATGGAGGCTTGTCTTTTATCCCAGAATGCCCCTATATACAAACTGTATTGAATTACAAAATGAAAATTAAAATTCACCCCCAGGTTAATATTTTTGGTCAAGAGATGGGATGGTTTTAAATAAACACAGCTAAAAGATTTACACAAATATCTTTAAAGGATGTAAAAAAAAAGTTTCAGTTTGGTTTGGTTTTTACCCAAAATTTCTCTTTAGATGTTTTTGCAAAGGTTACATGGGCTATTTTTGGAGTTGATGTTACAACTTTTGGTTCAACCAGTGGAGAAAACAGAGGCTAAAATTGCTATGGTGAGAGAAGAGCTGTCTGATGCTTGCTTTGCTCCATGTCCAATGCACTAGGAAAGGTTACTTCCTTAGAAATCAAAGAGCTTTCAGAAAACTGAATTCCCTGTACAGTTAGAAGACTAAACCTACTTGGAGCAAGAAGGAAATGGACTTTGTGATATCACTGTAGTATTTCTAGCAAAGATGAGTCATGGAGCTTGATGAACTATAGTATTGCTCTAGGGAAGCTATCCTTTAATTGACACTTTTTTATATCTTTCTTTTTTTTCCTCTACAGGAAAACAGACTCAGGTTTCTCTGGTAGAAAATCTGGCAAAACAACATTCTTTTTCAAATGAATCCAGGAAATTCATGAAATAATTTAATCGTGGATGCAGAGTATAAAATACATAATATGCATTTCAAACCTCAGATCTGAAAACCTCTTATAGTCATACATCTTAATAAGCACAAAAATTACCCCATTAGAAATGTACCAGCACTCAGGAAATCATCTTCTTCAAATCAGTGTAACTGCTCATGTGCTTCAGTACTTTGCTAGTGTGAAGGCCACACTAATTTTACTATCTGGGTTTTATTCAGTGGTCAGAATTATATGATCCAACAGAACTGAGACAGCAAAAATAGAGTTTGATTAGATGTTAGGAAGAAAGTCTTTACTGTGAGGGTGATGAGGCACCAGAACAGGCTGCCCAGAGAAGTTGTGGATGCCTCATTCCTGGAGGTGTTCAAGACTGAGCTGGATGGGGCTCTGAGCAACCTGGTCTAGTAAATGTGACCCTGTCAGGAGAGTTGGAACTAGATGGTCTATAAGGTCCCTTCCAGCCTAAGTCGTTCTGTGATTCTCTGATTCTGTGATTCTGTGATCAGGGAAAGATAACGTTTCCATCTAGAGTACATGCACTTGCCAAAAGAATTTCCTGAAAAACTCCACAGAATTACCTTGAAGACAACTCATTTAAGCAATTTCCACAACTCTGCAACATGTTATTCTGGATTTACACTGACGTAAAACAAGGAAGTATCAGGACAACCTATTTCAAAATTCTGTAGGAGTAGCTGAAGAGTCCATTCATATTATCTTGGTAGATGCATTTAAACCCAACATTCAATAGTAAGTGACTCATCAAATTAAACTTTTTTGGAACAGAAGCTGGTTTTGAACACTCTATTGCCAATAGGTCATATCATAAAGAAAGACTGAGTTATTAGGGAGCAAGCTGTGAAAATGTGTGTTAAGCCAGCATAGACTTATTTAGAAAGAAGGATTTGACTGAATAATTTATTCTAACTCATCTATTTTTTTCCTAAAAACACTTTCACATAGATTTTGGCATTTTATTTGGAAATTTTTTCTCAATAAGAAAATTTAGTTGTGTAAGTGCTACTTTAAAATGTTAACTATAATATTCTCAGCTCATGTAAATTGCTATAGCTCCTAATACTTGCATGGATGATCATTATTAATTCACATTAGGTAGGTTCTGTATTTCAGACATTGAAGATGAAAACCTTATAGAAATGTTAGATCTTTTATTTCATTAATATAATTAATCCTAGAGGAGTTCTTTCCATTAAAACCAGTACGAATATTGACAACAATAACTCATGTGACCCACATGTTTTTTCATTCGTATTGGGACTAAAACATCCTTAAGGCAAAGTTCCTATCAGCTGTAGCAATAATATATGCTTTTACAGAAAGGAAACCGTTAAATACAAACATTTCACAAACACCTGACAAATTTACATGGTATAGCATTCATAATTTAAGAAAACTGAAGGAAAACATTGTTGAAAAACGCATCTTTTGTTGAAGTACTATGACATTACAGAGTTTTGCCAAACTTTTCAAATAACAAGTTTTTTGGCTTGGTTTGTCACTGGAAAAAGGGACAACTGAAAAAAATTATGCTTCGATTTAAAGACTACCTTTCCACAAGCTGAAAATCCAAACCCACATTTACTTCTGAAAGGATTGTTTCTTTGCCAATCTTAATCTTCAAAGGCATATTGTGAGGTGGTAATTGCCACATGTAACTGATTTTGGTGGTTTGTTGGGTTTTTTTCCTCATCGGGACTTTTCAAATGTTCTGTCTCTTTCTTTAAAAATGCTAAGGAATGTCAGGTATATGAAACACTGAGGCTGCAGCCAAAGTGTTATATCCAAGTTAGAGGGTGTTTAATATCCTGCAAGAGGTGTCTTCTTATCAGCTGAAAAAAGAAGCAAACATCAGTCTCCAGGAGGAAGTTTTGGAATTCTTCTGATTTCTGAACTGTTATAATAGTCTAATATTGTCCATTTGAAACCTGGATGACTGCTGAAATCTGAGTTTTCCCAACCTCTTTATCACTCGAATTTTCAGAAGAAGGAAAGAACTATACAATGAAAATGTAAGAAATATGATTCTGTGAACAGAGCATGACACTTTACTGCATATGATATTGATATGCTCCATCTAATTATAAAAAGTACTTGGGTTATTCCCACTGTTTGCCTAATGACTAAAAGAAAACAAGAATTCTTCTCACATCTCTCTAACCTAATGATGCAAATCACATTCTTCTAGGAAGATGTGTGGTGCTTATTCTATACATTCCTTTTAAGGGAGAATCGTATCTATGTTATACCATTAATATTTCTTGGAATTTTCTAAGCATACAAAAAGGTAAAAACTGGAGCTTTCTATTCATTTCAGTAAGACACCATAATTCTCTGAAGGCAGGACTCAGATGTTTTTCTTCGAGAAACTGAGGCTTTGGAAAGTGCTTAACAACTCCAATCTCCTATTTTTTTGGCTACCTTTATAGCTGATAGCAAAAGACTCTTGCTGTGACCTGATAATGTCTAGTACAGGTGCCTGAATAGAGGGTGTATCAGAGCTCTGAGCACCAAGTGACATCCTGCCGAGGCATTATTTCTGGACTGTCAATGAAGTTGAAAGCTGCTGAAAAATTCCGAAGTGGGCCACTACCAAAGGCTGATCAAAAGGATTCAGAAATCAAGCAATTGCCTCTAATTAGATACTTACAGCACTTAGAGAGACAATTCTTTCAGAAACCCACTTTTAGAAGGCAGTATGTAGAAAGTTTCAAATGTTGTATGATAGAGTATCAGTAATTAAAATTCGACTACCATTCATTGTACAATTTAGAGAAAACTGATTCCCTGAACGCTCAGAAAACCCTTTTCATCCTTACAAATAATACCTGAGCCTGGGACATCCTTCCTTCTTTATTTTCAGACTTGGTCCTACTATTCTTATCCTCCCTGTGTTAGCAAATCCTGCTCATGTGTTCAGGAGTAGTGTGAAGTATTTAGTTCATGTTTAGATAAGTACAGTTCTTCTAAAGGCTGTGAGGAAAAAAGGGATCCCTTGAATTTAAAGCTCCCTCAGCAGTGGGCTGAAACTGCTGACAGGTTAGAGCATGGTTGTGCATTTGGAATGTTACTCTGGGATGGCACCTCTACTACTGAAGGAGGTGTCTGCCCTACTGCAGAGAGGATTGATGTGACACTTAGAGGCACATATCAATTAGCTGAAATCAGAGTGCTTATTCTCATGCAAATTATGGATTGTGAACATGAGAAGCAAATTCAGAGTAACATCTGTCACACACCACCTACAAGAGAGTTCTGCTTTCGTGTCTCAAGGCTGTCTTGGGTTAGCCATAAATCGTATTTTGACAAGGTTTAATAAAATATAAATTATGGAACTAGTGAGTCATGCTCGGTATTTCCATCAGACAAATTCAAATGGGTGTGCATTTTAACTGAGTTGTAAATAGATTAAACTGTAAACCTAATCCTCTGAACTTTTGCAGCTTTAGAGATTTTAGAGGAATATGATTTCTCATTCAGAATTCATTCCTAAATTAATGCTGAGCATGACTGTGTAATGTGTTTGTTATGAGGAAGGATTAGAAGGATTTAGCCAACATCATATCAGATACTGTATGTGTTTTAAACATGCACATAAGCATTTTTTGTTACTTTCATTCACCAGAGAAGCTCTATAAATAAATGGAACCAAAATGTTCTTTAAGCCCTTTGCAGTGGACTGTTAGGCTCAGATTCATTCTGGTGAACCACAAATACACAACCAAGGTGTTTTGCATTAGGACAGTGGCACTTGCAAGATTCCTTTGGGGTGAAGGGGACAGGGAGCTCCAGGCCAGGGCTCACCCTGTCCTGCCCTGCCCTTGGAACACTGCTACCCTGGAAATAGCTGCATCTCCCTGCTGTGCCTGCTTTGAGAGGACATCTGAAAGCAACTGCCCTCCTCTGTTTGGCACCTCATATAAATGCTTTATTCTTGCCTGACATGCTGTGATTCTCCTCTCCTTCCTATCTTGTAGAATTGATTTTGCTGTCAAAAACATGATTGCATTTCTAGAGCAATATATTAGGGAAATAAAGTGTGAAACACTAAGGGAAAAAAGAAGAGATGAAAAGGGGAATAAAATAAAATTCATATGTCCAAACATTTTTATCAAACACTTGCAAGAAACACCATAAAATAGAAACTTTTTGCAAATTGTCATTCAGTGTTGAGTGAATTGGGAAGGAACCTTACATTTGCTTTCTCTTTCTCCCTTTTCTGTTGCTTTTTACTTTTTCTTTATTTTTAATTCTTTCTTGGGGTGCCTACTACATAGTGATCATGCAGTTTAGGTATTGAAGAACTAAGAGGGGAATATATTAAAATAAAGACTAGTTCAAATAAGTGTCCTGAGTGGTTTACTTTTCTCAGAAATCACCTTTGCATAGTAAACTGCCTCCTACCCAGATAGCCAAGCACCTTAATAGATCAATGCACGTAAGAATGACATCATGTTGCTCCTACTCTTCTTTGCTTACACTTTGCTATAGCCAAATCTTTGAAGGTTAACCTAATCCCCTTTATATGGATTTTTCAGACAACTTCCCTCAATATCATAGAATCATAGAATGACCTGGGTTGGAAGGGACATTAAAGATCATCCAGTTCCAATACCCCTGCCATGTATAGGTATTTCATTATAACAGACTACTCAGAACCCCATCTATCCTGGCCTCAAACACTTCCAGGGATGTGGCATCCATAGCTTCTTTGGGCAAAGCTGGGGAAAAAAAAAAAGTGTATAATAGTTTTACCAGTGAAGTTCTAGAGTAAACAGAATTCATGATTTATTACTTATTTCCAGAAATAAGAGGTACGTCTGGGCTGCAATTTGCACACATGTGTCCCATATTCAGCCTGAAAACTCTTGATTGAAAATAGCCTCCATTTCATGAATTCATCATAAGTGATTGTTATCTTTGCCTCTTTTTACCACCCTACTTCATTGATTCTAAGGAGCTTATTAGCACAGATTTCCTTAAACCCATAGAATGAAAGATGTCTATCTGCAGAAGACTGAGGTCCTTTGAATCTAGAGTTCTCAGTAATAAAAAAACTCTCAATAAGATTAATCCACAGAAGATAAAGCAAAATCAAACTACCATTTTTTTCATTTCATATTAACAATTATTTTCAGAGTGATTCATCCTCATTTAATTTTTAATTTTAATTTTTTTTTAATAATTTCACATAATTTGCTAAACTGAGTAAAAATTTAGGTTTTGTTGGGGGTTTTTTGTTGACAAATTCTGAGCAGAGCTGTGTTAGTGAATTTTTGCAGAAAGAACATCTGCATCCTTTCTTAAGGCAGAAAAAATATATCTGTAAAGATTTTACTTATATTTTGGAACTTACTGCCATTGTATTTATTTCATTGTACAATGTAGAGAAATAATAAATATATGTATTAGAAAAGGCTGTTGGAGAACATAAGTTTGCTACTTCGGGATAAATGAGTAATGGCTACATAACTGTCATCACACAATCACTTTTAAGCCTTCTTTCACGGTATACAGCTGTGGATTTGGGCAATGCAATTAATTAGAGGGTGAAATCAAAGCCATGTATCTTCCTTCTCTTGTGGACTTTTAGTCCCCTGTCAGCTATCACATCCTTCTAACTATATTAAATGCAATTAAATTGCATCTTTCCAACAAAATTTTCCATATTCCTGTCAAATAATACATGTATGTTCAAAGAAAAACATTAGTAAGTGAAAGGTATTCATGTCACTTATAGGTAAAAAAAAGTCCTTAAGAAACTACTGTTTTTCATGATCCACAATGCAACTGTGAACACTGTTGTTATTCTAGGAAAAGGAGAGATATGATCAGACAATACATGGTCATTTCAGATCAGTTTTCAGTGGCCTGCAGCATCTCAATTTAGGGTTGCTAATTTCAAAATAGCCTAATTTATATCCACACAAATGTGAAAGTATTGGTAGTTCTAGTATTTGCACTTAAAAAAAAAACACAAACATAATAATTATTTTTTGTTCTTCTAACATTTTTCACAATAGTGTGGTTTTATTGAGGTTACAGAGTTTCTCTTAACTGATTCTTCTAAGTCCAAAGCTGAATTGGACACTTGATACCCTAATTCTGAAATGACCTTCATATTTTGTAACTATGACAGAGAGAGTTGAAGATGATATTCCAGGAACAGGCTGAACTAAGGGTAATTGATGATCCTCTGGACAGATCTGCTGATACAGACTTTGCCACATATACAACAAGGGCCCTGTAAAAGGTTGAAGGACAAAAGGCAAAGCTCATAGTAAGATTTGCACATTGTTCACACCAGTTTTGATTTCCACAGCTTTTACAGATACCCACAAACCAACTATAAACTTTTATCTCAGCCAGAACTCTAGACTGAGGAAAGAAATTTCGTCAGCCCAATATATTTTTTCTGCCTTTCACAAAATACTACTAGACTTACAAATATTGTACTGATTATGTTTTGTCTACTCTGCCTACTAGAAAAAAAGAGGTCAGTGAGAAAGGCATATGTTTCCATAGGAAAATTATTTTAGTCATGAAATAATTCGTGTGTATTCAGCCCAGCTAAAAACACCGTGCCCCCAGGAATATCAGAGAACCAAGTTTCTTTAAGAGTTTGTTTTCTTGTTCTCCATCTAGTAAGTTTGTGATAGTTCTGCTTGTAATCACAGAAAGATTTCTCAAAGTCTTTGCATGTGTCAAGACCACCATCAATATGAGATCAGAAACTGCTGCTCAAATCCTCATTGAAATCTCTATTTGAGGTACCAACCACACAGTGATATCTCATTTCTCATAGAGACCTACCTTCCACATGTAAACAGTTCGAGCTTTGTGGGGTAGAAACCTCTGAACTCGTGTGTGTCCCATCACATCAAAGTTCCTCTTGTTCCCTTGAAGGGAGAGATGTGTCTCATTCTAAAACAGATTTGAATTTTGCCTCTAAGTGTCTCTTTTTCTCCAATAAATATAAAGAGAACCTCAATAAATAGCTGAAATGAAGACATCTGTGTAACAAACAATTAAATTTACATGAAATGAAATGTTGCCCTAAGGGTCTATAATTAAAGTGCAATTATATTCCCAAGTTACATGAACAGGATCCCACCCACTGTCTTTAAACTACCGCTGCTATTATTTATTTGCAGTGAGTTAGAACAAACAGATTCAAATCAAGGTTGACATCTCATTATACTTAGTCTCATACAACCACTGTCTCAAAGCATGAGACTTGCAGTTTAAGTCAGAATATGAATGAGTAGGGAAGGGGGAAAGTGAAGAAGTACAATAGCAACATAATGTGGCTACAGACATTAACTAAGAATTCATGTACCTAACTACAGCTCACCATTTAATTTCTATACGATGAATCATCACAAATCATAAATCCATAAATTTAGAGATAAAATCTCCACTGAGTCTTATCTGGACAAGATGCCCTTCTGGTAGAATAGAAAAATTAGTTAAAATTCCCTTTGAAGGAAGAACAGACAAGCTTTACACAAGAGATGAGAATATTAATGATGAATTACACAAGAAATATTTTGCAAAGAATCACAATTTATTGAGTAAAGTTGATCCAAAATACCTCTTTTATATATTTTTTTCTTTCTTCTTCACTTGTTTTTGCTGCTTCTGGTCTCAAATAATCATAATAAAAATATTTGGAATTGTACCTCTTTTTTTTCACAAGGTATCATGGTAAAACAGCCTCTGCTGTTACAGATAGACTACAATGTTTGTAATTTAAAGTCAGTTAGTATTGCTGTGACTGCAAACTAACTTCAGTTTTCCCCGTGTCTTTGTCCTCCCTCCTATCTACTGCTTACAGAGAGAGCGAAAGGTTAAGCAGCCTAGTGGTGGTGAAATACTCCTTCCTGTCTGTTTGAACAACACCTATTTCAATTTTAAAAACCATGAATGGAAACAATAACAAGTGAACAAGAAAACAGACTTACAAACAGGAAGAGATGAAAGCAAAATATATTACAGATTGATCAAAAAACAGGAGGTGCCCAAGCAGCCTTCTGGGTGTGCTGTGAAGAAAAACCTATCAGGAAATATGTGATAGCATATGGAGGGGTGGATGATAAAACCTTTCAAACAAAAAATCTGCAAGAGGTGAGATACCAAAATCTGCTGGAAGAAACTAGTGAGATGAAGCCACAGACCATGTTTGGAAAAGCAGCGGATGTACCTTACAAGCTTCTAAGCCATTTTAAATAATAAACTTGTGTGGTTTTCATTTAGTCCTTTTTGTTTCTTCCAAAGGATGATTAGTTCCTAAGCATTAACAAAGTGTGCAAAAGTATTATGTGCATGCAAAGATGTTGCTAAGTGATGTACATGAGGAAGTCTGTCTTCAATTATATTTAAGCAATTACTTTGATATCATCTTTTGTTTACAGTAGACTACCATGAACAAGGATGTCTCTCAGGAAAAAGGATTTGAGGAGGGGAGAGGACAGAGGAAGAAAATGCTCTGAAAACAGTGTTTGGCTTGACGGTTTTTCTAAGGAAAAAAAAATTAATCTTGTGCAGTCAGTGCAACAAAAGAAATCTTGTTTGCTAGCCAAAAAGGTTTGATATAGCAATGGCAGGAAACAGAAGGTAAAGAGGTGGGATTCAAAGGATTTTAAGACTTTAAAAAAAAAAAACAAAAAAAATTCTTCTGATTTTGGAGTAGCATTGCCTAACATATACATGAGGTTTTGTTTCTCAGTGGATATATTTTCCTTGGGTAGCTGATAAATTAATAATTGGTTCCATGTTCAGCAGTACTTTGACTTTAGTTTCATTTTTTGAATGCAAGGAAAAAGGAATGTTGTTCACAGTCATGCATTTCCTTTCTTTTTTCTTTTTTTTTAACAGTCTGTAAAATGAAAGCATGATTCATTTCATAACAAGGAAATGATGCTGTAGCTACATGTAGAGCAGAGCTCTTGAACTGCACTTGTTTGTTTCCCACCATGAGCTGTTGAGGAGGACCACACCTACACCAGGAAAGTTACCCAGTTCTGTGCTGGGGGAGCAGAGGTGCTCAGAAATAGGCCAGGCTGGGGCAGGGCCCTAGACCAGCAATGTCTTTGACCTCAGGTCTCCGGGCAAATTACTCTGTGGAGAGAACTCAAATGTGTGGTGCAAAAACAAGTGCTGCAAAATACAGCCTGGGACCAGACTGGGTTATCTTAGATGTGAGGGGATCTTGGGAGGCTGTGTGATGGCAGTAATGTTTTCTCCCAGGTATCCTGCATGCTCCATCAGCCCTCCCTTCCAGACATGGCTGTATGTGTTTTGCTAAACCAGGGGGAAGCATCCAGCATTCTGGACTAGCATTTATACAAACTTAAAACAATCACTGCAGACCAGCACAGGCACAGGAGCTGCTGCCCTTATCAAGACACAGAACAGCCCAGTGTCGTTCTAGTATGTCTAAGACACTGCTAGTGATACATTTCAAAGATAAGTATCTCTGGTATATCAAAGTCTGCAAGTTTTAAAATCAACCTTTAAAAAAGACATGTTCTGATTCTGCCTCACATAAATATTTTTTATGAAGCAGCTTACCTAGCCATTCACAGTACAATTATATTAATTCTGTTGGATCCATCTAAACCAAACTTGCCTTCATAAACCAGCTTTCTTAGGGTGTTTTCTTATGACAATGGCATTTCATGAGAAATAGGACCTACAGATATGACCAGAGTCTCAGGACTTCCTCCTGCCTCTGCGTAGTAATAGACCCTGAAAAAACAGAATCAGAGCTTTAAGATGCAGCCCATGTGTACTGGCAGCATGCAAAAAAATCCTTAAAAAACGAGATGAAATAGTACCTTGTTTAATGCAAACATATTAGAATGTGCATGGAAGCTGATTTCTTTTGAGTCCTGCAGAAAGAGCTTGCAAGTTCAAACCAGACATCACAACTGAAATACAATTTTAATACACTTTAAAATTTATAGTGAGCAGTCAGAGGATTGTCCTTATACAGAACTATCAAAATCCTTTTGTATTGCCCTTTTTTATCTCTCTGGTCACAGGAGATACAGTTTTCACTATCTAAATACACCTTTTGCCTTAATTATGAAATCACAATTTAGGAAAACAATATTCTTTGTGCTTTGCAGGTTTCCCCTATGAGGAATGCAGGTTACTGTAGTATGTTTGTTTAAGTACCATGATTACAACTCTAGTTCCCACTGACTAACTAGCTCTGTTCTCATTCCCCTGGCTCTCTTTTATTATTTACCTTGCTTCTGAAGCTCCTTGTAAAGAGAAAAGATACCTTTACAAAAAACACATTGAGTGTGGGGCTTATTATAAATGTAGTTTTTCACCCTGCAAAGAAGGGTGTATAATTTGTTGACTGAATCATAGAATAATTTAGCTTAGAAAAGACCTTTAAGATTATTGTGTTCAACTGTTAACCTAACACTGGCAAGTACACAACTAAACAATGTCCCCAAGAGACATATCTACCTGTCTCCTAAATACCTTTGGGGATGGTGATTCCACTGGGAAGTCTGTTCCAATGCTTGATAACCCTTCCCATGAATAAATTTTTCCTAATATCCAATCTAAAACTTCCCTGGAGCAACTTCAGGCTATTTTCTCTTGTCCTGTCACATGTTACTTGGGAGAAGATACTGGTCCCCACTTTTAAGGTAATTGTAGAGAGCTAAAAGGTCTCCACTGAGCCTCCTTTTCTCCAGGCTAAACACCCCCAGTTCCCTCGGGTGCTCCTCATAAGACCTGTGCCAGCTCCCTTTCTGTCTTATAAGACCCTTCACCAGTTCCCTTGCTGTCCTCTGGACACACTCCAGTACCTCAGTGTCTTTCTTGTGGTGAGGGGCCCAAAACTGAACACAGAATTCAAGGTGCAGCATCACCTTGAGTACAGGGGGACAATCATTGCCCTGGTCCTGCTGGGCACACTATTGCTGATACAGGCCAGGACACCATTGGCCTTCTTGGCCACCTGATCACACTGCTGGCTCATGTTCAACCAGCTGTCAACCAGCACCCCCAAGTCCTTTTCCACCAGTAGCTTTCCAGTCACTCTGTCCCCAGCCTTTAGCTTTGCACAAGGTTTTTGTGACCCAAATGCTGGACCCAGGACTTGGTCTTGTTGAACCTCGTACAACCGTCCTTGGCCCATTGATCCAGCCTGTCCAAATCCCTTGTCTTCCTGCCCTCCAGCAGATCAACACTCCCACCCAACTTGGTGTCATCTGCAAACTGGCTGAAGATGCACTTGATCCCCTCATCCAGATCATCAGTAAAGATGTTAAAAAGGACTGGCTCCAGTACTAAGCCTTGGGGAACCCCATTAGTGACCACCTGACAACTGGATGTAACTCTATTCACCACCACACTCTGGGCCCAGATATCCAGCCAGTCTTTCACCCAGCAAAGAGTGCTCAGTTCAAGCCATGGACTACCAGATTCTCCAGTCAAATGCTGTGAGAAATGGTGTCAAACTGGGTTTTGTTGAAGTCTAGGTAGACACATCCACAGCCTTTCCCTCAACCACTACGTAGGCTACCTTGTCATACTGGCTGGGCCTGATCTTCTTGTTGTCCTGTACATACCACATGATGGCACTCAAGATTATCAGCTCCATGACCATCCCCAGGACTGAGGTCAAGCTGACAGGCTTGCAGTTCCCTGTATCCTTCTTCCAGCCTTTCTTGTAGATGGGTGTCACATTTGCAACCTCCAGTCATCTGAGACCTCCCCAGTTAGCCAGGACTGCTGGTACACCATGGAAGGTGGCTTGATGAGCACTTCCACCAGTTCCCTCATTATTCTTGAGTGAACTCCATCTGGCCCCATAGACTTGTGCCTAAGTGGTGTATCAGGTCATTGATCATTTTCCCTTGGATTATTGAGATTTCCTTCTGCTCTCCATCCCTGTCTTCCAGCTCAGGAGACCTGTTACCCCAAGAACAACTGTTCTCGATATTAAAGACTGAGGAAAAGAAGGTATTAAGTACCTCGAACTTTTCCTCATCCTCCATCACTATGTTTCCCCCCACAAGCAGTAAAGGATGGAGATTCTCCTTGGCCTTCCTTTTGCTGTTGATGTATTTATAGAAACATTTTTTTATTGTCTTTTAGAGCAATAGCCAGAATAAGTTCTAGTTAGCTTTTGGCTCTTTGAATTTTCCTCCTGTAAAACCTCACAACATCCTTGTAACTCTCTTGAGTTCCCTCCACCTTCTTTCAAAGGTCATAAACTCTAGGATTTTTTGTGAGTTCCAGTCAAAGTTCTCTCCTCAACCAGGTCAATATTCTTCCCCATTGGCTCGTCTTTCAGCACATGGGGACAGCCTGCTTCTGTACTATTAAGATTTCTTTCTTGGAGAATGTCCAGCCTTCCTGGACTCTTTGTCCTTCAGGGCTGTTTTCTAAGGGAATCCCTCAACCAGTCTTTCAAACAAACCAAAGTCTGCCCAGTGGAAGTCCGTGGTAGCAGTTTTTATGGCACCCCTCCTTACTTCTCTGGGAATTAAACACTCCTGTCATTTCATGGTCACTGTGCCCAGATTACTTACATCAAATCACTCACAAGTCCTTCTCTGTTCGCGAACAACAGGGCTGATGGGGTGCTTTCCCTAGTTGTCTGAGTCACGACACTGGCTTTAATGCATCCTCCTGACTGTGGCCAGGCTGGTACAGGGCAACAAACAGGCACAATGGCCATCTTACACGTGGAATGGAAGAAAGGCAGAATAGGAAGGCAACAGAGGAGATGGGGAAAGAAACATACTGAGCAAGAAAGCATTTGACACATTTGAACCTATCTGTAGAGGGATTATCAAATGAATCTGTAGCTTTGAAGGAGCTTCTAAAACTGCTGAAGAACCTGAAACAGAGCTGAGGGTAGGAATGAAAATCTGTCTTTCAGTCACTGACATGATGTGAGGGGACATCTGCCAGCTCAGGCAGGAGTCCAAAGCCCAAGAAGATGATAAAAGTAGTAATAAAATCTCATTTGGGAACTTATTTTAAGTTAATGTTTTCCACTGCTTCTATCTTTTAAAGCAAAAGGCATCCTTTCCACATTTCAGTATGCAGATACGCTCCCCCAGCTCCCTTTACTGCATACTAAGCAAAGTAGGCAGGTGGAGTCTTTTGAGCTAATGATAGACCAAAATCATCATCTAGCAACTGGTGGTGCCTAATAGATGCCTGCAGATGCCTAATTAACATTCATGAAGCACTTGAATCCCTTAGATGAAGTCAGTATACAGTAAAAGCATAAATTATTATTATGGGTACTAATTGCTTCAGAAAACAATTGTGACTATTCTAAAAAAAATGGTTTATCATTCCTTTTGCTAAGGGAGAATTGAGTAAAGACCAGCTGAAAAAGCTTCTTTTCCTACACATTGATTATTTTACTACCATGTAAATAGCAACAAACCCATATTAAAAGGTGCTCAGGTGTTTCAGGAGTTTGGATTTCTAACAAAATCTAAGGTTCCAGTAAAATCTGACAGAAATCTGGACAACCAACAATCATTAATGTGATTGAAATTTTAAAGTAGACTACTCAATCATGCTACAGAGCTGCTAAGAGCATTCTGCGTCCTTCCCTTGTCCCTGACCCTTAAGCTGCTTTGCATCTGGATATTTAAATACTTTGCACAGCTGTGTCTCGCAGACTTCGCCTTCTCCATCTGCTTGTTTGTTTTCCTGGTTTTATTTTTCAGGCTGCTATTTTGTATAAGCAAAATTATAATTTTATGTCTCCTCTGCCTCTGTTGTTTCTTCTACATATTGTAAACTACAGCATCTGTGATACTTCTCCTGTTATAGATTTATATTCTACTAGGTAGTGTGAGATAAAGATAAGAAACCTCAATAGACCATGAGGTTGATACCCCAGTGTGACACATAAATCCCCAAAGCTTTTTTTTCTGAATTTCTCTGCAGAGTATCCCCTTGATGTATAAATGACTTCTGTTGATTTTTTACAAGTATGTATCACAGGTCAATAGGAAAAACAAAGGCAAGCCACTGTCCATTTGACAGAACACACTGACCCTTTACTTTAGCAAGTGACACTTTTTTTTTTATCAGACAATCTGAATACTCTCACAGTAAATACTCCTAAAAAAAGGGTTCATGACCTAAGACAAGTACTGATTTAGATTTGATTTTTAAAGCATTTCTCTGTCCTTGGGTCAGCATGTTTGCAGAATGAAAGGATGTTTCCTGACCTTTTTATCTCTGAAGAGTGGGAAGTAACTTCAGATTCAGAGATTTATCTCATATCCTAGAAACAAATTGAGCCAAGTTTTCAAGTTCTATAACCCAGTTATTTCTGGATTACAGAGCTTTGCTTACTCTGAACTGTTCCATAAAGGAAGTTAAAAATTAATGCTGCTGCTTAGCTATATACTTAAATATGAGCTCAGCTTTCAGCACAAACAGATGTTCTTTGCTTAGTTGGGACAGTCTGGAAAAAAAAAACAATTACAAAATTGTTTTGATGTGTTCAATTCTAGGAATCTCTTAATGACTTCTGAATGGAACACATGTATGCCTCTGTTGGGCCAGGACTGTGGTTTTCTTACTAGATATCAGAAACAGATATAATAGGACAAAAGGTAGGGATCACATACTGAAGACCCATGTGGCTTATAATATCCTACAGCTTTTGTATGCATTAATGCATCCCAAACAATTTGTTCCCTGTGTTATCCTGTACCAAACCCTATCTACGTGAAATAAATTGCAAGATTTTTTTTAAAAATCTTCCCTGTTTACAGAAATCTCTCTCAGATTACCTTAAAATTTCTTTGCAAGGTTTTTTAATAGCTGTTATATCCTGCTGAATTATTGTGAAATGTCAAGAGCAAGGCAGCAGAACATGCCCAACTGAAAAGAACTTTAGGAAACAGGAATCACTGAAATTTAATTCTAAATGACCTTGGGGAGAGGAAGGGGAAAGAAGGTAATGTCAAATTTATAATTTATAATAATAGCTTCTGATCATGAGCTTTGCTCTTTGACACAGTTTGCATTCAATTTTTGGGTGTTGCATGGTACTTCTAGCTCCCCTTGGCTTCATAGAAGTTTAAAAAATATCTAGAATTGCTATGTGAGCCTTACAGGGAAATCTAACCATATCCAGGTATATTCTCATTAATTCTATAAATAATGAGCACACATCTTGAAAAACAGCAAAAACCTTAAAGAAAAACACAGTATCAATCTTAGGGATATCTTTCACATCTTCTTTACTCATCAGTTCTTCTAGATTCACAGACTTTAGAGAAAATACTGTTACGTTACCTAATCTTCCTCTGCTTATTACAAATGCCCATATTTCCCCAAGTTACCCTGGAACTGAGCTCAGCTGGCTTTTAATGCAAGAAGGTGATTTTATCATGTACCACCATTCATCAGCTCCTCCAATGTCAATACTGTAGACTACTGTGTACTAATTCTAATTAGGCCATGGCTGAAATAAAAGTTGTTGCTGATTTGTAATTTTGCTACTGTGCTTAGGAGTCCCCATCATAGACCATCTTGCTTTCAGCATTCAAAAGCGCAAAAGGAATTTATTCCCTGCCTCCCACAGATTACATGCTAAAATAGTTCACTTGGGAACAGTAAACTCCCCTTGCTTTCTTACAGTACTCCAAAGACCAAAGCTTTGTTTAAAAAAGTACTAGTGGTTTATTATTGATAATTGTAATTGAAGAAAAATGAAATATTTAACACAATTTTGTAGACAAAGTTTAGCAGAATGAAGAGCTAAGGTGTCATTCTTACCCATCTGGTTTTAAGCCCTACTTCAACAGTGAAAGGAGAGGAAATGTAATAAACTCACTGATTGCCCCAAGGACTGAGTCACCTGGAAGATTATGAATTCCCATTTCAGGAAGTGTCAATAGCAATCCTGAATGTGACTCTTGCTATATTTACCTTCAAGTTTGTCAGTTATTCTGGAGTGTATTGGTTTATGTACCTATAATAATGGGACTCTAGGAGCTCTGTGTGTTTTATTACTTGAGGCCACAGATGTATAAGACAGCGAATGTTGGCTTTAGGGCTCCTGATACTGGTTCAAAAAGCCAAAATCATATGATGTAAAAGGCTGATTCTGTATTATTTCATTCATCTGGCTCAATTTTTATTTTTTTTTCAAAAATGACTGAAGGGTTAAATTTGCATCAATAGACTTTTTACCAGAGTAGGTATTGTTCATCTTCACCATTCTGTCTCAATACCAGAGCTGATATCATTTGTTCTTCTGTCTTTGAAAAAATACATAATGCCAAAACGAACTCTGTTCCTGTGTAGTTTGGTTAATGTGATAGAAGTACAGCTATCTAATCACAGCCAAGGTGAATCACATTTGTTTCAATAAAGTATTGATTTTGCTATCAATCACTAACATAATGTTAGTGACAGCAGGATTGCAATGAAACTTGCTTCGCTCAAAGGAAGGCTTTATTAGTAGTCTTTTATACTGCCTTTTGTCACAGCATCTTTTGTTCCAATCAGTATTGATGTGAGCAATTTTAAGGTGTGGAGAAATCTTTCCTGCCCCAACTGAAATACCCTCTCCTTCAAAACTGCAGCTGTCAGTGTCCTCCACCCAAACGATCAAGGCATACACTTAAACCGAAAAAGGAAATAGTTTCATACCTGACAAGGGGGGAGTTTTTCATTTCCCCCACCCAAATACCACATGGGAAATTTGTTAGGTGGGCAGAGCTAACACACACCCCAAATAGTCCCATGGTTGCTCTAGCAGCCAAAACATCCCACGGTGTGTTTACACCATGTCCTCCTGATGAACGTGTCCTGGGTGAGGCTCTGTGGCTGGCTTTATTTTCAGCATTCTGCAGTTATCTATGTGTCATTTTCACAGAGTTTTATGAAAATGCTTTCAAGTTTTTAAAGACTTCTTTGGAAGGAACTGCTTTTACCTACAACAAAAGAACAGTTTTGTTTCTTAACAGCACTCAGCATAAGCCAAAATGCACTAATTTCTCCTCACTTGTAAAACATTTAACATATCGCTACCCACACCCTGTAATTTCAAGACTCCTAGGATTTATATTTTAAAAGCATAATTGAAACTTCTTGGCAAAGGCCCTATGACTTCCAGTCAAAATGGTTATAAAAGAAAAATTCTCTGTCTTCAAGTAAAAGAAATCCTGCCTAAATTAAAAGCAGTTGATATTAGCTCTTTTTCTCCTATAACAATATCTACCATTAAGATGACAGCTAAAATATAAGGTGTTCTTGCATTTCAAGGGACTATGAGAGGAAAAAGGATTGGTGGGGCTATTTAAGTGATACCAAGAGGAACTCATAATATATTTTGTAAAAATAACTGTTTGCTCATCTACATATGGAAACATATTTTTAACTTAGAATTCATTCAAGGTCTCATACCTTAACTCATCAAATCATAATAACTCAATGCCTAAACTGGCACAGGAAAGAGAGTACAAATGTTCATGTTGGGTGTGTTATACTGCAACTGTAGTTTTCTCAGCATTTGAAAATCATTTAAGTAAATTAATCTTATCTCATTGCTACTTTCTGGAAAAG
Organism: Corapipo altera; assembly: GCF_003945725.1. Taxonomy (NCBI): domain Eukaryota; kingdom Metazoa; phylum Chordata; class Aves; order Passeriformes; family Pipridae; genus Corapipo; species Corapipo altera. The sequence continues at coordinate 10,113,782 of NW_020884883.1, read as the reverse complement.
TGGGTGTGGGGCCATTGTTGAAGTTCAGTCCATTTTTCTACTCTACATAAAAACTGTGTAAAAGTTCTGGGCACAGCAGATCTCCAGATCACGCCAACATAGAGGGCACTCAGCCTCCTATACAATGCAGAAACTCACAGAGTGTCAATGAAGAACAATAACCTAAAAATAGCAAAGTGGATCTGATGACAGCAAGATAGGACAAACACTCTGAGTAGCCATCTAACACTATAACCTGAGCCCAAAGGCATGTCTGTGCTTTCCAGACTCTAAACCTTGCATTTACCTGAAGAACTTCTAGAAATTGTATTGCACCATCTAGTTTTCCCCCACTTTCTACCAGACAGAAAGCAACAACTTCAGTCCAACATCCTTGGCCCCCAGTGCCATGGACCTGGGGCAGCAACAAAAGTCTTTTCTCTTTGGAATCACAGGATTCTACAGTCACTACCTTGCTCAGCATTTAGCTACTCTCCAGAACAATAAGAACTGGACTCAGTCCTTGTGGGTCTCTTCCAAATCATGATATTCTATGATTCTATGATCTCCTTGCCCTACTCTGCCAGTGAATGTCTGCAATAACACCTGACCCATAATAATCCCCATGTCATACTACACAGAAAACATATTGTTCTGACTTTTCTTGCAAGCCAGTATTTTGCTTTCTACGTCTCATTAGCTTACAGGAACAATATTTAAAAAAAGAAATAATATTGACGGTAGTTCATTTCCTGTTCAGCACTGTTGCCTGTAGACCAGAGACTGTTGACATGTCTACAATATTAGATCAAAATGAAAGACCAGGTCTGAATTTCAGGAGTGTTGAAAAAAAAAGGTCTCTCCCTGTTAGGATCTGCATTAAAAATTAAACAATTATACTGATGCAATGGTAGTAATCAAATAAAAACATGAGATTCATGAAGGGGACAAAACTTACTCAGCAGTTTACCCAAAGTTCTGAAATTCTGTTGCAAAGGAGATGAGAATGACCACTAATCTTGGATTATTTGTAATAGTTCTCTTATATTAAGGATCACAATAGGTAAATTAAAAATGGCCGTACAGAAGATAAGAAAAAATGTTACAATCATGCTAATGAAAAGCCAAATGGAACTGTGATTGTTGTTGTGAACTTTTTTTTTTATGTTTTCTTCATCTGAATAATCTTGTCTGTAGTTGAACTCTAAGACCCATAGGGAAGGGAACCTGTTAATTCATCAGAGAAAGAGCTCTCTTTGTTCTAGAGCCGATATAATGTTCCCCAAATCAGCCTTAATCCCTTTAATATAAATAAAAACAAAGAAAGGTATCACAGTTGTGTACCACTGGAACAGACTTAAAAGATACACAAGTCTATCTGCTTACTTTGAGGAAGAATTAAATATGCCTAGGCTATCTATGACAAGTCCATTCCTAAGACAGATTTCTCCTTTCAGGAAAGAAGTGGGATTCTTCAGTTACTTTCTGAAGTCTGCTTTACTACTTAGTTTTTCTTATATTAAGAGAGTGTTTCCAGTATCCATATGGATGGAAGAAGCAAGAGGAAATTTTGATTATGATTAAATGTTGTTTTGTGGGTTTTTTTTTGGTCTCAGCTTTAGAGAAAAAACACATTTTATCTGTACCATCAAAATAATTCTGATGTCAATACCTAGTTTCATATGCGGCTATAAGTTGTTCTTAAGTAGCCCCTAAGTAAAAACCCATGAAACATGTATTTTTCAGGAGCACAGTAAAAAGTTATGATTATTGTCTCTCCTACCCTTCCCCAATGTTTTCATGCATGAAGTGCTCCATGGTTTCCTGAGGACAACATCTGCATGATTTTCACAGTAAAGAAAACCTTTTTTTTGCTAATATGGATAGTGTGTTCTACTCCATATTTTCGTGGTTGCTAACATCTACTCTTGAAATTCTGACATTGAAATTCTGACACGAAAGAATATCAAAATGCAAAAGTTTCTTTATGGTGTTTTTTTCTTTATTTTATATGCAAATAAATTGGAAAACATTCTGTGCAATAATCTATTGTAGAGTTTAATATTTTGCTTTGTTTTCTTGGACTTCATTGAACATAAGCATATAGGTCCTACTGTTACAGTTTGAAAGATATTCTATGTAAATTCAGGTTAATAATAACCAATATTGTGTGTTCACAGATGGGAAAAAATACATCTACCCTGCAATTAGGATACAGGTTTTGTGCACACTGGAATAGTGGGCATAACTGGGCTCGTTCTGCCTTCCAATCATCTGCTTTGTTGCCGTATACATGGCAGAATACCCCCACATCCACCCCTAAAATGTTGATTTTGCGTTAGCAAAGTATGCTTGTAGATAAACCCGAATACTTGGCAGCTGTATCCTATGGTATGCAGTTTTAGATTAAAACTAGTTTGGTATGTGCTACATGTGTTACAATCACACTTTAATCTGAAGCCCCCATATATCCTAAGTTGAAGCAGCAATGCATACTTGACACTCAGAAGTGGTCTTCCAGCTCTGGCCATCTGTGGGGCAGATGTGCAATGCTTTTCTCACAGCTATAGCAAAAACAGTTTCAAACCCACCTTCCTGTTGTGCTTCTTCTAATCAACCCATTTCCAAATCTCACTGCTGGCAGCAGTCATATTGCATGTTTGGTTTAATAGCTTTGCACCCCTGCTTTAATCCATCCCTTATGTGTGCACACATTCCCCCGGGCTCTCTTGGCAAAGTTCCTGAGGTGCACACAAGTGAACAGTGAGGAAGATGACAACTGTGGCACAAATGAAAACGCACCTACTGAAAAGAGAAAGTGATACAAACTAGGAAAATGTGTGGTAAACTTGGGCACTGGGGCTATTGGAGTAGGAATCTTGGACTGCCAACATATTTTAGGAGCATGTGGGCAGACTATGAAAAAAAGCCCCATGGTCTCTTCATCACTTTGACAACACACACACACCCTACTGCACCAATAATGCTGTGTGTGCTTGTTTAACCACTTTCTTCCCCAAAAAGCTACTATTCTATAATTTGATGGAAGTATTTTAGAGAAAAAAATACAACAGAGTGCTCTGTTGCACATCATATAAATATATATGCACATCACATAAAATGTGATTTTTAAAGAAAAGAAACTTCTTTGTCATTTTTCACAACCTCATCAAAAAAGTCATTCAGTCATCCACACAGCTGTCTGACTTCACTTCGACACATGATGCTGCTGAATGGAGATGACTTGCTACACAAATCTGTGGCACTTCCAGCAAAGCAATGTGTGCCACACAGTGCACAGTGACAGCATGGACTAAAAAAGAGAGGAGGACATGGGTGGAATGAAGCAGGAGATGCTCTATGTATTACCATTTAATAGCAGAAAATGTACTGCTTTTGTCTGATAACATTTAAGTCAGAGCCCTGTACATCATTGACCTATAAACTATCCTGCTGCTTTTTCTGTGGCTGTAAAAGGAAATGGGGTCACATGGAGAAGGGTTCCAATTTATCTCTCTGCTGTTAAGTGAACTTCACCTGACACATAGATTCTACAGTGAAATTAATTATAGAAGTGAAATATATGGTAATATATGATAACAACTACTTGTTTTTCTGCTCAGTGTAGTACATCTCTAGTCTGGGAAGTTGGGTACCATTTTCATTGTTGCTTTGTTACCGGTGTATAAAAATAATAAAAAATATCTGTTGTTAATGCTAATAAAACTTTTTTAAGAGTTTGCTGTTCATTTTGTGAAAAAATAATACTTAATGAAAAAGAAATGTCTTTATGGTAATCTTTTGCTACGAGACTCTTTTTTGGAGACTTTGTTATAAAAAATATGCTTTTCATCCTAGTTTGATTAAATATTTTTTCTTTCACTTATTGTCCCATGAAAGACAAGACTAGTAGCTGTTGATTTATCAAGTGAGAGTAGTTCCAGGTATTACATGGATATCCATTACAGCCCAGCTAGCATTAGCACATTGTATCCTGTTTGATACCACCCAATACAGCGGTGTTTGATGATGTTATTACTTCTACATTCAAATGAAAGTGAAATGGGTCAAGACTTGGGAACTGTAACCAGAGTTATAGGTATCAGGATTCCAGCATTTAAAGGAGAACTGTTAAATTTGGAAGGAGACTAAAAATGGGAAAGTAATACATATAAAGAATGTCTGCCAGTAATGCTAAAGGGCCCAATCCTGCTCCCAGTGAAGTTATCCAAACTCATTGACAGAAGCTTATTGGAAAGAAGAGTAAAGCCTATTCTAGCAATTAATCACCTTTCCTTATGAATTAAAATTGCTGGAGAGGATACTCCTGCACTTGGAAATCCAACAAGTCCCATCTAGGATGAGACGCTCCATTCCCCAGTTCTGCCCTTTCCATGTGCCAGGACAGATGGATGCACACTCCATTTCAAACAGTTAAAGACAGTCCTTGCTAAATGCAATAAAGCTGTTTGCAGATTGAAACTTTGAGAAATTCAGCATGTATTTCTTTTTATTTACCAATAAGTAAACATTGTGCAACCCCTGAAGAACAGCCATGTTCCAGATTTTGCAAGAATTTTAAGAATCACATAGTTAAAATCTATTTTATTTCCATCATATCAGTTTCTAGGTAGTAAAAGTGTACCTCACACCACACTACATGAGATTCAAATTCTGTCTTCACATTTATGTAGTACTCATAACTTTAGTAATGTTATATGAATACAGTTCAGAGCAGAGATTGATCCAAGATGCTAATATTTTTCTAAATTTTAGACAACCAGTCTCAATTTTTCCCTGGTATTTATAATTATTTATACCTCTTATATTATTTGTTTACTTATTAATTGAATTTATTTGGATTTTTTTAATCTGAGCTAGAAAATTATTTATAAGACATTTTTTAACTTGAACAATGGTATGTGTTCTCCAATCTTATTTTCAGCATGTTTTCTTACCTTCCCTTTCAGCTTTTTATGCTTCTCCAATTACTATGGTTGCAATTTCTTTCAATGAATTTTCTGCATCAGAAAATTATGCAGTTAGTCAAAACTATTCATCTAAACTCTCCCTATAAATTAAGAGAGTCAGTAAGGGCAATTGACCTGTCTTTCCTCACTGAATACAGGAGGAGTCTAGATAAAAAAGCTTAAAATAGACAACTTAGGTAACACAGGATGAGATTATTAGCAGGTAATGAAAATAAATGGTTTCTAGCCTCCCAGGATGTTGCAGATGTTAACTAAGGAACAAAAGTGATGTGAGAATCCTGAATATTTGGATAATGCTGCTTGGCCCTTTCTATTTCTTCTGCTTCTTAAAATACATGTCCCATTTTACTTTCAGTCACTGTTCTGAGAAATTAGTATGACTGTGTGGTGATGATCTTCCATTCGCTTTCTTACTTATAGAGAAAACCCTACAACTTGGAAATTTTGCTATAAAATTCAGGCTTTTGCCAAAAATATTACAAGGGAAACCACAGTGTCAGAGACGGTTGGTCTGACCCTCTCTGCCTTACCTTAATGTCTTCAAACTCTCTTTTGCTGGTTTCATTCTTAAGTATCCCTCTTGGCTGGCCCCTGTATACATGATTATTTTTTCATAGAGAGACATTAAAATTACCTTTCTAAGTCCATGCTTGTAGCCACTTGAACCCCTTCCTCAGTACGACCGTGTGCCTGCCCAAGACTGGCATCATCCCTCATGTCCCTGAGGTGCTCCAGAGTCTCATCAAGTCTCTGCAATATTGTGTCTCATGGAGTCTCCAAAAATTCGTAATATTCACATATGTAGGGATTTTTTGATATCCAGTACACCCTCTTCCCTATTTAGCTTCTCCTCCAGTGCTGCAGGAGAAAAAAATTAGCATGAGAACCAAAGGGGAACCATTCAGAACAGAAGGAAATTATGCTCCTGCAGAGAAAGGTGAGGCTTACTGGCCTTAAATTTTCTAACAGTTGAAGTGAGAGAACTGGTGTTTTATGATATGACAAAACAACACGAATTCCAATCAACCAGATGCAATATAAGGCTTCAGCTTGGTGAGGTACTTTATATGCCAAATGCATTTGTTCACACAGTAGGATAAAACACAGTGTTTGGATGCTCTTTCAAAGCTTGATCTACTACTAAAATTTATCTCCCTCTGTAACACCTTATAGTCAATCAGTAACCAGTCTGGGTGCAGAAAGTAAACTGACATAAGAAAACAGTCAATCAGACCCAGTATGTGCTTGTGTGCACACAAGCCACACCTCTTACACACACACGATGGCAAGCCTTGCAAAAGCCTTCAGTCAGGGGTTCATTTTTCAGAAGGACATAGAGCAACAGCTATAAAATATTATTTTGGATTTTCTTAGAGCTCTTTATTGTAAATCATGATTGATTGAAATAAACTGTCAACTGCAATTTGTTAATTTTATATGATTTACTCCCAATGTCTAAATATGAAAACCTGCCGAAAAAAAAAATGTTATATAAAACGTTAGTGATTTTTATCACCATTAGTGTTCAAGAAAAGCAATTTTTTCAGTACTTAATCCTCCTGAATGTTTGTGATGAGCAGCCAGGAAACTGATTGCCACATGCCATACAGTAATGAGGACAGTAAATCAACTACTAATAAACTGTTAGCCTGTTTGAGACTCAGAACAAAGTGGAAAAAAGAGTCTTTATCATCATTACCATATTGGAGTTTGAAAAGAAGTTACTATTTAAAATTGTATTTACTGATTATATGAGGACTGCATTTAAAATAGCTGCAACAATTTGTACAATCCTTAGTACCACAAGAGATTCCTGTCACAGGATGAATGTTTCTCTTTAATGTAAATATACTAGGACGCAACATTGCTTGAAAATAACATCACCGATTTTAGAGGAAAAGAAAAGGTTTACATCTGCCTGAAAAGACCAAGTTGAAACTTGAATCAAGTGAATTGAGATTTGAGCAGAAATCCACAATTTGACCTCCTCAACAAATTGAGATATGTTCATCAGAAGTTCTGATAGACTTTAGAGAGAATGTAAGTGTACACTGAGAGCATCAAGAGACTGAGAGTGGGAATGTAATGATAAGTTCTGTAAGCAGCACTTTCAGCGCTGTGGTGTATAATGCACTAATATGGTTTTCTGATAATATGAACCACAGCAAACACCATGCAACACAATATGTAATAACACAGAAAACATCTTTAGAAACTCTCCATATCAGTTAGAAAGTGCATAGGTCTCTTTAATCAGATGAAGAATGCTGTGATAACATGCTGTGTTTAGCCAACACCTAATGTCCCGAAATATCCTCTTAAACACTTGTCAATTTCTTTTTCTCCCGGAAAGAGACTGGATCTTACTAGTGACACATTTGCAAGGAATGTCAGTGTGAATCTTTCCTATGACCCCAACACAGAGATATTCAGATTTACTAATGGACTCCTGGGAATAGCTATGAAAATAACTGTTACCCTCTTGAGGAGAATAAGGAGAAAGAGTACACCCTGCACTTATTTTGAAACTACAGATCTGCAACTGTCTGGCAGTCTGACTGGCAGCTTCAACTTAAGATTGGAAAAGGTGGCACTGCTTGTAACAGATTTGAAGAATATCTGTCCGATGTACATCTGGCTCAGGGTTAGCCCTGAAATGAGCTGTACGGTCGGTCAACAGTAGCAGAAGGTCAAGTAAAATGGGAGCGGAGGCTTTTACTGGAATTTAGGATTCCATACTAATGAGTTTGGAGAAGTTGCAGGCTGAGATACTCTCTGCGAAGGAAACCATAAAGACACAGAGCATTGCCATCAATTTAGATTTATTTCTGTATTTCCTGCTGGCCGATTATTAGAGTTCTTAATTCATTTTTTCCCATGTTTTCAGTGAAGAGTGAACTTACCAGAATAAATTTCGAAATCTCCATCTCAGAAAGTCCTTATTCTCTGGATTCACAGAATATTGTAGTGTATACTGCAATGCCAAATGTGTATTAGATATTTAGGATGAGGTAGGGTTTTTTAAAATTATTTTGTGAACATAATTAGATACCAGGTTGTTAACAGAAGGGTCACTTCTGAATGGTAGCAAAATATGGTAACAGTTCAACAACAACTACACTCTGAAGAATTCGTTTTGCCTTTATTCTTGATTAACCATTTTCACTGCAATCTGTGTGATTTTAACCACCTCACTGTACTCCATGATGATTTATGTATAATTTCAGCCAAAAAAAAATCTGTGAGTGCCCTTCCAAAAATAATGGTGGACAGAATATTGCACTTGACCTACAGACCAAAACTTCTGAAGACCTTTCCTTGAAAAATTCCAATACCTTGTTTTTTGAAGCACAGTTTGAAATGGGATGGAAAAGAAGCTTTTTCCTTTGTTGCTCCCACAAAAATCCATCAGAAACATGCCACACCGTGTTGTAAGTCAGTCTTTGGGAAAAGTCAAACCCTTCTCCAAAAAGCAAGGCAGCTGCCTTTGCTGTGCCTTTGGTACTCTACTGTTGGAGTCAAACCCTGTGGAAAGTCTCCAGCCAGGAGAATCTTAAGGCATCAGAGGAAATCACTGTGTGGGAAGTGACAATCACATTAGGGAGAGAGATATGAACCTTAGACAAGCATATTAGGAAAGAGGACTGGGGGGAGACTTGAGCTGGAATTTTGCACACAGACACAACAGAAAATTGATTGCTCATAATTAACCACCTAGAGAGGTTAAATGTGCTAGTCAAAATCTTATTTTTAAACAAAAAGATACTACCAAACTCCCATGAAGAAGCTTCTGCAGTCCCACAGTGGAGCAAGGATCAGTGCAAACATGCAGCTGTACTCCCAGCACAATTTCCCTCCCCGTGTCACACAACCAGGGTGCACAAGACACCCTAGCCTGTGACCAGTGTTCTCCATCACCCCCCCCAAACAATCCCAAATTCAAAACATTGATGCCGATAGGAAAAGCTTTCCTGTAGAAATTTAAATTTAGGTCAGATATGGAAGTGCTACACAGAAGAAAACACAGTTCCTTCTTTTCATAATCCTATCCTTGTCCTATTTGACTAAGACAGAAGAAAAGTTAACGGCAATGGCAATTGTGATGTTTTAATTGCTTGTTTGATGTGGTCGGTGCTTCCTAGGAGTGGATCTGAGTGCATAGTTTTCACTTTACACAGACCAAGAAGCTCCCCACATTTACATAAGTTCTTAGGGGGCTGAAGATGAAACACCAGAATCATCTCTCTCTGTGGCTTGCAAATACTGAAATTTAAGCAGACATTGATTTTTGCTGACATTCCTATTTACTTTCCAAGATTGTAATGACTAATACTTCTGTAGATACCATATTAAAAGTTTCCACTTTCCCCAACAACAAAATTTAAGGATTCATTTAAATTAGAAAGCTCCTCTGACCTTGTTACTTTCATACATAAGGATATTGTAAAATAAAGCTCACACAAAAACAACTTTCATTGGTCCTTATCTGATTTTTCCTTCTAAACCAGACATCTGTAGGTGTTGATGGACTGTTACTTTTCATTTGTAGTAAAAGAACTAGCAAGAATATAAAGTCAGTTTTACTGTCATATTTAGGTTTCATCCCAGCAGGACACAATATTGTAAATTGAAACCCCATGTTCAGCAACTGAAACTTAACACCTTGAAAATGATTTCTGAGTTTGTGTTCTTGTTTTTTTTTTTCTTTTTCTCTGAAGAAACAGAGAATCATCTGGAAAATATTCCCCCCTTTGATCCAATACTCATCAATTTTAAACGTACCTTAACAGTTTTAAGGGTGGAATTCCTTATTTCCAGCTTCCCTCTGTTATCAGAACAACATAGAGGGTTCTGTTTACCAACAGTCAAATGATTTGCAGATGATAGTCAAAAAGGAATTTGTAAAGTCTCTGTTCCAAGGAAAGCCATGATCCACTTAGCTTAAAAAAAAAAAATCTCCAAACTGCCATTTCTAATACTTTCAAGAATAACTAAAAGTCTAAAGCTCCACACTGAAGCTTTTTCTTTTTTTGCCTTCTTTTGTCCTATCATAGATTCAAAATATTCCTATCCCTCAATTCTATTTAAAATATTAATTAAAATTTCATATCGAGGGCCAGAGTTCTTTGTAATTTAAGGGTATATTTATTCACTTGCTGTTTAGAGGACACTTTTTCTTCCCTTTAAGCTACTCTCAAAGAATATATCCAGGTGTCAATACCAAGCTCTTGACCTCTGTAATATTTTTCCTTATGTGTGTGAGTTTTAATGGTCTGCTCTTGCAAACCTTGCTTTCTTTGGATAATCTCTGTTTACATCAGTATTTAAACTAAAGTGAATGGAGCTTCTTAAGTAAGACACTGCTTGACATGAACAGTGGATGGTACAGCCAGGCTCTGTTTAGGTATTGCAGGATGTGATTTTTCCATTGCAACAATAACCAGCTTCAAAAGAAAGGGCAAGAAAGGAAGTGTCCTTCTAGTACCAGCCCTTTTGAAGCCACCTGCTGCAGTCTCAAGTCCTAAACCAGTATGCACAACCTTGATACAGAGTATAGATCACCTTTTACTGTCCTGAAACTCTGTATTCGTTTGTCAGTCTTCAGTGACAATCATATTTGGGAACAGGAATTTCTTCTGAATTTTATTTGTCGGCATGCATTTCCAAAACAAATTGGCTCTGGTTACTGGGTAGTATGAAGTGCTATAACTCCATGCATGTCAAAAAATACAAGTATCTGATGTTACACACACAAAATCTTAACTCATATATTGAAAGAAATTTTCTCTGTGCAGTCTGGAATGAATAAACAGACCCATGTTATAAAGTAACAATGTCCAGATCTGCCAGATTTTGGGTATGTGAAAAATGGACAGGACACAGGATCTTTTCAGTATTAATTGTATTTGAGAAGTATTAAACACAAAGAAGCATGAAACTCTAAGGAAGTTTCTTAAGGCTGAAGACCATTGTTGCCCCAAAATTCTAAAGAGCCCAGAGACTGAAGCTTCTACAAACTTTACATAACTCCAGATAAAAAAATAAAAAAGAAGGAGGGATTATTTCTTTTTTTCATGTCTTGCATGTTGACCTGAGAAATCAAGGAGACCTCACTGACCTTCATGGCCAAGAATTCCATAAAACCACAAGAAAGACAAATACCACATATCTAGAAAAGGAAGTGTCCTCAGAAAAGGTGTGAGTTCTTCACATCCTCTTCTTCCTACCCATTAGCACCAGTTTCATTTGTCACTTATACTTCAAAACAAAATAGATTTCTCTTTTTTCCCCTATGGATAAACATGTGTATTTTATCCTTAGAAGTAAGGTTACCCTTTCCAGAGGTGCTTGTTTCTAATTTGCATGGCCAACGTGGGATGTGTGGCACCCAACCAAATAGATATGAGACAGCTTCCAGCAGAAGATGAATAGATGCTGTGTGAAGTGAACCTGGTTGTCTTCATGACCCTCCAGGACAGGAGAACTCCAGGCTCTGAATGTACAACTCAGCAGTTTTTCTATACACCCTGAGGTCTACCAGGTCCCCTTGAAGAGTCACCCAACCCTTTCTGTGCTGCATAAGTGGGAAGTTGAGCAACCAAGACTCCATCCTGCCATTTTATTCACATGATGCTGTGAACCAGTCTGCCAGGACTAGAAAATGTTTAGAACCAGAAAAAAATGTAGACAAGGGCCTTTGATTGCCACAGTAGCTTGCAAATCATAGCAGGCCAGCACAAGAGAGCCCATAACCTTACGAAACTCAAGTGTTCCAGGACAGTTAAATGGAAGACTTCACTTGCACAATTTGAGAAAAGTTCAACTCTGAAGTATGACAGGAAAACTCTTGCTCAATACTGTTGTTTTCACTTTAACTCAAAATGAATAAACAGACCCAAAGGAGTCTGGCTTTAGGACAGATTTCCTGCATAGGTACTTAGGAGATACAGGTAGTTTTGTAATGAAATGAAACCTGGCCAACTACTTCAGAGTACAGTATTCAGTATTCTCATAGCTAAGGAAAAAAAGCTTCCTTATGAATTGCCTTATTAAGATGTATTTCATTCTCTTAGTACAAGTAAGAAGGTCTCAGTACAGCACTAACTCCCAGGTCTGAGTATTATCTTCAGAGGTGTAGCAATACAGAGTAACTACACTATGACAACAGATTGGATCAGATAATATCACAAGACTGGAAATCAGAGGTAAACAGAAACACAGATATAGTACAAGGTGGCATAATGAAAGATTTCTTTGAATTTTGTACCTGCATCTGAGTCCTTCATGCTCTGAATCTCTTGTCTTTTGGATTGAGTTACATATGTTACCCATCTACACTATGAGTTATGTTCAAAATAAGCTGGTTTTGTAAGACAGTCCAAAAAAATTTGTGAGGGATACATGGTAATATATGCAGAACTAAGTTTAAAAAAAATTATAAAATCTGAATTATCACTTGAAAAAGAATTTTATCCAAGATAATTGTATTAAAAGAGAACCAAAAACATTGTACTGGTATTTCAGAGGATGCGGCTAGGAGTGGTGGGAGGAGAATTTTTCTTTAACTAAAAATGAAAACATGCTTGGATTAGTTTAGGGTTCAATTTTGCAAGTTGCCAAACTTTCTGGTCCCAATTCAGTAGATTACTTAAGCATGTGCTTAAGTTTAAAGCCATCAGCAATTCCAAAGAAATTATCTGAGTCACACATTCTTAATAAATGTCTGGGCTAAAGCCAGGGACCTCAGCACTTACTAGTACTAAGACCTTCATTTTCTAATTGAACTAATAGTAAGAGTAGATTGCACAGAGAATAAAGCCTCCTGCAAACCTCTATGCAAGATGGGAATCACAGCTGCATCTGCTGTAACCCACATACCTCACAGCGTGACTTGACCTTCCCTACCATGGTACAAAGTTGGCCACAATGTTCTTGTCCTCCCAATGTTCCCCTTGTCAAGGGTGAATCATATTCAGTGTTGCTGAAATTCCTAGTTATCCAAACAAGCAATAATAGAAACATTTGAACAGAAAGAAATTTTGAGTCATGTAGGTGGTTTTCTTGTGTGGGAAACTACCCACTTTGTATCTATGAGATTAGGAAAGTCAGCTTCATTTGCCTCTGGCTGTCTGAGGCAAGCAACAAAAAGCACATTCATGTTCCTATTCCTTCCTCCTCTCAGCAACACAGAAGGATGGGAAAGATTATTAACATCTATGTCATAATCAGGCTAAGAGAACACCTTCCCCGTCAGTAAGACATCACTTCTACAAATAGGAACTTTTTCCAGAATTTTTTATTGCCCACCCTGAACTTACATCCAGTCAGATGGAGAAAGTTCTATCCTAATGCTGATCAGTACACAAAGAATCTGGGATACCAGCAGCATTGTTCTTGTGGTGTCCAGCAATACACCAAACCTTAGCTGGACATGGTATCTGCCCAAAACTGACTAGATTGACTAGAAAAAGCAACTGCTGCATAGAGATGTGGAAGACAGCTCAATAAGACTGCACCATTCTCTATTGCGCCTTTGTGGTCTCTGGTAAACTTGGATAGAAATCTTAAAGAGGGAGAGTTTTCATGAAAGACCAGAAAAGAACAAATCAGCTTTGGAAATCTTTAAAAAGCAATAATGAGGAGCAGCATGGGCAGTAGCCCAAGAGGATTTCTCTGAAAAATTAAAAAAACAGACAAGAGACCTGAGTACCACAGGCAGAGAAAAGACAGCAGACAGTAGCTTCTTGCAGCAGCATGGAAATGATGTGACTGGGGAAAAACAGACCAGGATGAGATTTTAGTTGAGGCAGATCTGGAATGAAACATCAGATCTGGAACCTATCAAGAAATAAGGAGGGAGAATGAGGACAGCAATCCCTGAGACATGTTGAAAGCCTAGGGAGGACATAATTTCAAAAACAGCAGGCTGTGAACATGGCTGTGTTGAAGACGGCTGATGAGCCAAAATCCTGGTCAGAGGCATGTTGGCTGAGCAGGAGGGGAACAGAGAGAGAGGACTCGGCTGGGATATAGGAGCTCTGCAGGCCAACATGAGGCCAAGGATGGCAGGGAGAAGCTTTTTCTTTCCAGGGTGGTAGACATGCTCTGTGTGGGAAGCATTAACATGTAAAAAAATATACTCCCATGAACAGAAGGACACACTGGATATTAGGACCAGAATTTAAACTTTTCCGTGCCCTGCTTAGCTTTGACAGCACGCTGACAACTGCACTGTCCAACAAGCATTTCAGGGGAACTTTACCCAGCACCCAAGGGATTTTATTAAAATCAATATGAAAAACTGTGACACCTTTCCAGAAGAGAGCTTAGCAACAGGTTTGCATCAGTTTTGCTTGGAGCCTTTGGACTGCATTTTCAATCTAAGTATACAGAACGATGTCTGTTGAAAGTGTTAAGCTGAAACTGGTGACATCAGCAGCAGCAAAAGATGAGAACTGCTTTCATGCTGCTCTCAGCAGCCTTATAGAAAAATGATTAATCATAAGTGCAAGAAAAACTTGTCATAAAACCTCAGCAGTTTTACCATTAAATTATGCTATCTATGTTACTTATTAGTTATAGACTGACTTTTTTATTTTTAATGTAAACAAAGGGTAGGTAATTAAAAGTGACATCTGAATATATGTTCCCAAAGTGTGGATAAAGACTTTCAACACATTAAAATTTATTCATTTGTGTATGTACTTAGCTCCTGTCATGTAATAAGAAGGAAATTTAAAGAGAAAGATAAAAAAGGAAATCATCTAGGATACCACTGGTCACCTCCTTATTGTCATTTGAGATTAGAGAAAATTAGCCCAAGGAAATCTATTTATATTGTCATGTACGTAGACAAGCTGCCCGTATTAGTACACATAGATCTATAGGTTACTGTAGTGTTGATGACAAGAGACAGGTAGTTGTGAAAATTTCAGAGAAACTAGCAGAAAGCTGAAGGGCAGAACCACTATAAAATTCCATTTCTAAGCAGACACCTACGCAGAGGAGAACTGAATGCTCATAAATGTTTTTTGGTGGTAAAATCTGAACAGGACAGTCTGCAGATTAAATGGTCATGAAAATAGAAATGTTCTCATAAATAATGTAAAATTTGAATCAAGAAAGCGTTGAAAAATTAAGCACAAATTTGTGTTGCACAGACATACGGACAGGTACTGACTTGACATCCATAAGAAGTAGATAAAGAAATGCCTCTAAAGATCCGGTGTATTCAGCACCAACCTTGGTGAGGAATCTTGAAGACCACAGCTGAAATGGTAGGTTTCAAAGTTTTTATTTTTAAAAAACTAGAATATTTATGTCTCTAAAAAGAAAATCCTTCCTTCCTTCCTTCCTTTCTATTTTCATCTTCAGTAGTGTGGAAATACGGATTTGGAAACCACTCCTGAAAAATATGCTTTCTCTAAACTACTTTTAAGGTTTTCCCTGTTTGAGTATAAACTATTTTTTGTGTATGTTTTCTCTAGCAGAGAAATAGTCTACCACTTTCCCCTTTGCAGCTAAATTCGATATTCTTGAGGATTATCTAGACTAAAAACTATTGATTTCTTCAGTGTTTCCTCCAAATGAAAAAGGTCATGTTTACTAGATCTCTGATCATTCCTGCTGATTTCTTCTGGAATCTCTTCACTGTTCATATGTTTCTTGAACATCTATTCATACTCTTATTTCTCAGTATTTTTACTAGCTTTTTCTGAAGTAGTCTCTTACTTTTGAAAAAGATATTTAGAAGACAAAAAAAAAAAATGTGAGGAAAAACACAATGTTAATTGTGTCCCTTAGACAAGAAGCTATTCAGTACATGCAGAGAAAATAACTATATAAAAAAATCATGTATTTCACTTCAAACTTATATACATTTACATGGTTACAGTCACCATGACAGTCCCTCACAAATTTTAGTACATCCCATGGTCCCTTGTGAGAGAGGGAAGTACTATTATTGCCTTGCTACCAGTAGGGACATATGGACATATCAGCAATTTTTTATTTATATACATACATACATATATATATATATATATATATATATAAATCAACACACTCATCAACAATTATAAACATTCACACACAATTATATGTATTTATTTTATATATTTATATAAATAATATATTTATACATATTTATATTTCTTATATGTGCTACAATGTGTAAGTAGCTAAATTATTTCTGAAGGAGATAAAAAGAGAAGCAGAAGCAAAATACGTACTTTTAATCCAGGCAATTTGTTGAGCAAGGAAGCAAGATTTATTAACTTGTGTTAATATGGTTATTCTGTTTCTGATACACAAACAGCTTAGGATACTCCTGACAACCCAGACTTGTGTCCTGACAAAATACTTGAAAGCTGTTATCACCAGATCTGCAGAAAATGAGCATGTCTCCCAAATTCCACAATTTGTGCCCAAATCACTCACAGTCCTTCCTCTTCATTTACCTTAGGTATTTTGGGTTTTTTTAAGGAAGTTTAACGACACGAGAGATAAAGCAGAAATAGAGGCAAAAGACATGTCACCTCAAGTTAAGGTTCTTTCTACACTCCCAGTATAGCTCTTTCATCAGAGAGGAGTGACCCACCCTCACTTCTGGGTACGAACAGCATGACTCAAAATCAACTAGCTGAGACTCGTGGCACACAAACAAGCACAAATTACTCCATGTAGGCCTAACAACTATCTGTGGCAGGAATAAAAATTCACTCCTTTTGAGGATGGGAGATGAGTCTAATGACAATTGATGTAGGAAGGCAATTGAGGTAACTTTGTCCTGGCACATCCACAATACCTCCATACATCTACCATGGGACTTCAGCTGCTCATATGAAGAGACTGAACTACTAATATGGTCAACAGATCAAATGCAGACCCTGTAAGAGTGACCGGAAAAACTAACATGCAGTGACTGCCTGGCCCATTTCAGCTGCCTCTCCAGCTGGAATCAAGTGTCTATCATGCTCTCCAGATTAGTCCAGTTATACAGTTGTGCCACAAAACCATCAGAAATGAACAACACTCCTAGTCTTGTCCCACACTGCCTTCTAGATTTAGACTGTGAAAGTAAGGAAAAGCATATTGTATGCACAAAAAGTCTGTGGGAAGTGGGGTTGAGGAATATTGATTCCCAGGAAAATTTGAAAATACTGAATGGGAAATTAATGCATCTTTTAGGATGCTAATTCATTTCAAAAAAAAAAAGACTTTCATCTCATGTCTGGACAACATTCAGGGTTTCTTATTTCATAATTTTTGAGTGAATTACAGTTTTACCTGAATGAAGATTGACTAAGAAATTGAGTGTACACAAAGACCAATATCTGAGACCTGCATGCCCTGAGAATATCTAGATTAAGTTAAACTGTTTATTGCAAGATAATATATATCCATTGTACATTCTGTATAAAGGAATTTTCCAGTGGACTCTCTCCTCAGTATTGGGCTACATGGTAGAGCTGAAATGTCTCAAGCACTAAATCTAGTGCATTTCCTCATTTAGAACATTATCAGTACCTGTAAACCATAGAAACAGAACCATTACAGTAAAGGTCTATATAATCACAGTGAGTAAATCACACCTTATTTACACATTTTTCATTGATATCACAAAAGCTCATTCTCACTTTTCTTTTTGCCAAGGCCTTCAGTCACACCATAGCTAAAAGAGTTGATCCAAATTATTGAGTATGAAACTAAAACTATATATTGCTTTTTTCCCCCTGCAGCTGCCACAATAATATGGGTGAAGCCTGTACACAGGATATAGTCATTCAGGTTATATGGTGATAAGAAAACACCTTATAATTTGAAGAATAAACCTGTGACATTTTGAGATTGTTACACGTGTCAGGAGCCTTATAAATGCATTTTTAATGAAACTGCCAGGTTAAATCTATGTACATGAATACAAGTCTAAAACACACAGTCATGCAGTTCCCTGGTAGCCAAATTGCATCTTGCAAGCCAGGTTTCTCATTTACTTTGAAGACAGGCCTTTTACAAACACCTATCACTAGTTGGTCTAGCAGGTTTTAAAAAAAACCAGTAAGTTTTAGAAAAAAACTAGTAAGTTTGTTTGGGTTTTTTTCCAGCTAGGTAGAAGGAGACAAATGTGGGAGAGCAACAGCACCCACTGCAGCATTTCTCTGCCCAAACAATAATAACGGTTACCCATAGTGACAACTTCTGAGTTGTCAGGTCTTTAGCTCAGCCAGCCTAAATGCATGAGCTCTGCTCTAAGAAATCATAGGTGAAACTGGGAAAGGCAATGAGGGAGAGGTCCAGAAAGGGCAGGGGGAGATACATAAGAAAAGAAAGAAGGTAGAAGACTAGAAAAGAAGAGGTAGTGGAAGGAAGAATAATTGAAATTTGAGGACACTAATTTCTCTAATCTTTATGCATTTCTCATTTGTTGGCTCATCATCAAGTAGACTTTCAGTGTATAGACTAGAGCTTTGGCAAGGTTATTCAGTCAGCATTTGCAAAATGAAAACCAAGCACATTTTAAAGTCTGTTGCCCTTGGCAGTAAATTGTATTTTCGTGATTCTTGAAATGTGGAAGGTTGGTCACCCTGTTGGTTTGCACACTGCCCATTGCCTGACGGGAGACAGCTGACTAATCAGAAAGGGAAATCTGAGGACAAAGAAGCAGAAATTATTTAGATGTGAATTCTGCCCTATTTCATTAAAACATGTAGCTAAAGCCATATACAGCTGCTGAAAACTCAAGGCTATGTTTGCTGCATTACTGAAACATAGTTAGCAAATTTTCCTCAATTGTCATTTTTTTTTGCTAGTTTATGCTAATTTACAATAGGTATATTTCATTGTTATTCTTTGTTGTTACCTTGTTCTTACACTCGAGAGGCAAAGATTAAAATATTTTCTGTTTTTCCTTTTTTTTTCCCTCATAAAAGAACTAGATGATTGTTTTTGTTTTGCACTCAAACTTTGGAAAGCTTCTAAATAAATCAGTTAGTCTGTGAGCCTCCACAGGTACTTTAGGTGTTTACACCTAAAGTGTAACAACTTAACTCCAATGCTACAAATTTGTATGCACAAATATGGCCAAGAATAGGACTTATCTCATCTAACCTAAGAGATAGGAATCTAATCTACGCAGTCGTCTAGGCTACACTTCTGTTGGCAATTGAGAGAGGCAGAAGTCTAAGATAGAAGGTATGAATCACTCCTCCAGAGGCGAATATCTCTCTCCATTGACTGTAACAGGAACCTAGGAAGGTTGGTTAGACTAGACAGCTAACATCAAAATGATCAAACAAAGTGAGCTAAATCACATTTGAGGTGCGGGAAGAGTATGTTGAAATCAGGAAAACAAATTGTATGAATATTAAAATATTTGCGTAATAAGGGTTTTACACCGTCAAGTTTTTAATGGCAAATACTATTTTCTATATATTTAGAGAAATACACTTTTAATCCTGAACAGTATTTTTCTTACTAAAATTAGAAAGGGATGCAAATCAGAAAGCTCAAGTGTAGGAAGAAAATTATTTAGAAGTACGTTACAAAGTATTTTAAAAGGTAACTTTTACCACTCTTCAGTCATTGCTAGAGCTGGTCAATCTGCTTCTGAGAGGCAGTCTTCACAAAAATCAGTGGTATAAAAGATTGAATAGTATATCCAATACAACAATACAGAGGTGTTTGGGAGTATCAAACTTAAAAGAAGCTCTAATTCTCATATATTAGCAACAGCGAACGATGATACATCTGCTCCCTTGAAACTCCAGGAAGGAATAACTGTGATGTTGCCTGACTGCCAGGATGCTATTCAAATAATTGGTTATTGACAGGATCCTGTATAAAGTACATTAAGAGGTAAAAATTTATGTTGGTAAAATTATCAACAGAAGATAAAGACTTTTTGGTCTGATATGCCTGAAGACCATTTTGTGGCCTGGTTAACACGGATCCTGAAATGAACATTCAAAGGTACATTTTCCTCTACACCATCAAATCACAGAATGCTGGGTTTTTTCCACAGAGGAAAAAAATTGCTTTAATTTTGCAGGGACGGAAGGAAGCAAATACCACCCACCTTGAGGCCTCTAATTTCAAGGGACTTCCCTTCCCATTGCATGTGTTTGTGGGGAGTGGAGACTTTGTGTGTGCACAGCTATAGTCATCTTGCCAAAACCCACTCAGCGGCTGCTGCCACCCCACCGACGCAACTGAGGGGGTGACTGCTGTGCTGAGGTACTGAGTCAAACTGGAATCTGTCCCGGCTCACAGCCCAAAAACTCAGAAACTTTGGTGCCAGATGCAGAGTGGTTAGGAAATCCACCCCCGTAACCCAGGGATGGGGTGCACAGCTGGAGCACAGACGCAGACAGACCTTCCCTGGAGTGGCTGTAGGACATGTGGGATCACCAAATCCCTGCGACATGGCACACCCCAAAGGGCTGCAATATACCCCATGTTTACAGCAGGTAAGGAATATGTAGGGAAACGTACTGTTCCGCCAAGAGATCTCCACATGCCACTCAGCTGTCAGCTTTGTTCCGACGGCCCGGAATCAGGTGGATTTCACTCGGCTCTGCAGGGAGACAGACTTTACCACTTTGTGACTCACGCTTGATCGGGGAGAGTGGGAACAGCAATCACTTATGACTCACTATATTGTATAAGGCTATGGAAAATCATTTGCCTGCATACTGTACAAAAACATATTGGAAGTGTATTAAATATGTTGAAGTAATTGGAACACAATTAAAATGTTCTGAAGCAAAAGAGAGAAAGGTTACTCATTACCAGTCTCTTCCCTTTCACAGAGATAACCTATTAGCAGAAATTTGAAGTATTTTCCTTTTGAAATAGTCAAGGCTTTAAAATTATATCTAGAAATAGTACTGTGTGAATAACTTGGGGTGGGGGTTATATTCAAAGAAAACTAGTAAAGTTTTTGTCTTCCTGACAGTGTTTTTTTCTTCCTTTTTGTGAGCAACTATTCCTAGCATAAGAAAAATGGAAGATTTTCTGAAATAGTAGGAACAAATATATTTCGAAACTTTCCCTCTAAAAGCAAAGTTATGCAAAAGCCTAATGCTTGAATAAAACAGACTCCAAAGGATATGTTACACAAGAGGGAAAGAAACCATAGCCTGCAGACTGGGGTGCTGATCTATGAAGTTCTTTGCTTTGCTAGAATTTAAATGAGGACCTTAGAAAAAATCTCTTCAGCCTAAATCTTAAAAAAATCTGAGGTACCTGAACCTTACGGGAGAATTTAGAACCTGGAGTTAAGTGACTTGGATGGGGCAAGTGACAGCAATATCAAGTAGAGAGCTGCGTTTGAACAATCCTCTTTCCTTCAGATCAAAGCCATGAGCAGCAATACTATTTAAAATATTTGTAGCCGGAAAGGAAAAAAATCCTGACAAAAATTGCTATTTTTGAGACAATTAGTTCCCTGACACAGTGCAACATGAGATCAGACAAACCCTATGAGAGCACAGTGGGTGGTGGATGTATGAGAGCAGGAACAAATGCTCTTCCATTTTTCAATCTGAAATCACAGACAGGACAATTCACAGAGAGAAACTACTTGTTATCACCCAAAACTGAAGCTAAACTAAAACAAGTGTAGGCAATGGTTAGCTGATTGCTAGGTAATGGCTAGCACAGCAAAAACAAGCTAAAATCATCTCAGGCCAAGTCAAACCCAGGCACATTTTTAATTCCTGCACTGTCAGGTCAACAGAAAGCCCCTGACCTTTTACTCGTACTGGTAAGAAATCACATGTACTGGGCTACAAAATAAGGACTAGGAAACAGAGAGGAAGAGAAGGATGATCTTTCCCTACCGTCAAAAGCAGATCTATGTAGGACTGCCTCAAATGTGTATGGTGTAGATGAGGCAGTCTGTATCCTGAGTTTGGGCACCAAAAAATTTCCTTTTAAGATAATCCTTGTCAAAATAGAGAAATTACTGTTCTGTCAGAAAACACACAGGGTGCCTGGGATCAACTCTTTTGCAAACTATAGCCTGAAGATCAATGCCTTTCAACAAGGAGCGAATCCTTCAGTCTATTCAAAGTTTCAGGCTTCTCTGAATTGCCTTTTTCTTTATTTTTGAAGGTTTTCTGTCCTGCCTATGCAGCCAGAAATGAAGGATTCATGGGCCAGAAAAAGCAAGAAGCAGCAAAGCAGCAAAGTCCAGTCTGAGGGCTCATCTGGAAGGGTAAAATCTGAGTTTACATTTAAATCTAGGCAAAACAATAAAACAAATACAGGCTCATTTCCAAATATCTGACATGTGGTCAGAGCTTTGCAAAGAGGTTGATATCCTGCTCTCCTGCTCGTTGTCTTCTTCTACAAAACATGCCACTTCTGTGTATGTTACTGTTCCCCTTGTCACATGGACTCTTAGGACAGCAAAGAAACCCCTCTCTCCTTATAGAGCACCCTATCCCTCTGGAAAAGGGCATCTCTCAGTGCAGCCTCTTTGGAGCATTTCTGAAGTCACATCCTGCGAGCTGCCTGGGACCTTGGGGACATCCCAGTGTCTCCCAGCACAGTGTAACTCCACCCATTCAAACCAGTCTAGCACTGACTTATTCCTACATCCGGCCAGTGAGAGGTGTCCCTCAGTCAACTAAGTGGCAAACAAGGCAGAGCTTAAAGCACACAATGAGTTTCACATAAAAACTATGATACAACTACTCCACGTTACTCATTTGTCTGTACTTTCTTTTTATCTCCTAGGCAAGGGTCCAACTGATATCCCAGCAAAGTTGATGACAACACTTGAAATTTTGGAATATTGTCAGGTTCATATTCTGTTTGTGTGTAGAAACAAATCTAGTGTAAACCAGAAGTTTTCTAAAAACCTTATAATACCACAGGTAGAACCATGTACTTATACCTCAAAAAAGCGCCCAGAGCAATACTGAGACAGATCAAAATGCAACACTTTAAAGGAGACAAAAAATCTTTCCGAATATCTGAGATGTAAAATGTGACTTGCATACTACCAGAATAGGGGAAATAAAGGAGAATTAATAGTCTTAATCTTATAGGAAAATATCCCGAAATGGTTAATATAACCAACTAAAACCGCTACATTAAATTAATAACTTGGTTAAATTTAAAAGATCAATCTCAGAATGCTGGCTTGAATAGACAGAAAGTGGTAAAACCTCATCCACTTCCTCAGTGTTTTCTAGTGGTTATAAAGATTTTAGCAGACAAATAAACTAGATGTTATTGTCAAAATCACTGTGATTACTGCAGACCAGGTCTATAGGAGACCAAAGAGTAGTACAATAATAACAAAATTGCATCAAATAAAATAATAAGGAAAGGAAAATGGTGATTGCAAACTCTGTGGATTTCAGGCAAAATGGCAATACTGATTTGTGGCCCAGAGGTCAGAGTAATAAAAGATCCTGGGAAAAACACACTAATTTTCCTTGATTTGGGCAAACAGTCCAGTTCCAAAAGAGTTTTTAATTTTTTTTCTAAAAGAAAATATATGTGAAGAAAAGAGGACAAGTTATTTTAATTTTTTTTTTTTTTTTTTTTTTACCTGGGGCAATTGCATAGAAGTTATTTTTGTATACTTACAAACACATAAAGGCTTCACAAGGAAAAAGGGGAATGAAAATTTCCAGTACTGGATTTTTCATAACAAGATAACTAGATATGTAATCTGAGGGGTTGGCAAGAAACAACTTTCAATTTTAGGTGGGAGGACAGAGGTTACCCATCACATTCACTAACTCTTCATTCTGTTAGCAGAATAATTTCACTGAATGATATGAAGGTATTTTAGCTGGCCCACATATATATGGAAGGGCTAAAGAATAGAAACATCTTTTCCATTTAAGATTCTTGAGAAGGTGAAAATTGTAGATTTTTTTTCTTCAATCTCAGATTTAATCCCTTATACACTGGGGCACAAAATAATTTTTCAATGAAAGAGATTAAAAATATAGCTGGTTGTTTTTCAAACAGATTAACAAAGACCTCTCTGTTCTATTATCAGTGCGCGTATCTGTTCTGGTACAGGATGTGTCATTGTTCTCTGTACCAAAGTATTACTGCATATTGTAATGTTTGTTGAGAAAAATAATTAAAAGGAAAGTTCAGGAAGTGGTTAAACCCTAACAGTGTCACTCTGGGATCTACACGCATAGATTTTGTCCAGTGTTACGGAATGAACCCAAGAGACAAAATTAATATTCTGTTACGTCCCTGGATACTTCTGGAAACTTTGGCAAATTCTTGTTAATTTTGTGCAAGTATTGCCTTAATATTCAAATTCATGAAGCACTTGAAGATGCCCTGGGTTTAGTAAAACTTGTTTGTATTCAACATTTTTGAAATTCAGGTCACTACATCACTATATATAAAGAACCTCAGTAGGCTGGCCTGATTTTAGGAAGTGCTAAAGCTGCCACAGTTTTTACTAAAGTCAGAGGAAATGATAAGTACTCAGTAATTGAAATATAGCAGACATTTTTTCAATTTTTTAGCTGTATCTTAAAGATTTTGGCTACCTAAAGATAAAAACCTTAAACTGGTCATGTAACTTCATAATGGAACAGAAATTTGTGTAATTATATTAAAGGAAGGAAACAACAATAGGGTCATTGAGATTGAGGTAGAAAAGCAAGTTCATCCTCATTTTACTGAATTCATCCAATGTCTTTATATGAAGAAAATATCTCAACTTTCAGGATTTTTCCTGAGGTTTCATTCATAATCTAGTTAAAAAGAATGTGTACTTTTCCATGGGTATTTCAAACAGTGGTGAGATCTGCTGTCATATTTAAATACTTGTCAAAAAAAATTGTTGGTGGGGTGAGGATACAGGGGGAAATTTTCATTTGGGAAACACTCTCATTTCCACTGGAGTCAGTGAAAGAATTCCTGCTGACTTCTAAAGGCAGCAAAACCAAGTCAGCACCAAAAAAGCATACAGTATAAAGAAGTATCCCAAGCCTGATGAGACTTCATTACATAATTTAAAAAATATGAATGATAAATCCAGGCATCTAAATGACATATACATGTGTTATGCACCATTAATAAGTGATGAGAAATAAATAAATTAATATGAACATGCCCAGTGTACTGCTGCTCTTCACAGGATGTGAGTAGGAGAAACCTAAAAATAGAAAAGATGATTTTATGTGCAAGTGCCATGAAGGAGCAGTGGTTCAGCAGGGAAAGATGTAAACAGAGAACCAACGCAGTCCCAGTGGGGAGTACAAATGTGAGAGAGGGTACAGCTTCTCTCTTTGTGCATAGCAAGAAGAGACCCAGGTAAGGCACAAACAGCACAGATCTAAAACATAGCAGTAAATGCCCTCCCACATTCAATTACAGCTGACTTTTTTCTTCAGTTTTGATTTTTCTCTTGGCCCTGAGAAGTTGCTGACTACTGGCTATTTAAGTGTCTTCTTATTTTTTTGTGTCTTGCATGTCTGCTGAATAATTCACACCATGAAAAACAAGTTAAGCAAGTAAGCTTCTTTTGTGCTTCATTCAGGAAGCAGTGATGTTAGTGGTCACCAACTAGGGAAGGAAAGATGGTCCCAGGAACTGTTTGAGCCAAACACTCTGAAGATCGAGACCAGATCCTTAACTTAAAGGCCAGTTGTTAACTTCCTCCATGGGAAGAATGATATGTTCAGTTTCTAATTGGCAGCTGCTGTAGGAACCCATGGCTCACTGCAGTGATGTCAAGTAGGAGCAAACAAAACATCAAGATATCTATAGATAGATAGATAGATAGATAGATAGATAGATAGATAGATATGTATATATATATGTATAAGAGCACAACAGTTTCCTCTTAATTGATGATTTACCTACAAAAATAAATCCCACTTGTTTCAAGACCTTGACACAATAACGAAGCACACGTGATACCAAGCACCTTGACCATTTTTAGAGCAACCACAAGAGCCTTCCAACATCCCCCTGTATCTGGCTGGTAGGTGCCAAAACCAAACACGGTGATGAGCATGTGGTAGCTGTCTTTTTTTGTTATGTGCTCTATGCATTGATTCTGTTTTTTACAAGCACGAATACCATAAAAAGTAAATCACATCATCCTGTGGTGCATTATCTGTTGTGATTATGTCCATAATTTCTTTAGGACCTTCATGTCTCAGGGTATGGAGGGTCCCATACCTAAACTCCAAGAAGAACTCCAACTGCTGGAAGCTACTGGAGGCAGAATGTGCAATACAAACTCTTCTCGTTACAGTAGAATCCAAAATAGTTAAAAATTAAACATAGAGGGATAGAAGTTATTCCTTAGTAATGGTGCTTAACAACACTGATTTCCTTGCAGATCTTACTTATGTGTTGCTGGATTCTTTATCTGGAGAAATATCTCCTCAAGTTAGATCAATTGTGTACCCTCAGGAGGTCTTCTCATTTACTCAGTTGTCGTGGTGTCATGTGGAATAAATGTGGATCTGGTGTCAGTATTTCATTTAAGAAGTAAAAATTCCGAAAAATGTTTGAGTGTCTACTGCAAGGGCCAGTGTGAGAATCAAAACAGAAGCCTGAGCAGAGTCAAGGGCTATAGGAATGAGGTAAACCTCAACTCCAAAGATGGGTATAATGAAGAAGGGTAATACCTGCATTTAGAAAGTAAAGATTAAAAAGTACGATGGACAGATGATTTCAAGTGCCTTCTGGTGAAAAGCGGAAAAATCAGAGGCCTGTCTTCTCCACATACAGAAACTAACTGTGAAAGCTAACCAGAAACTATGACTAGAACTAGAATACAGCAGATAAGAGAAAGATGGTGTTGTGAAAACCAGGACCCTACTTGTTCCAGGCTACATCATCAAAGGCAAAAATGTTCCCAGTGCTAGTTGTGGTTATTCCTTATGTTTCTAATTGTGGCAGTATGGAAATCATGAATGGTACAGGAGATGCCAAAAGGGTCTCATATACCAGAGCTGCAGTGAAGAACCCAGAATCCAAAGGCTAGGACCTCAAATAAAAACTTACTCTTTAAATGAAGAACAAAATTTTAGTTTTAAGAAATGCAACAGTAAAAATCTTAAACCATAAACAACAAAATAGTACACACCTACCTTGGAGCATACTGAGAAATCCAAGGCCTAAACTTTGCATATGATAACCTTGCACCAGAAAATGTTGGGGATTGTAATACCAAAACACAACTGAGAACATATTCAGCATTGAAGCTTGACAGCCACATTTGCAATATCCTGCAGCTGAATAAAGCTTATTGATTAACGTGGCTTTACAGAGACCAAGGCTATCCTGATTATGAAACACAGCAAATCATTCCATGAATGGAATGTACAGTATCATGTGGATTTACTTCCACAGGCTTAACCCTTTTCTGTGATTCCTGCATCACACTTGATTTTGCAGCATTGATGTTCCTCATAATGCATAAAACAGCAGAGGTTTGTTTTGAGCTGAGGTAGCTATGCAGATTTGTACCAGCTGAAGATCTGGACTATGGTATCACCACATTCCTTTCCTGCATGCAACATATACTGTTGGGCTGGCTGCAAAGAGACGTTGGAATTAAGATATTGCAACTAGGGACAACCAGCTTCCTTCTAACCAAACAAACACTTGTCACATTAAAGTGGACAGTGACTGGAGATTTCATCCTGTCTGCTCTGGAAAACAGGTAACGTTCACAGGAGAAAGCTGGGCTGTTTCAGAAAGATTAATTTTAAACCTATAGTGTTCTGCTGGTAATTGAGACAAAGAGACAGTGTCTGCAAAAATGAACCCACTTGTTGCTTCTATAATTAGAAAAAAACTTGGATAAGGTGTGTATTTATGGAAACACAAGTAGAAGCCATCATGTTCTCCCATGCCACATAAATGTTGCAACCTAGCTTTCTACACAAAGCTATTAGGTAATGATATTTCATGTACATGAGGAGACCTAGCCCCAAAGTTCACTTGCAATTTAGAATATTCGTGAAGTCTGGAATAGGCTAAACAGCTGAATCTCTGCTCATTACTATTGCTGTAATTCTTTTGTTTTACAGGCTGTTTTTTAAGTGGTAAAAGCCTTTCAGCCTGTGCAGCTGAGATGTTCAAGCTTCTCAGCAGCAGGGAAACTTAACCTATGAGAAAGATTTCTTTGCTTAGGCTAGAAAGCAGAAAAGTCCACATTAAATAGTCTAAGAGTGAAATAATTGTAGCCTTGATACTTCATGATTCCCACATTGAAAACCTCTCTTCCATGGAAAAGGAGTTGGATGAAGAAGATCTCCGTTTATTCTTAACCTGTAATGACCTGACTTTACTGAATTTTTATATTGACCTGATCCAAAGTGCATAAAGTCAACAGAAAACTTAAGGTAGAAAATGTATTCTAACAATAAATGACAGTAAATCATTTGCAGCAGGAAAGCTGTTTGTTTGCCTGAATGGTTACAGAGATCAGAACACGGACTATTTACCTGGCCAGCTGAGACTTCCACCTTCGTCACAGCACCAGAGTGAAATCTTGCCAACAGTTTAAGAGCGTATTAGAAGTTTCACTGAAAGACAGTGATAGTTAAACACCATCAGTGAGGGATTCAGCAGACAGACTTGGAAGGAAAGAAAAGCTGTAAATCAAGAGGAACAGTTGGGATTTACTGGGTTTAGAACCTTTCAAAATACGCAGGATCCTTCAGAGGAGGAGACTATAATCATACTCATCTGAGTGGTAAGTGATGCTAACAAGTTGTAAAGTGAGAAACTGAAGGTCAACAAGGTCAGACAGTCACCCTTTTTAAAAAAGGTGTACTTAATGGCTAAGACTTTCTTTGCAGTCCTCAAAAACACTTCATAACAGCTCTCTTCTTTGGGTCTCTCAGCATAAAGCAGTGGAGTCGTTTGATAGATCAGGCCTAAGAAGGTAATTCTGAGGCAGACAGAGTCTAGCAGTAAAGGAAGCAACTGAACTGAAAATCGCAGGTTGGCTCTAGTGGCAGAGAATGATGCACAGTGTCTAGTCACTCATTATTGTGATGATCTGCAAAGTATTTCGTTTGAACACAAGAAATAAAAAAGTAATCCTGGAGGCACTAAACTTCTCAGGAAGAAGGGCTGATGATAAGCCTTAACAAGTAGCCTTGCTATAAAATCTCTACTAAATCGCAAGGTAAGCAACAGATTAATCTAGAGGAGCAATATCTCTGCAATCATAAGATGGCTTTCAAACAGCACAAGAAGTTTTCCTTGAATTCATTACAGCATTCTAGTAGAACTACTGTTGCAAGAGATGTCAACAAGAGATGCTGTTACATACTGTCTTTCCAAATTACAGGAATAATCCTAGCATGTGGAGTAAGATTTAGTTAGGAAAACAAGCTGAGGAATTAGTTCAGGTTATATAAACTCCGGGAAAGAAGTAACAAGAACTTTTTTCCTTGGTTTTAATCTCTAATAAGAGTTCTCAAGAATTGTCATGGGAGAATTACTCTCTGATAGCTGTCCATTTTTGATGGAGATAAATATATAGATATAGACAACTTGCATCAGAATCAGATTTAATGAATATGTCTAAAATAATCTCAAACAAAGAACAGAATTTCAGAGGCTTTCTCTGTCACCTTTACAGCATTCCTGTTTACTCTGCACTGCAGAGTAAAGCTCTGAGTACTTGCACACTGAAGTATTCATGGAACACAAAAAATTCATTTTTTGTTCTACATATGGAAAAAATGGATGCCTGTAAAGTTGAATTAGTTGAATTTAACTGAGGTGGGGAAAAAACTCGGATTGCAACAGTAGCTGACTTAGGTTATGCAAGCTAAAGTATCTGAACACTAGAAGTACAACAGGTCCAGTGTCAAATAGCTTCTCTGACCTTGTTCCAGATTGTTCTTTCCTGTGATGCTTCTAATTTCTGGATCTGCTTCACTGTATATAAATAGTTGACCCATTAGATATCTTTTCCTGACCCAATAGAGTGTCCAATAATTTTCTTTTTTTTACTCTTGACCCAGTAGAAATCTTTTCCAGGGCTGCACACTGCTTAATTCAAGGAGGGAAGATGCACAGATCAAGTCTTGACAAAGTGCTTTGATTTCACAAAGTTGACATGGATATAGAAAAATAAAATAAATTAATGTAGAATGCCAAAAGGAAAAGTTAAACTGCAGCTGAATATGAAAGAGTGTGACCATTTGCAGAGAGTTTTGTTTGGGCAGCAAAATAATGGCTTTTAAAGCATATCAGTATCTACTGAGTATTTGTTCTAAAAGACCAGATTTCCTGAAGCTGAACTTACAACTTATGTTATTTTAGTACACAAGGGTCAATTCCACTTGACCATTTCTACTGAGTATGAATGGTTGGGAAGCAAAGGACATTACGTACAGGATATGGTATGCTACTCAGGCAGGGAGTTTATGAAACAATTCCAATCAACTCTTTAAATGCAAAGTAAAGAGGGTTTGAAACAAGAGCGTAGCTCAGTTTGCAATAAGCTTTGTAGATGTTTAGGACAAAAATAATTTTATTATTATGCTTTATTCTCATGATAACTTTCCATAAATTTCTTCAAGAACTAAAAGGCAAGTTAGTAGCAAAATAAAGTAGGCTACATATCCCACCAAATCTTTACTGTGTTCTTGTGTATGCCAGTTCTAATGCTGCTCCCATCACCACTGTGTCTCAGTGCCTTCCAGTAATGCACTAAGCAACGTGACGAACATCTTTCAAATGTCTGTGCTTTATGCTTCTCTCCTTAGGGGAAGATGTGTGTTCAGCAGAGTGATTTCTTTTTGAATTTATTTTTAATAAAATCTAAATGGATGTCCTAC
This sequence comes from Corapipo altera, assembly GCF_003945725.1. Taxonomy (NCBI): domain Eukaryota; kingdom Metazoa; phylum Chordata; class Aves; order Passeriformes; family Pipridae; genus Corapipo; species Corapipo altera. The sequence continues at coordinate 10,082,995 of NW_020884883.1, read as the reverse complement.
TGTTTGTTAGAGGAGTCAAAGAAATATGACTTGCATTCAGGACAGTAGGTACACAGGATGCCATAGCCCAGGGTTGTCTCTGGAAGGAAAAGTGCAATTTCTGCCCAGGAATAGGTAAAAGCAGTGGGCAGGTCATGAAGTAGGAAAGGTGGGGAGTGCTTAAAAGGAGCTCTGACAGGGAGCGTATGCAGGAAGGAGAGGATGAGACTTTATTTTTGCATCTTTTCCTGCTTGTGTTCAACTTCTTTGTTGCAAATGCAAATGCAAAAAAAAAAAAAAAAAAAAAAAAAGAGAGAGCATTGCTCACTTTGCTGCTGCTGCTCCTGAGCATCCCAGAGTTGGAACAAGAGGGCTGTGACAGTGAAATACTTGGGAGGGTAGGTTTACACATTTAATGCCTACACTCTTTTGATGTCCAGCTCAGGACAACCTTAAGAAACACTAATGTCTCTCATACATCTATTTTAAAAAGAGAAAGAGTGTGAGAGAAAGGGAAAAAAAATTATCAGGCCCTCGCAGCTGGTGAGAACACAGGTGAAAAGTTCTTTGTATGATAATTGAATAAGTTGCAATTAGAATGTAAACTTAGAGGACTTTGAGGACACTGATGTGCCTTTTTTTCTTTCAGTCATTAAGAGGGATTCTAAGGGACTCCTATGAAAAGCCAGGAGAGGTCATCTCCATCCTCCTCTCAGTATAGCAGGTGAATTTGCCTTTGGCTGGAGTAGATGTGTTAAAGGTAAATAAGAAATTGTGGGGGTTTTATTCTATTCTTCTGACATAATCATTTTGTGTGACTGTTTCTCATTTAAGCACAGCCTTAAGAATAAACTCCTGTGTGAGTTTTCGTGTAAATAGTATACCTAGTAAATTGTCCTTCTGCTGTTGTAAAAAGACTTTTAACTACAGCCCTGTAGCTAAACCAACCCAATTCTCGAGGAATATGCTCAAAATAAACACTACAGATAAAACATTAAGTTGTCTTCAGGTGATATTTTATTATCCTTTCCATCACAATCATCACTTTTCTTCATTCCATTGTTAGCTTTTTAACAGCTAAAACCAGCATGATTTAGAAAGTGAGACATCCCTTGAGCTGGAGAAAAGCAGCATTACAAACAAAGCTTTAAAAATATCATTGTTCTCGGGTTGCAGAAACACATGTGCATTTGCATTGCTACAGACAAATGTTGTCTATAAGGGAGGATTTATTTTTCTCTGTCTCAAGACATAAATTTAGTCTTAGTCTCTAGTCCCCAAAACTCCCACACATTTCATTGGAAAATATACCTGAACAAAGACAGCAAGTTCTGTCCTTGGGGAGGCCAAGAGTAGATTTTTGTCTTAGATTTATACCAGCAGCATGTGGAGACAGAAAATATGCAATAAGTCAAAGAGATTTTACTTATCAGAGATTTAGACAACCATTTGTCAGTACTTAACTGTATTGCTGGATGACTCATTCCCATTTCTAATACCTAGGAATACAGGGCATGTGTGGGAACACAATGTCTGCATTGATTTTAATCTGGTCTCTTTTTGTCTGTCTACAAATAGCTCAAAATGAACCCAATCAGATAAGCAGAGCAGAAAATGATTGCAAAAACACATATAGTAAGCCACTCACTGAGGCCTCAGGGAGGCCAAGGAACACACAAAACAGAAAACACCAAGGTAGAAAAGAACAGCTCATAAAAGGGTACAGTTTCTCTATGCCATGGATGAATAATTCAGCAAGAGAAAGCGATCTCTATAAGAGACAGATTTCTTTTTAGATGAAGGACCAGCAGCTATCCTACTCAAAACCAAGTGTTAGCAGTACATCCCTTTTTAAGCATTTCAGTTTTGATTCCCAAGCTCCATGTCAAAGTAAGAATCTGTCATTTACACTAGTCAGGTTGGAGAAGGTAGGCTATTCTGCTACTGCGCTAACAGTGTTTAAAACACTCCAGGTGCTCTGGCCCTCACTGAAGTCCATTTCACAGATGCTTGCAGCAATCCTTGGCTCCTGAAGGTTGCTGGAAGAGTGGGTGTGGTAGACTGTTGGGAAAGAGTCTTCCTGTTATGTGAGAATTTTTAAGTCTTTGAAGTTATTTCTGATCCTAAATAAAACAAAAAATTGAAATTTTGTTATTGTTTTGCAAGCTGCTCCTCTGAAAACAACTTGAATCAGGTCAATTCAGATTTTTTTTTTTTTAATAACGTTGTTTGCTTTCAGTCTTGATATTTGCTTTTCTTCAGCTTTTAGTGAAGAGTAAAATTTCTAGACTATGTAATCAACTAAAAGTACCAAACAAATGAATCTTTGTTTTTTAAAATTTTCCAAATAGGCTCTATCAAAAGCTTTTGATACTGGAATATTCATCATAGAGATATGTCTCCAGAGTATTGCCATAGCCTTGACAAGCCAAGAATGTCCAACAAAAATTCCTTGCTGATCTAACTCCTAAACACATATTTCTTTGACATCCTGACCCTTTGGGTAAAGGTAGCCCTTTTGAAGCCAGGGTGGAAGGGGAGAAACAAATGTGGGATAACAGGCTCACCCTTAATCCAGAAGTGATGATAGGAGAAAGATGCAGTTATAGAAGAAGCTTATACAAGAGAGAGATGACAACCTAACTGATGTTAAAATAGTCACAGAGTCAGAGTAGCATTTTTGACTATGCATACACAGCACAAATTCCCTTTTCCGCATCAGAACAAACTCTAAGTCCCCTAAGGGTACTGCAATTACACTGATTTTACATCATAATAAGTCAGAGAACTGTCAAAATTGCTATAAAGACAAGGATCAGAATTTCATCTTGTCTTCTCTGTGTGGCCATGTGTCTGCCCTTCATTCTTTCTGAGAGGCAACTTTCCTTTGTGAACCATTTCTCTGAACACAATTATGTGGAAAAATGGAGAGGCTCACATAAGTTCCGGAGGAAGTGCCAACTGAAGGAGGCATACTTTCCCATAGCTCAGAGGAGTCCTTAGCTACAGCAGACAGCCAGAGCAATTGCATCTCCCTCTCCTGATCCTGGAGCTAGTTCTGCTGACAGCAGCCCAGGGCCCTCACTGCCACATCCCAGGGCAGAGCACATGTATGCAGCTTGCCATCCTGGGACAAGCCTGATGTAATTCCTGTGTAGTTCACAACAGGAGGAAATTCAGTCTGCAAAAAACAGTCATGCAATTCGTGTTTGCAGAGGCCCCCTGCATACATTTCCTGAGATCATCTTAGCAGAAAGCTATGAGTTTCCTTCAATTTGTCAGACCAGATATGCAATATGCGCAGAACTGGGAAGAACAGTGTTGTGCTGTTATGTCACAAAGACCCTCCCAAAAAAAATACAGAGACACTAAGAAATATTCGGTCTCTAAAAGCAAGTGGGAAAGCAATTACATATTTGAAACTGTGGCAAGCCCGAGTAAAACTTGCCCGTATTTTCCAATTAGGAAATCAGGTTTTTAAAAAGTTATTCTGGATAGAGCGTAGGGTTTCACAGCTTGAAGGCTTCATGTCACCCGGTGTCCTATGATGATGACTACCTCCCTGTTTACTTCTGAACTGAATGGAAAGTTGCTTATGTACCTCCTACACTTTTGCTAGCATCTTGATCCTTGTCTTTCAGCAGCCTCAGGGAAAGATTATGGCAGAAAATGAGTCCTCACAAAGAGAAGCAGAGGGCCTCCTAATCCTATTCCTTGGTATAACCTGTTCTACAAGGGAAATGTATTTCCTTGATGGTAGAAAGTGTTGTGGAACCCCTATGAGGAGATGATTTCAGAGCTGTACTCCAAATCCGTTGCAGACTCCCCAAAGTTTTGTGTAAGACCAGGGAAGCTCAGGGATTTCCTAGTGCGTGTGGGTTTTCCTGGCAGTCTTGCATCTTCCTCTGCCAAGTGTGGATCTGCTAAAGCCACAATGGTGGAGAAACATCTTAGTCTTCTCTGTACAGGGTAATTGCTGAACAGAAACACTAACACCACCTTGGACCACATTATATTTCACTCATTAATTTATCCCATTTGGACAGAGAATAGCAAGCTTTTCCTTCCTCACTGAAAAGCACAGGACAGTGAAGACACTGAAAGCCATCAGGATCTCGTCTACTGCACAGAGGGGTTCATTTGTATCTGTGGAAGCCCCATTGTACCCAGATCTCAGGGACAGGAAGGCCTAAGGGTCAGCAGGATGTCAGAGGAAGAAATTCAATAAGCAGCCACTTAAAACCCAATAATTCAAGAGGATTATCACCTTAGAAATCAACTAAATGAAGTATATTGCTTGCCAAATAAAGGAAAACTGTGTTATTTATTGTTTTAGTAAGGATTTTTTTATTAAAGCAAACACAAAGTTTATTGTATTCAAGTAATAAAGATAAGGAACAAGGAAACTTCTGGGATTAAATAACCACCTTCTCCAATAACTAAATTGTCATTTTAATTTAATTGTTAAAATGAGAGTTTCATTGTAATTAAACAATTGAATATTAAACCCCACATTTTTGGAACAGGTTTATAGAAAACTTAGGTTTGTGGGTGTTTTTTGCTTGTAGCTGTCAGTTGGAATAAGCATCCTAAAGATACCAAAGACAAAGATATAAATGCCCCTGACTTCAATCTGTACGATTTAAAACCAAATTAAATAACTGCAAATGTATGGCTTATATTCCCCATCTCTGCACACACACTCAAGTTTACTAAAAATAAAAATTTCCTCTGATTTACATCTGCTTTATTTTTTTCTTTTGAGCTAAGGTTTGATTCTCCACCCACACATGCAACAGCAGCTAACTCTCAATTAATTTTAAAAGAACTTTAGTGAAAAAACATGCTGGAGAGGGAGTGAAGTTACTGGAAATTAAGCATCTGGACTTCTCTAAAGTATAAGGGTTTTTCCATCATTCTGGAAGGTAATTTGACTTTAGGAAAAAATATACAATACTTGACTGGTTGATAGATTCTGGTGATTCATTTTGCATGTAAAAACATGCCTACTCTCACCATTTCAACTAAACACTAGTTTGTTTTGTTTCTTAAAGAGTGTGAAATGGTAGGGTTTATAAATCTATAATAGTTGCTGAAACTTTAAGACCAACCTAGAGCTGATGTAATTTGACTTTCCATGGATGTAAGATCTCCAAATGGCAGGAAACCTTCCTTCTAAGTGCTGAAATACCAGAAACTGAAAAAACTGGAAATGGAGTTGGGAATAGATCTATTATACAACACTATGTGAAATCATGGAGAAACTATACAAGCAGACTGGCCTTCCATAAAGCCCCACCACAGAGACATTGGTGCAAGGCACATTGCTGGTGTCTCATCTGTCTTTGGTAGTGTTCACTCCAGCAGACATCTCCCTGTTTCCAAGTGCGGAGTGTACCCTTCTCCCAGGGATTTTCCTCAGCTGTATAACAAAGAGAGGAACTTGAAGTTTCAATTCTAAAAGGAAGTGGTAGTTAAATAGAGAAACCCTGAGGGAGAGATGTCATAAGCTACACCAAAATTCAAAAGAAGACCTCAAGGAGATGATCTCAAAGCAGTCACACTGAGCTCAGCCTCAGCACAGAAGAAAAGTATTACCTCAGGCCCCCGTGTCACACCTAAGCAACTGAGGTGAAGTACGTCTTCTTTAGCTTCAAGTATTTAATATTTAAGTGTTCAACCAGTAATAGAAAAGAAGGAAGTATAGCCCAGGAATCCCTTATCTCATTTGAACCAGGGTCTCAAGTGCAAGGTTTGCTGCTCTGCACTGGCCAGAGCCCGGCTCCTCTCCTTGCACCTCACACACAGAACATCACATACCTCTGTGGGGTAAAGGCACCCTTTTTCTGTCTTGTCTTTGTATTAGAAATTACAGTTTTATTCCATACCTTTATTTTAAATCATGTCACTTTTAACATACCAGTGCTAAATGGAGAGATCAAAATGATTTGTAGGAACTGTGTTCAGTCAAGGCAGCATCCGTGGTGCTGTAGTGAAATGAAGGGAAGCATGCAGAGAGACAGTGCCTCAGAAAACCTGCAGTGCAGCAGCATGAGTAAACTAGCTAACAAAACACTTGATATCTTTGTACAGCAAGCCACAGTAAATGAGGCATGAAAGAGTAATCTGGACATGCACTTAGTGAAAGGAACAGACTGAAAAAGAAAGAACCAGTCATATAGCTTCAAGCTGTGATATTCAAAAAGAAATAATAAATGAAACAGTTCAGGGTTAAAGAGAAGATTAAGTATATTTGGAAACTGCAAAAAAACCTGAGGTATGACTTACTGTTTATTTCACAGATCTTACAGGCAGGAGAGACCTTTGTATCCTTATTTTGACTTCCTGAATAATAAAACATTTCTCTCCCCCTTTAGCACTTAGGTTACCTTTTCAGGTACAGTTAAACCAATGCAATACTTAGCTGCATGGAAACAGGTGCCCCTGATTAACTGTGTCATTGAAATACACTGTTAGGCTAAAGGACAGAAGGATTATTTCTGTCCTCTGGGGAATAAACAGTTCCACTCCACAGGCAGAGGACAGGGAAGACAATTCAGCTCATAACTGAGGCCACATCCACAAGATAATAATCCACACCACTGACTAAAAAACAAAAGCAAAGCCATCATAACAACAGTTCTTCCCAGGTGTCAAATTGGTTTTTCCCCCAAAGCTGGTGTTTGGCTAGACTTGAAATGCATAAAGAAAGGTCATCAGTATATTTACTTCCAGAACAGGCTTCCCATTTTTATCCTGACCTCTGCTTGCTCTTGCACCATTTTCACTCTCAACAAATAGCTCCCCTTATCAGTTTTGGAGAATAAGTTAGAAGACAAGTTAAGCAAAAGCCTAAAATAAAAATGGTCAATTGTTCCTAAGGAAAAAAAGGGGGAGAAAAAAAGAAAGAAAATATTCTTCTCCATTTTCAAAGGCAGTCATAAAAGCCCTGAAGCATAAGATTTGATTAAAACCATATCTTTATTTAGAGCTGCAAGTGCTGTGGGCATACCTAAGGCAATGCTTAACCCTCTGTCCCCTAAACGAGACTCAGTGATTTCCACAGGGCTGCTTGAGAGCTGCAGTAGAGAAGACTACAGTGTGAAATATTACTATGGAGGAAGAGCTTCATCTCCTGTAGTTAAAAAGAGAGAAAACAGTAAGAAGGCAAAGTAAAGATTTCGAAGTAAAAGAAGGAAAGGACAGAGAAATTTAAGGAATCTAAAGACACAAAAGGCTATCCAGTCTCATACTTAATGTTACAGATGACAGGATTTTGCTTAGAGCTGAATTCAAAGATAGAACCATACATAAATATAATTTTAACAATGTTAAACAGACAATCCAATGCTGCCTCAGATCCTCTATTTATTCACCCTCACTGGCATCTGGATTGAACATCACTATCCTGCATATGCTGTCCACCTCAACACAAATAAGGTCAAGTACAGACAAGGTCATTTTCCTCTTACTTGATACCCTCTTGTCCACATATCCTAACATGATATTAGTCTTCATGATAAGCCTTTAACACAGACCTCAGAGAGGTGGCTATCCACGACGGCATTATTCCTTCTTATTGACTGACAGGAAAACAAAAAAAAAAGAAAAAAAGAAAAAAAGAAAATAAAGGGTACCAATATCTATTTGTGGATATGCTCTGATGATATGACATGATATGATATGATATGATATGATGATGATATATGATCTTCAGCCTGTGCTCCCAGTTGTACTACTCTGGTAGTCAGCCTACAAAAATATAAGCAGGTAACTCACACCACTGTGTACCATTAGACTGTCCTCATGATTTACTACAACTTGTTATATCTTCTGTAGACTTGTTATTAATGATTTAAATAACAAGTATATTTGTTGTGAGAGATATAACAAGTGTATTTATTGTGAGATAGAAGTATCTCAAAATGGATTTCTTTCCTAATATGTTTTTTTTTTTAAAGTGTCCTGTCATTGACTTCAAGAACATCAGTATTTTCATTTATCTTTTAAACGTCTTATTATAAAAGCAACCAATTGTCTGGATTTTAAGATGTCATCACTTTTCACTTTCTTGGAAGGAAGGCTGTAAAAATGTCCCACTGTCTTTTTTTGGTACTACCTATAAGAAGGTGATGTTTTGACATAACCAACAATTATTTCAATTTTGGGGAAAATGGCAATTTTTAAAGCTTTGGATACATTCATAATAGTTTGTGCTATATTCTGCTCACATAAGTGAACACATGAGAGAAAATGATGATTTGTACATAGGCAAGTATGGTGCCTTTAGGCCCAAAACACTTTTTTTGTTAATAGGAATGAAGTCTCATTATCTAGTGCAAGTGATGGACATCTTGCATTAAGGAAAGACTGTATATTAGTATAAAGTTTACTTCCAGTCATATTGAATCTGCAGAAAATACAACCTGGGTTGAAGTTATCATGTGAAATCATTATGTCTATATGTTTGTAGCCACAATATGATGGCAAAGGCCACTTTTATGTTGATTTACAATTTGTATAATCTCACCACGCCATTATCTTCATTGTTCTGCCTTGGCACAGGTTTACTGCCTGTACCTGAAACACTCCGGGTTTATACAGGGGTGAGCAGAGGAGAATCAGCTTTACCAGACTACTGAGGAAAAAGTGATATAGCACTTGGCACCAAGTAAAGAAACTGGAAAAATAACTGACCTGAAATGTTGCAGTAGATACAAGGAAGAGAAAAAGTCCATTGCAGTGACAAACCTGCACAAAGACAAGGAATCAGGATTAAGTGGTGGTTTCCTAGGAAAAACAAGCAAGGAGTATAAACTGCTTAACATAATCCCATGACATAAAAGGGAAACAAAGGCCAACTGACAGAGAACAAAAAAAGGGAAAGAGAAAACAAGGGTTTCTTTCTTTTCTGTAGTGTCTATGGTTTATCAGACACTACACACCTTGCAGAGTAGTTTAATTGGATGAAGAGCTCTGTGTTATTATCTGACCACATAATCACATTAAAGTTTGACTTATTCACTTCAACCAGAACAAGTAGGTAGCAAAGGGTCGGGGAATTATGTAAATCGGTACATGCATTTCTCCATGAACCCTGAAAGACTCAGACAGATTTAAACTATAAGAAATGTTTTTTATCTTCTTAAAACCAATTTTACAAAAGTAAAAATCCAAAACAGTTATTACCAAACCCATGTTTTTGACCTGTACTCACTTAAAGAAATCAGCGAGTAACATATGTCACCACAGAGCATGTTAGCTATTTTCAGCAGCTTTTCATGTTTGTTATGAACTGATCTGTGGCTTATTTTCACTATATGTAATGGCAGCTGTGGGGTAAAGAATCTGAGATGTCAACACCCTACAGAAAATAGTCTCTTGTGGCTTTTGAGTGCGTCATGCAATGGCTGCTCTGGACTGTAATTCTTCCTGATAAACATCTAATTCCCTCCAATGTGTGCAGGGACAGAAAGTGGATGCAGCCATGCTGAGAAGAGGAGATATACACTTCCCTGCAAAGTGGCTGTGAAGGGGGGCATGCAGAACAACTATGAGACAAGATGTGCAGCAGAACCCCTAATTCTCACCATCAAATCTACCTGCCACCAGACCGTGATCTCTTCACATTCATTGTTTAGTTTCTGTATTTCTTCTAGGATATATTTAGTAACTGAACTCACACTTTAGTCAAGATGCTACTCCATATGAACATAGTGCTAACACCTCTTTTCATCTTTGCTTATTGCATTATTCACAGCTGTTCTGTGCTGACCAGTGATCCTGGCCAAGCATGTCTTGATTACCATTTTTACATATTTCATGCAACTTAAAAGATCCAAACCACCAGAGTAGTGTGAGAACTTTTTGTTGTTTCATTGTGCAGTTACTGAAACTAGATATACAGTAGTGAAAAGTGGAACATAAATGCAGTTAAAATTTAGATCCTTTCCCTGTATTACTAAACCATCATACCTCCTTACTAAATATGAAAGTTTTATTAGAGATGAAATTCTCTTTCCTCTAATGTTTTGGTATTAGCTGCAAGAGTTATATAAAAAGAGCTTAAACAGCCCAGTGAGATATAGCTTTTTCTTTTATTTTAAATTTCCTGAAATTCACCATTAAGATATATCTACTGTTTAATAATACGAAATTATCAAAGGGTCTGGGAATTGTCTCTGTGCAAGGGCAAAGTGCTGAATCTTCATGCACACTAGAGATACCAAGTAGTACTTCCATAGGAGTAGGGAAAGGACTGAAGTTAAGATGACTCACACTAAAGAGCCCTCACAGTCTCTTCCACCCTCCCTTCTCTCCTCCCCTGTCTCCAATTTGGCAGACGGGAAGGTAGGCAAGCTGGAAGCTTTTAGTTCTGCCTGATAGTCTAACAAAATACCTGGTGCAGATGCAGTGAGCCAGCATAAAAGCATGGGGTCTGATTAGATGAGATACCAGGAGCCGAGAAAAAGATTGCGGTGCCTGCTGAGTTGAAACGGAAGTCAGGTTGAAAGGAAGTGTTCCTCACTCAGACAGGCAGCACAGGCAGTGGGGAAGAGTAGGAAGTGAAAGACAAAAAAATGTAGGGAATGCTAATGTTTTAGAAGAAAAACTGGAGCAGATAGCAATTAAAAAGAAAAGGAAAAAAAAGCAAACATCAATCACATACTCTAATCTTATCACAAGGAGTTATCAGTATCACTAAAAGACACTTAAGGATGTGCAGAAGTAGCAAACTCCACTGAAGTTGCGTTACCAAGCTCAACTTTCCCATCATCTGCAGTAGAATAGAACAGAAGAGAACACAAAGAATAGTTCAGTTGGAAGGAACCTACAACGATCATCTAGTCTGACTGCAATGTTCATCAGTTTTACCATGATTTACAAAATATGTCAAAGGTATTGATAAGTCTAGAATTTCGCCCACATTGTTATAGTATCTTCCTTCCTGTTTGACCCACAGAAATAGGTGGGGATACTAAAACCATAAAATGGGTGAGCAAGGAAGGTAGGACTGAAAATGTCACCGGGGTCAGTAGAGAGAGTGAGTCCTCTAAAGAGGAAAGAGGTGTACGCAGTCAAGAAGTTCTTAATCAAAAGAGAACTAACCAGACTACTCCCATTGAACTGATTTGTCTTTGTTCCTCAATCTCATTACTCGCAGTGGCTGTTCCATTTAATTATGATTAGCACTTGTGGGAGCCAGTAGTGGGTGATGGGCAGGGAGACACAGGAGTACCTGTAATGGAGTTGACTGATCATTTTAGGATCCTCCATGACCTCCTCTATCACTGTTAATTGAGAGGGTGAAAGCAAGCAATAAAAGGACAAGCTAATTTTTCTCCTTTTCAGTATTATGCATTCCACACTCCTAGACTTCCTTTAACTCCCACTAGACATTTAAAAAAAACCCCATGATCTTAAATACCAGGCTTTAAGAATTTTTAATTTAATTTTCTATAAAAATAAATATTTGAAAAATAATTTTAAAATGTTTGCAATCATGAAGATGAATCTTGATCACATCACTGTTCAAATTCCTAGTCCCTGTGTAATTACTCGCATAAAACACCTCTTGTGAATAGCAAGTAAATAATTAGTGATTAGATTTTTTGGGATTGTTTTGAAGAGACCCAGCTGCTGTCTTTATGTCAAAGAACATCCATAAGGCACTAGTGATTAAAGAGCATGGTATTTTTGCATGTCAGACATCACTTGGATATTAATCACGATTAGTGCTTTTCAGATGTGAATCGCGAAGCATCTCAGTGAAAAACAGTTCAGTCCCCATTTACAGACTGGGAAGCTGAGGCACAGAGCAAGTGACTTGCTTATCTCATGCAGTAGATCTGAAGTCACAGCCCAGATTCCAGCAGGGGAGAATTTTACTTGGTTTCTTGCCCTTTCAGCCACCTTTCATTTTTCAGTTAAAATGCTGAGACAAAGAAAAAATCTGGATCATTCGATGATAATGAAGGAAAAGAACAAACGACACACAAACCAAAAACCAAAACCCTAAGAACAGGGTAAACATATTGCCAAGATCAAAAAATCTGAATTTAAATTAGAAAAAAAAATAATTCCTAGCCTTTTATAATCTTATTTTTTTTTCTAAAAGGAAATAGAGCATTTTGCAGAATAAACAGCTCTTCATTGGTCTTAAATCACCCAATAAAAAATAGCTCTCTTGTCCATAAATTGTCATCTTGAATCATAGCTCTATCCTCATTACTGAAATATATGTAGAAAGAGAGAGGGAAGAATGAGAATTGCTCTGCTTAATTGTGATAGCAGCAAAAACTGTTTAGTATATTTGCAAGACATGTTTTTTGCATAAAATATGGTGCCTTTGCAAGTGACTCTAGAAGTAATTTTTCACTGTTTATACATAAAAATATACATATGAAACATTCATTGAAGCATATATATAATGTTTCATAAGCCCAGTAGAACAACAGCTGTAAATCATTACCAAAATGAGAAATTAAAACTTTCTTTTGTGTCAGCTATGTAGTGGGCAAGGAGTTATTTATAAGATACCCTAAATATATAGTTGAGTTTCCTGCTGAACTCAAAAAAAGGTACAGCAGCTACTCATAAAGCTGAGTCAGTGACTGTAAAAAGATGAATTTGCGGAGCAGTGCTGAGCTGGACCAGAGAGATCACAGTGACATTTAGTGGTTACAATACCACTGGAACAGCAACCAACTCCTCCAGAGGAAGTGGTAATGTGCTTACTCAAATTTTCTGCCCTCTCTCAGGTTCCTGAATTCACAATCTGAAAGTCTTCAGCAGGCTTAAATCCGGAGACAATAATGCTCCTCCACTTCCTTATGCAGGAAGCTTTAAATTACAAGGATGGATTATTTTAATTGCTACCCTTTGGGTTCTTTGCTTGAGCTATTGGTAAACATCTATGGCAAAACATATGGATGTCGAAGTAATAGTTGTGTCAGACCATGGTGTTTTCCAGCTACTGCATTATAAATTTTGCACCCAGTGTATTTGGTAAAGACTATTAGATGCAGAAATATTCATAAAGAACTTGTAGGTAGTAGCTTTATACCCTGACAGTAGTAAACTGCCCACTAAATTAACCAGCACATTTCATCAGTAAGCAAGTCTTAAAGATACGGAGCAAGCTCTGAAAGAAGCTTGTTGCAAAAGAATGTCAGGGACCCCATAGTGCTAAAAGCCTGTTTCAACAATTCTTATTTCTGCCTCCTTCTGTTAGTAAAATCCTAATGTGAGTGAGTCTCTAAAGTAATAGAGAAAGGTTCAAGCTCAAATTCAGGATTCAAATGTCTTTGGATCATGATTTTTTCAGGTTCCTTAAATGAGAATTTGGGTCAACACTGGTATTACCAGTAAATAGGTAGTAGAATTTAAAGGCATCATTGCTTTATATGGGGATCAGAAATCATATCCTCCAGTGCAGAAAGAGAATAGTAGGGAATAAAATGTCTCTGAATCTTGCAGGGTCCTCTGCTAATGGCAACCCTTTTCAAGGCTACCGACCGTCACACGCAGCACAGAAGGGAACAGGGTATTCACTCAGTCCCTGTCTTGACCAGCAACTAGCCTGGCTGCCTCCTGGCACTCTTCAGAAGTCAAGATACTTGCTGTTACCACATCAAATGCCATATATCTTGTTTTCCCTTTTTAATCTTAAGTTACCACAGCCTCCACAGGCAAGCTCGAGAAGAGAGAAAGGACAGGAGGGAAAAGAGAAAAAGGCGAGTGTTCCCATTGCCCAAGAAGTCAGAACCACTAAACCCCTTCCCATTTCTTTCAGCAGCGTGTGCGGCTAATTTTTCTTTCCTCCACTTTGCTGAGAGCTTGCGCCTCACCTCCTCAAGCCCTCAGCATCCAGCTCTCTTTCAGCCCCGAGCTCCCTACACCTTCTTGCCTTTGGGTTTGAGGAGTCTGCCTACCATGGAGTGCATGCTCCCAGGCCATAGCTTGGAATAGTAAACAACACCAAGCTCTTACATAAAACTTTTTACTTCCTTAGATCTGGAAAGAAGGGCAGGTTTCACTGCTATAGGCGGAAAAACTTAGATTCTAGAAAGGTCATCTTGACTTGACAAAGGCCATCAAGTGAACAGGAAGGGAGAGCTTCTCGGGGGTCTTACTGTCCACAGCTGAGCTGTCTTAGGTCTTATTTCACTTTCAGTTTGCCTTTACTCAATGTAACATATAGTTAAACATCTGAATAAACAGTTATTTGTTCCACATCATGATTTTATGTCAGTTAAATTTCAAACAATGTAGTGCTGCGCATAGAGATGCTGATCAAGGGCTGTATAAATTGCTATGCTATTTCACCTACCTTAACATGCAAAGTGCTGTGTGAAGGCAAGAGGATTGCAGTGTACACATGCACAAATCCCAACAGACAACGAGTGCAAACACAGTAGATGGTTACAAGGCAGTAGCAGCAAAGAGATAAAACTGTCAAATTTAAAGCTAAGCCTAAAGGCAGCTCTACCATGCCTTCCAATACATAGGAGGCATGGTAAAGAGAGGTTGAAAAAGGAAATACTGGCTCTTTAATACACTGTAGGGTTCGTTCTATGTTCTGCTGGGCAGCAGCTGTCTCCCTTGAAGCAACCAAAAAGTGCTGTGGTGCACTGGGACCACAGGCTTGTGGGAAGAGCTGTGCTTCTTGCCCCTCAGCTGCTCTTCAGGTCATAGAAGAGGGACATAGTCAGAATAGGTGTAAAACAAGGCTGTTACCCCCATTGCCCAGAACAGTGGGTAATCAGCTACTCAGTTAGTGGTTTAATGTAGCTATGAAATGCCAGATGGAAAATCAGGGTACTCCAAATAGTTTGGTGTTAATGAAATAAAAAAGATAAAGGGAATAAGGGAATGTGTATAAATTCAATTACCTTCATCCATTTTCCAGCTAACTATTTAATCACAAAACCAAATAGTTAACTTATATGGATTCATTGTAAGGGAAGGCATCCACAAATTGTCTTTAGCCTCATTACCAAATATTCTAGAAAAGATAGGAATCAAAGTCCTATTCTAATTGTGCTGTAGACTGATGCCAATAATTATGTATCCAATATGATAGATAAATTACTGGGATTTATCTATCTTATCCAAGAAAGATTAGATCAGCTTGTGGTTTTGGCTAAGAAATTTTGCTTTTAATTTTCATAGATTTGTTCAATACTTTCAGTAATTTTGCAAAGCATTAAGACATTCTGGTTGGCTAAACTAGTTCTGGTTACAGTACTATTCCAAAGGAGCAGATTTCTCTCATTCTTGTCTACTTTACCTCTTCCAGGGTAAGAGAGCTTCCCCATGAAACTCCTGGGTAAAAGCCAATATGGCCAGCCCTAACATCCCTTCCCCAAACAGAACACACGCAGGGTTTAATAGCTTCTTCTGTTCCTCTCTTCTTAACGAGACCTGACAGTGAGCTTGAATTTGAACAGCACATAATCCCAGCTGCACCCATATTGCCTGTAAGGACTGAGTTTGATCTTAGACAAAAAGTTTTCCCAATCTGTGCCTGAAGGATCAGTTACCTCATCCCAGTGCTGAGCCAGGGTGGAAGGTATCATACAGGCTGTGGAAACACAAAGGAGCCAACATAAGAGCATAAGCATTCCCACTGATATTATAATATGCTTCCTTCAAGCTGTTAACATAGGATTCAGATCATGAGTCAACCCATTTTTTTCCTGATATCCTTCCCCTAACACAATGAGTCTAGCTTAGAAGATGTAAATACAGACATATATACACACGTTTATATATATATATATACACACATTTTTTTTAAGTAATAGAGTTGTTGTCTTCTTAACCTACTACCTTTTAGAACTATTAAGCTTTTCCTTATGTTTCCTTGACTAAAAGGAGTCTATTCATCTTTAGGGAAAAAAAGCAAACAAATGAGCATTTTTGCATAACTGCCTCAATCCAGGAAGTGGAGAAAGCTACTAATTTGAGCAAAATGCATATGATACAATGAAATGCAAACAATCAATACCATGCCTCCAAAAGCAGAGAAAAGACAGTGGCTAATCCTGCAGAGCAAAGATATTAAAGGATTGTTTTTGTACCACAAGCTGGGGTTGAAACAAATTCCAAGGAAGAAATCCTGGCCATGGGTAAATCAGTGAAGAATTTGCCATCACCTGTCCAGCCAGAATTTCACTTTTCCTGTTAAATATAGTCAATTTGTTTTATTTTATTATCACTTATCATTTAAAAAGTAAACTTTTGAGTTGTTAGTTCATTCATCTAAGATAAGAAAAAATGTTTTCAGTAAAGAGAAGTAAAAATATCAGTATCATTTTAAATCACAATAGAAAAACAATAAAAAACATATTAAAACTAAGAGCTCATAAATGTTCAGCATCCTAAAGTTCCCATATTAGGAACCAGAAAAGAATGACACTTGTCCTTCTTGCCTACTGGTATCTATTCATTTTCATAACCCAAACCCCTTTGTAATACATTTTTCCCTCTAGTGACACAACTACTTCAGAATTTTTAGTAGTCATTATTTTCTAAAAACACTGTAGCAATTTTACTCCTCTAGACATGTAAGACTTCACATAAAAAAGTAGAAATGTCCTCCAGAAGGCAAGCAAGTCACTTTTATATAAAAGCAGCCCTGACTAGATTAAACCTCTGATACGAGAAGCTGAATATATAACTATTCAAGTGAACATCCATTTAGGCTATATATTAAGCCTTTTTATCACTTGCTGTATTATAAGAAACAATAAACTATTATACTGTGATTATTACAGTCCTGTTTTCTGGGAAGTAGTTCAAGTCCTCTTTCCTCCTCACATGCAATTTTAAACCCAGTGATACAGTCATTTCCTCAGTGGTAGGTTTCTTGTATAAAACTCAATAAAGACATTTTTAAATGTATGTTAAAAATCATTCTTACGCATATTGTTCAAAGTGAAATTATGAGTAGTGTGTGTGTATGGAATATTTAAAAGTATTTATCTTGATAGCCACCAGGAACTTGGACTTTTTACTTAATGTACACTGAAGAACCTCCATATTCTATGTATTTTTTATAACTGAAATTCTCTATTTTATACAGTCTTGAAGTTTCAAGGGCAGAATTCTGGAGGAAAAATATATTTTACTTCCCATATCACAATCTACACACTCATGTTCACTGGTAGTGTTAGTCCAACTTTGGAAAGGCTATATTTTTTATTTATTGTACAGAACTACCGATCTTTCTGGAATTGCTCAGCCTCTGAAGAAATGCACAGACTTGTTTGTCTGAAATTCCAGACCTAGAAAAATTTGCAGTTGTTGTGTTGCTCCAGTACCCATAATAATGGTGTTAAGGATGACGATGTGCATAAGCATTCACAGCAGCAAAAGGTCTCTAAGATTAAAAGTGAAAGAATTTGACTTTACTGGAGACTATAGGCATTTGCCCTATTTTGAGGGAAAGAAAAGATGTTAAAAAGAGTGCACAACCTCTGGCATCTTCTGTCACTGCTTTAGCTTGCCACAGTCCACACTGGGAACTGGGGTAGTTTTTATACAGCAGCATTGTTAATCATTGCTAAGATCTTGCTGAGCTAACTAATGCCTTCACTCACCACAGCTACTTTAGTTTAAAGTTATAAAGGAGCCCCAAGTTTCTGCCTTTGCATTGCCATGACCTTCCTAGCACGATGATTCCTCAGTGCTCAAAGAATACCCAGATGGAAGTGTTGTCACAGAAAATGCTAGGATGACCCAACACTTTTTCTCTGTGAAGTTAGCTAATAAAATACCCAAACACATGCCTTCCAAAGACCCCAGTATGCATACAGTGAGCTACACCATACAGCTTGCATTCCCAGAGGCTGCCCATCATTTACTTTGAACCAGAAGTCAAACTTTTGTTGCCGGGTGGAGAAAATGAAGTGTTTCTTGCATAGACCATTCTCCTTTACATAAGGCACATATAATGTACTTCCATTACAACACTGTCAGCTTCTCTGTGTGACATGGATTTTTGGTTTGACGGTCACAGGTCAAGCATGAAAATCCAAAGAGCGAACTCTGAAGGAAAAAAACTTTCTCTTCCTGAAGAAGGAACTAAATAGCCACGAAAGTTCTAACCTCTTCCTGTGATGGCTGTTTCCAGGCCACAAATCATGTTAATAGTCAGTGTGGGTGATGTAGGACTGAATTCCCAGTACAAATCAGGGACTGTGAGGAGTTGGTTGAGAAGATCACGCTCTGATGGTCTCTCTTCACCTGCACCCTCCTGACCTGGGTCAGTTTAGATTACTTCAGACATTTGGTCAAGGTAAGGAGGTGTCTTGGTTCAGTTTTCCTCTGGAGCCAACAGAGAGAAATAGGAAGCTCCCTAAGGCTAATAAAAATTTCACAGTTCCTAAGCGCCTTGCTCCCTTCTATGAGGGTATAGTATTTAGGTTTATCCAGGTATTACTGGGTACTACAAGTGCTATTGGATGTGGGGTACATTTGAATGCCCCTCCTTTCTGCACTAAGATGCATCCACCTCTAAAATCTTCCGATTTGAACTTCTTTTCTGACACAGTGTAAATCAAAATCTTTCCAGGGAGTGCTGCCTCAGAAGGCATATTTATGCTGCTGATTTTTTCTATTTAATTGTAGTATTTTGCCTGCATCCCTCTTGAATCACATCTTCTTTATTACAGACTGTCTCTGCTTTTTGCAAGATGACAACATCCAGACTACAAGTCAATAATGAGACAGCATTGCTTATTTTTCTCTCATCATGGTTTATTCCATAATGTGAAGGTGGAGCAGGTGATGTATCTATTTTAAGGAAAAGAGAGTTCGGTGGTGGCTCCCACCCTGCTCCATTACAGATTCCCCATACAGAAACAGAGCTCAGAGGAACAGAAGAGACACTAGAGAATTAATCACACTGCTCCTTCCTGATGAGAACACAAAACTTAGCTATTAGCTGACTTCAGGTAGAAAGCCCTGGGATTTGCTGCAGAAGAGGCTGGGGGTGAAGAGAACAGCTCAGGGATAGAGAGCCTCAAGTTAAAGAAAGAAAATTATACTCTTTGAAAGCCTCAACAGGGACAAGGGAAAATCCCCTGCAGCAAAGACTGAGCCAGTTACTGGTATCTCAGGCAATATTTTAATAAGCTCAAATCTCAGGAAACAGAATTCTGCAAGAAATAATTTAAGGTTCATTTCAGTTCTAAGAGAACCTGAAGGAAAATTTAGCAGGGAATCTCCATGGGAACGTTCTTTACAAAACCATTTGCTTTCCACAGAGCAGTATGACCCTCCACGCACCTGCCAAAGAGACCTCTCTCAGGGAGCCTCTTTCCTGGTGAGCAGAAAGGTGCTGACTCAGATCAGACAGGAGAAAGATGCATCTGGCATGGTGAGTAATATGGCGGAAGACTGACAGAGTCGAGCCATTTGGTGACGAAAGGCTATGAGTGTCTTTCCATGACAAGGTTTTGAGCCACAGTTTCACACCCCGTGATTGCAGACAGGCTGAAGTGGTTGCAACACATCCTAGCATGAGAGACCAGCTGGGTCACCACAGAGGATCAGAGACCAGCAGAGATGTCTTAGACACTGAAGGCTTGCTGGGTGGGAGTGGAACATGAGAAGGGAGAAAACTGTGGGAACAGAAGACTGAAAAGAGTTGACAGGTCTGACTGGTGGGGACCAGGGAACAGTTTCCTCACAGGATACTCAGAGCTATTGCACAGCCAAAAACAGTGTTAGAGGTAATGTCTCAATCACTCAAAGGAGCTAAAGTCAGTCAGATTGCCATGTCCAAGTGGTTCCTGAATGCACAACTGCATGCCCATCTTCTGCACGGTTCTTCCAGTAGCTGAAACACACTCTAGAGAGTTTGACCACACTGAGTGCTGGGGTTCACATGAGCCCATCACAGACTACCTTTGTCAAAATACCCAAGTCAGATTTCTATCTGTCCCAGATGAGATGTTGTGTTGAAAACCTTCCTAATTCCCAACCTCCCTAACTGCCTCCTGGTCCCTATAACTGCATGTCTTCTGATTTGTAAATTAGCAAGTGTACCTAAACAGAAAAGTCAAAACAGACTTTCTGCATATTCTTAAAACTAGGTTTTGGAAGTTATTTTATCCCGCTATTATCAGCTATCCTTATCACCTGATACCACCTCCTCCTTAATTCTGTTTATTACTCCTTACTCTAGCCCATGTTATTCCTTAATGAAAGCAAATTCACCTCTTACATGAGGATATAAATACATGGTTGTGTCCCAAGAAAAAGCAGAGATAGATGGGAAGTGAGATATTATAGAAACCCAAAAGATTCATGACTTAAATTAGATGTAAAGGTTACATGTATGTATCTCAGTAGGAAAAAACAGTGCAGTCACAAAGGGACTGATCCCTTTCTTGCTCTCATTCTGACACCATGACAAAAAAAATCAGAATCATACGGATCCACTGAGAACACAAGGACATGACCTGCAGTCCTGCAGTTCCAAACAGCCATGACTCAACTTCCTGCACTTGAAGGAGGGTCAGAACAAAAGCAGCTTGGAGTCATGTTGCTGAAGTTAGAGAGAAATGATTACATGTTCATTGCAAGTCTCTGAGGTGGATTCGATGTATATGGTTCCAGGTCTGATGTTATCAGGTGAATTCTCAGGAATCTGAGCACTCCGAGTGCCAGTGAAGAGGCAGCGAATGCTCTGAGTACATGATGCCAGGAAGCTCTGAACACACACTGATGTGTGTATTTACTTTGTCACCTTACAATACAAATCCATTGTGCTGGGATAGTGTGTCTTAATTGCATAAAAAGGAAAAAGAGGACTTGTGACCTGACATCAGATTAAAAGAAATGTTCAGCAAATCTGAGGCAAAAATTATTTGGGAAACTTGCCACAGAACTTATTCAGCCCAACTACTCTTTTCTCTCCCCTCTAGCTCTCTAAGTAAAAGATTCTCCTTTCCCCCACACATACTTTTTGTTTTTCTGCTTTGTATTTCTAATTTAAAACAGGAAATAATTGCTTGACAAAGGATTTCTTGGTGCATTATGAAAAATATTATTACAAATTCTTGTCAGGGAAATGTTCCTTTGAGCAACTGTCTTATTGAAAAGAGGACAATAAAAAGAAAATACTTACCCCACACATACTTACCTTTTACCCAGAAGAGAAAAAGGTCACAGCTAGAAAATTCCTGCAGTTCAGGAAGAAAATTATCTTATGTGTTACATGAAAAACAAAATTGAGCCTTCTAATCTCATATTCTGAGCCAGGTCAATTCTTCAGGGTGAATGGGGTGATCTTGGAATGGTCACAGGCAATGAGCAGTATTCTGTGGTCAAAAAAAAGAGGGAGAACTTATAGAAAAGTGGGCAAATTGCATATTTGGGGAATAATTTTATTCATCATCCAATTATGTCAATTGATCTACTAGACACCGTGAATGACACTAGGTCATTCATGGGCTGGCTCAATGAAGGGCAGCCTCAGAGTGAGAGGCTGCCCTTCTATTAACTTCTCTTGGCTTTCAGGCCTATAGATGCTGTGCATTGAGATACACTGAGGCCCCATGCAGCTAAGTAAGCACATATTTGACTTGTTCCATTATAATAGTCCCATTGAACTCCCAGGATTACCCCCACTGCTTAAATACTTGCTTGTGTGCTTTGCTTGGCTCATTGACCAGAATTTCAATAGTATTGCTTCAGAAATTATTTTGGCTGAAACTCTAATGAAATGCTGCAGACATCTGAAGATGTTTGAACAGAATTTAACAGCAGTTTCACTGCAACAGTAGACAGAGAATAGCAAGTAGTAATTATTTCTCTTGAAATTTTTCTGGTGAAGAAGGCTAGGGAAAAGTTAGTCTCTACCCAATGCATTACGGTTCATCATTATGATCATGTCTGACATAATGGAAATTTCCAAGCAGGATTTAAAAGTGGCAAGCATTTATCTATTGCTTTCTAAGTGCCTCGCATAAATTCTTACCTGCAAATGTTTCAATTATTGTAGGGAAGAAGTTGCAGTGGAATTGTCTTTTCCTTCCTTTATTTTTCTTCTTTTTAATAATTCCCACGGAAATACTTCTTTAAGGTGACCATTATTTTTTCATGAACAAGGTTGTAAATATGTAATGGAACATAAATATTTTGTATTTAGACTAATAAAAAATTTAGTTCCATAAAAGTTTTATCCCCACTAAAAATAATTTGGCCTCACATAAGAATCAGTGGCAGTAAGATATGAGGCAAATGTTTCTTCAGTAATAAAAACAGAAGCTAAGCAAATACTCCCAAACATGTTCCTCAGGGATTTGCACAAGTGTAAAAATGAGTTTGTATAAGATGCACCTACACCTGAGACAACAGTGAAGAGTCCTTAAAACATCTTAAGACCCTAGCTTAAGGGCAAGTAAACTCAGATGATAAGACAGTGTCCTACAAAAGTGCCCATTAGGAAGAATTAGACCTCACACATAAATATAATTATTTTATGGAAACATAGCTACAGAAAAACGCATTGACAGTCTGTTCTTAGCAAATAGTCTGGTCCTGTCTTCATTTTACTCTAGTTAAAGCCTACATCACTCAGATGATCTACAAAGGCCCCTTCCAACCCAAACCTTTCTATGGTTTTATGATTCCTACACACCAAACAGTTTTTAGAAACTCTAAAATAATTCCATGTATGCAGCTCATTGGCATCTCAGACAGACTTCATCCCAAGGCAATCTTTTCCAGTTGTCAGCTGCTTTCACTGCTGTTGAACTCCTGCCATCTCATGTAACTACCTATGAGCAACCCACAACTAAGTAACACAGCTCAGATTTTCATTTCAAGTTCTTGAAGCAAATTCTGTGTGATAACTCCTACAGTGAAAAAATAAATTTTCAGGAGAACACCAGGCAAACCAAAGTCATAAATAAATATTTGGAAATTACAACTAGCCTGAAGACTGATTGAACAGAGAGACAGACTAGTTTTAGCAGGTCCATCTTTTGTAGTGAAATATTCCCTCCTCTCTTAATATTTCTACTTTAACTGTTTTTAATTTCATTGTTGTCGGGCAGAGGTGTGAAACCACAATAGTAAAATGAAAGCGGCCTGAGGAATTTCTCTATATGTGTCAAATTGAAGGAAAATGCCTTAAGGAGTACTAAATTGCATGTTTTCAGTGTCAATGTATTTCATCTTCGTTAAAATGCAGAAGGATGCTTCACCCACACACCCGTGGCTGGTTTGTGTGCACTGGCAGCATCTTTAAGGCAGAAAGCCTAGACAGAAAACTCAGGGACTGGAAAATGTATTAGGGTTCCAGCCACTGCTGGAATACAGCACATTCCTGCACTCCTCACTGGGCAGTCCTGTGCTAGCCATGAGCAGCTGATGCACATTACAGAGCTGCTTCATATCCTTAAAGAGTGATGAACTCCAGAGGAGATCTGTAGCTATAGCACCTCACTCTCTAGAAGTAGCTGTGATTTTAGACCTGTGTTATCTTTAATAATCCTCTGAAGACTAACTGGTCAATTTACAAGTCAATTGTATTCTGCTCCAAACAAACTGGAAGACCCTGAGTGAATTGCTTGGGTCAAGCTCCTCAAAAGAACGTGGGTTTCCAGTACCCATTGGTAAAATAAGAATAATAAGCCGAGTAACTATTACCCCACAGCAGACAATGAGAATCAGAACAATGTTAGTCCCTTACAGCTCTGTAACTCTCCTGTCCTATGTCAAAGGAACTTTTAGAAGGGCAGAAGTTCCCTGTCTCAGAAGCAACTCCGTGAAATGGCAAGTACTGTTCAAAAGAGAATACTCCATGCATGGTCTGTCTTCAGGTTTTGCTCACCACTGTGTTGATTTATTGGAAGGAATCACATAGTAAGTGGTAAGAGCAAAACATTCACTCAGTTTTACAGTAACCAATGGGAATATTTTCATAACAAACTTAAAATTCATTCACTCTTGTGTATTTTTGGGATAGATAAAAATTGAGGGAACATTAGAGTGGAACTTATGGAAACTGTGTTAGGCATTAACCAATTCCTTATATGAACTAATTCCTATACTCCCACATTGGATTTTTGCATGCTGTTCAAGGTGTAAGACAGTGTGACATGAGAGGTCTGATAAGAATGTAAAAAATCTTCCTACAGATATTTCCTTCATAATATTTACAGATGTAAGTATTACTGGAAGATCATAAGAATGTTCATAATAGAAGCCCTTTTAGCACTGGGGCTCATATATATCTAAAAGGAAAATGTACAATTTTCCATTGAAGACTCCACCCACCCTGCCCAAAATCCCATAAAGTGCAAACCTAAGCAATTATTTATTAATAACACTGTAATTAATAAAAAGAATCTGAAGAAATTACATATTTTTAAAGATACTGACTTTGTTGTAAAAATGATGCTGAAATTAGGGCTTAATTGTTGCATCTTAATGAGAAATCTAAAAAGACAAAGATAAAATAATTATTCTTATTGATATCCTACATATTTGAAGCCTAAAGCAGAACATTAATATTCCAGTCACAAACTACATCAGTTCTGAATTACACCCCCTTAATATTCACAGATTTTACTTGGACATATCTAGTTACATAAATCCAAGAGTTTTCTGATATCTACAGCTCATCAATACCACATGCAAACTTATCAGACTGAGTACAACATCTGTCCAGCATATGCTTTTGGGTCTGTAAAGGAACAACTTGGAAGCACAAGCTGCAAAACTATTTTAACTATTCTTTTGCATTCTGAGTCTAGGTTGTGTCAGAAAGTTTGAGAGATGCTGTCTGCTTTTATTGTTTTTGTGAGTGGCTAGTGGCTCTCTGTGAGTGTGACATTCTTATCATGGTGTCCTTAGTGAGTTGCTATTTTCAGCAACAATTCCTGTATCCCAGGTGCTCTGGCCTACAGCTTTACACAGAATTAAGAGACTTCTTTTAATGCGTGGTAGGCTTGAGAGTGGGCAGCCAGGAAAGCAATGAACTCCACTGTCATCCCTTTCATAAGTACTAGGTAAAATACATGAAATATGAATATCTCTCTGAAAGCAGCACGTACAGAGGAAGGCATCTGATTGCTTGGTGGGGATTTAAGCACTAGCTGTACTTCACTAGAACTGCATGTGCCCAAATTTATGCTTGTCCTGCTAATGGAATTTCATACTTTTGTCAGTGACTGCCAACTCCAATATTTTCTATTTCTTTCGAGTCTACATGTCCCTGAAGAGGTACAAGAAAAAAAGGGGGTCAGCCAAAGGTAAATTCAGCATTTTTAATTTTTTTTTCTATCAGTTCAAACTAAATTTCCAATTGAAGCCTTAAAGAGTGATAGTGGGAAGCAGATTCCTCTCCAACTGAGTTTAGAATAAATGAGGATTCAAGACAGTGGGTTACTGATCCCTAGCAACTCCAACTGACATTGCTGAATTAAAAATACCAGCTTAGTTTTTATAAAACAGATGTTCTGATGACCAACTTCAAATAATCTATGTCACTAATAAAACTGATAGACATTCCAGTTTCTGTCAAAAACAACGTTTTGGTGTAAATGAAGAGATGTAAAATGCATACAAAATTCTCTATGGATACAAAAAAGAACTGGAATGGGAACAGTCACTTTGAAAATGTGCAAAATTTTTTTCCTTTTTTTTTCTTTTTGTTTTCTTTTTTCAGGAGGAGAGGCTGTTCAAGCAATATTTTTTAAGGTAGCAGGTGGCTGTAGCCCATATCTCTAAGGGGTAAAACACACCCAGGTCTAGCATTCACTTAGTGGTCATTGACGGAAAGCAATTTCCAAAGAGATACGTGACTGAAACAGTTATCTGTCTTTGCTTTGTTAGAAGGCACAATTTACTTTTGAGTAACAAACAAAGCTTTTTAGCTTTCTGCTACCTATTATTGTTCAAGGCTACATTGCTACTGAAAACAGATACTAGGTTCCTCACACAATTTTATCAGTGTATTTCTGTACCGCACTACAATACCCCTTCTGTGCTTCTAGTAGTCTTTTTATGAAATGGGACTGTTCTGCAATTTGGACAAGTAACTATAGCCAGACTTGCTACATTCACAATTCAATCCAGATATGACCATATCAAGCCAGTACAAAAATGTCTATTTTGACATATCTTTTTTTCTTTTAGTTTGAATTTCCTCATCATACATGGAAAATCAAACAAAGATCACCTATTAATATATTTCCAATGTTTTCCAACCACAAAAAAACCCCAAAAATTTCTTCCATGGCCAAGCAGAAATCCCATCCAAAATAACTAGCAAATGCCCTAAAACACACCCCAAATTTCAGTGGGCAGGTCAGGGGGTCATATGTGCCCACATCTGTTACCTCAGCTACACAATCTCATTCTTTTCATAAATACTTTTTATAACTCTGTATATGGCCCTTTGGGTCAAAACTGTCCTTGGAACTGAGAAGAGCAGATCCCAAGGGAGATGAGCCCATTTGGTGATGAGCATCAAGCAACCTAGTCAGGTTGACTGTTCCTGACCTCCCATAGTAAATGCAATCACAAGTCTCTTCTGCCAAGAACGGAAGTTGTAGAAAGTTATTATTCCTTATTTGCAAAAGAATGTCCAACCTTCAGTATTTTTATCACATGGCTTATTAGTATTCCAATGTAGGTTTTATTTTACTTTTGGGATTGCACCACCCCATTCCTGATTACTTTGTTTTTCGTAACGTGTTAGCTACTAAGCTCTGTATTTAAGACAAAGGAGAATATTAGCTCGTTTCCTCTGTGATAAGAAAGGGCAGAATAAGCCCCCAATAAAACACTGCCAACTCCAGGGCATTACCGAGGCTTGCAACATATCACTGAAAAAAATGAATCTGCAATATTGGAAAGCTTTTCTCCTTGTGGTCTTTGCTCATGACAGTAGCCTCTTAGTTTATGTAAACTAATGATAATAGTTGCCTTTGAAAAACTTTCCAATTGTAACTTAAATTTACCTCAGTATCTATAATTGTCATGCTTAGTGTACTGTTAAATTCAGCCAACAGGGCAGACTAAAAGCTTACAGACGCTGATAGCTATAGATTTATTTTACAAGGGATGTACAATTTCAAAAATGAGACTTGTCTCCCAGCTGGTGACCATCTGGTATCCGTGACTGTATGTTTGAGTATTAGTCTAAGTCATTATTGTGTCAGTCTCACACACACAGACCACCCAGCACCTTACTGGCCCTACTGCTCAACACCATAACGCCACCTTTGTTTCTCCCTCAGGAGTGTCATTTGTGCGTTGCAGACTACCTAAGGGCTGTTTCCTGCCCATGTGTTCTTTGGCCTTCTGCAAAAACACAGTCCCTCCAGGGGGAAGAATGAGTTTTAATATTGCTGAAAAAAACACTTTAGGAAATATTTCCAGAGCTATAATTAATTACATCAATATACATTTCCAGTCCCTTTTGGAATCTAATTATATTCTTGCCCTTGACTTTCTGTAGCTGTGACTTCCACAAGCTAATTACAGGTTGGCTGAAAAAGCATTTCCTCCTATCTCTGTCTCAGTTGTTGTTTTGCACATTTTTTCACGTCCATCTCCTGCTATGAGTGGTCTGTTTCCAAGTTTCTCAAGCACTTTCAATTTACTTTGAATAGCTCCTCAAAATACTTTCTTCAGAAGACAATAATCTTTGCTGTATATAAATTGCAGATGAAGACATTTCTGACTTATAGAAGAGTACACTAGTGATCTCCATTTGGATTGTATAAAAAAATTAGCTGTGTGTTTCTGATGTTGACTTCAAATTGAGCTAAAAAGTGTTGGCTGGACTATCACTGAAATGTTCTAGTTTATTCTGTTGAGTCATATTGATTCAGCATCACTCCTAGAAGACATGTTTTTATGCTACAGAAATTTCTGTTGTCAATAATCAGAACAAAGTCCTTCATAAGTGTTAAAGATCTACACTTTAATTCAGACACAGGCAGTCCTTGGTAAGTGGTAGGACACTTGTTGGCCTCTAAATAGAAGGAATCTTCTCAGGCAGATTTAGTAGCTCCTAAAAGTCAAGACCAAAATGTCTAATCTCTGTTGTGTGCATGTTTGCACAGCTACAGCTCTTTATCCCTCCAAACAAATACTCTCTCACTCTGGTATAAATTCCTTTTTTACTTAAGCTGACAGATAAAACATTTATTTAAAAATATGTTCCTATATCCAGGCACATTAAAGGTAAAACTCCTGTCCATATTCAGGTTTTTCCATGTAACCTTATGAGAAGGCTTGGTATCATCCACATCTTTACATATTTGATTTATTTTGGTAGCTTATTCATTCCTCCCTAATCCTCAGTACCAAATAATACAGGAGTGTTCAGTGCACAAGAAACTAAAAGCAGGGAAATAGGGGCTTAGTTCTTGCCTACAAAATAAAGTAAAAATGTTCACCTACGAGTATATTTAAAATGCATTAGCAACATTAGGGCTATATATTATAAACAAACTTCTCTATACCTTATCTATACTAATATTTTTTGGAGAATTTTTCTTCCATTTTAGGCATCATATAGACTATTTCATTTGTATCTTCTTATTTACCATGCATAATTCTACTGACATTCAAATTTCTAGCATCGATGGTTGATACTACAGACTTAAACACCACACTGAAGAAAGTTACTTTTGGCTGAGACCTCCGTCCATTGGCAGGCCCACCAGTGCTGACCAACATACCAGGAAATTTCCTTTCAAAACACATTGAAGTCAATGACAAATAGCCTGACAGAATGCCCCTAAGTTGTGTGATAGGATCTGCTCTGTAGGATTTGTACAAGGATCCCTTATGATCACCATCCAAATATCAAATGGAAGGGAAAGAAGCAAACAATGGCATCTGTCTCACGTGAGGTGTGGAAACAAACCACTGCGGAATGGAAGGAATAGAAAAGGATGCAAACCTGGCTGCAAAAGACTTGGGCAAGCACTGTGCAAATTGTAAAACTTGTAAACAATAAACACATCTTTGTAGTTCTGAAACCAGTTAGGTATCTAATAGTATCAACATGTGTGGTCGTTGTCTTCCTTTCTTTGGAGGAAGATCAATCAGATTCTGCCACATCCCCTTTCCCTGTCCCAAGTAAATAATCACATCAAGTTCTCTAGAGCAGAAAATCAGGCTAAAGAGCCTGAGGTCTCGGGAATACTTCTGCTCGTGTAGTAGAGGTGAAACCACAGGCAGATATAACTTTAGAGATTTCCCCTGTCCCCCTGTTTGTTGTCATAAAACTACAACCTCCCTACCTGTCCGTTTGTCTGTCACTCCTGGTTTCTCCAAAATCCCAGCAAGACTGTTTCATTTGGGGTAAACAACAGCAGAACTACGAGCTATAGAACCCCAAGACTTGCCTGATTCCAGAGTTTCATGAGGGTCCCCTCCATCCCAAACTATCTGTACACCCACCTTCTTCACCTCACTTGAAAAGAAAAAAAAAATGATAAAAACATGCTAAAGAACATGGATCTGTCTGCAACAGCACAGTTCTGTCCTTTAGAGATGAGAGGGCCTGGGGCCAGTCAGTTCCACATACTTATGAAGGTCAGCTGTTGTTTACTGAAAGTAACGGAAACGGGATTGCAAAAGAGAAATGGGTTCCTAGCACAGGCCTTGAAACACGGGGGTCTGAGGGAGACATTCATAATAAATAGTAGCATTTCATCTGAGCGTTTCCCTAAATTCCATGAATCAGAAAAAAATCTCTTTGAATGTGATGTGATAGCGAGTGCTCCTGGCACTGAATAAACAAACTGATTGTTCCAAAGGTAGGAGGGGCTGCCCTTTGTTCAATGAGGGGCATAAATGCATCCTGGGTCCCCGCTGAGAGGGTTTCACCTGGAGCCTGACCACTTTAGCCAGGACACTGTGCCAACCCAGTCAATGTTGTACCTGTTCCAGTCCCCATTTCTAAGTAACATTTACATTCTTAATTTCTGCAAACTTACAGGGTGGAGGTTTGGAACCTTATTCCTCTATACTATGTAGGTTTGGGGTTTTTTTCACAGAGGTGTTCCACATGCTTTCCATCCTCTAGCTTTCTTACTCCTCTGAAGTAGATAATGGGTCATTTTTAAGCACCTTCAGCTCCTCTTTGGCCCAAAGACCACTGCTGTGTGAAGTGTCATCAGAAAGGAGAAAAACGCTGGTATGTCTGTGTAGGAAACCAGGAAAGAGTGCTCCAAACTGCTCACTATCTCTTATCATACACTTGCATAATCCTCCAAAAGTGTGTCAGTACACTGAATTATTTCTGATGACTCCCTGGTACTCAGTACGAGGTGGGGAAGGCTGGCACAATGACAAGATTTTCTCACAACATTTTTTAAATCCAAGGAAGGATGTAGCCTTTTCCTGTTGGGGTAATTTCCAAGAGCAGGAGTCCGAATCTCATTTCTGGTGTGTATAAGCTCTTGAATCAGTAATGTCTTACCCAAGCAGACAGAAAATTGGTTTTATTTCTTTTCTGTTTGCATTTAAACTCTCTAGTTTCCTTTTGTTAGCATATTCAGTGGGCATCTCCCACAGCTCCCAGGAATTTCAAAACAAGTTAACACACTTCAGATCTGACCTAAAAACAGGGCCTGAGTGGTCCTTAGTCTCTCTTAATGGATCAGCTTTGGTAGGTCAAGTTACTGACTATGCACAGATCTTTAGGTTCACTTTGTTCACTAAAAATAATCTTTTTTTCACCATAATTTTGATAGAAATGAATGGATTTTAGATAGTAAATAGCACAAATGGGATTCTTTGTGGTAGAACATATATATTGCAGAAGCAAAATAAGGTTGCATAAAATCACCTCTTGATTCTTCCCACCAGAAATGGAAAATTAGTAGTCTCAGCATATCAAACAAGAAAGGTTGTGGCCTGAAGGACTCAACAAATCAGACTAATTCAGCTCAAAGATGAATTTGTTTTTAGTTTTGTAATAAATAATTAATCCTCCTTTTATGTGACAATTTTGGGTTGATTACCTAATATAAGCAAAGTACCAGCTCTCATCTCAGATGCTGTAATTGTGGAGCTGAACTAATTCACAGCCACTGAGACCTTTTTCAGCCTTCTATTTCAGGACCAAGGGGTATAACAGATTGAATATATCCACAAATAGGCTTTGTCCCGTTTTCATGCATTTATGATTTCATCTTAAAGTCAATGCTGTTATAACATTGTTTACTGAATGCTTAATTTGCTGAGCGCACAGAATTCCAGCTGAAGCTAAGGTGAATTGCAGGTGCTCAAACTGCTGAAAAGTAAACTGCTCCTTTTGTATTTAAATGTATGTTAATAGAGATCCATCAGGTTACTGTGCTTCCACAATGATTAAAACATCAAAGAAGTCAATAAATACACTGATAAATAAATAATTATTTGAGAGGGGAACCTCACAGTATGTTGTACTTCCTGTCCTTCATCCCAGCTCTTCCCAAAGGGCTTGAACAAAACTTCCCAATGTCGGTTAAAATCTTTCTTTTGCATTTAGCAGACTTTGAGCCAGGTTCTAAATGTCTGAGAAGAGACATGAACCTATATGATCTGAACATATGCCAGTCTAAAGTGCTACTCTCCAGAGCAGGGAAAGCACCAGGGGATGGGATGTAGTACATTGAGCATGGCTTTTCCAGCTCGGTGTCACGGCAGCAAACCCAGAGACCTTGGTATGTAGTAAAGAGTTTAGTAAACAGCAAACCAGGACAGGGCTGCAAAAACACATTTGTAGGCAGGGTCTGGTTCACCCTGCCAGATCTGCAAGGCAGAGCTCTTGGGCTAAGCACGAGGCTGTGTTAACAGGATGTCAGGGGAGATTATGTATCATTTCTACCATTCATTTCCTTTCCTGGACTTCAGCCTAACTCTTCAGTTCCTTTCAGGACATTTCAGAAAGCATTACATAAAGGGAAAACCTCAGGCTTGCATCTAAAATCTAAAATTAAGCTGTTTTTCATATTTCCTGGTCACCTTCAGATACAGATAAAGAACAAACAATGCTACTAGCCAATACATTTGCCAACTTTTGGGGGTCATCTGGCCTTGGTTATGTGACCAAGAAGCTGTTCAGGCAGTAGGACCACAAGTAAGGGAGGACCTAGAAGGGAAAAAAAAATCTCCCCTACCTAGTGTAGCAATGTTATATAGTAAATTCGTAGCTTACACAGTAACTTTACAGCCTTGTCTGTGGCAATGCATCCTTCATACATCCTTCATCCATCATGGAAAGAGCTACAAAACATGAGGGTAAGGAGGTTGCTGCTTTGGGGCAGGTTGGTTAAGATTTATAGCTGTGGGAATAGGATCAACTATTGCCCTTTAATAGTTTTTATTTCTGCATCTGTGAAGAAAACAGAACATTAATGTAAACTGTGGCCTTTCCTGAAAACTTCCAACATGTTCATTTCTTGGCCTGAGAATGAAAACTCAGCTGGTGTGTTGTGTATATCCTAGGACCAAGTGTTCACCCTGCCTCTCTACAGATTCAAAATTGCAGACTTCTGAGAGGAAATTTTATTTATTGAAGGGTCAAGAATGCATTGTGAGTCACTATGTTTTTCTGCTGTCTGCATTAAACTGGAGTGAAATTGAAATCATACTTCAGTCCTTATTCAAATGCCTTTTCTTGGCAGGAAGAAGGAAAGTTTGGCCTCTGCACTCTGATTGGCAGCATGCTGCTTGGTTGGTAGCTAGCACTCAGCCTTACTGGGTCCTCCCTGTTGTCAACAGGACGGATCTTTTCCAACAAAAGCAACATCCTGTCAGCTACTCCTTCTTCCAGGAACTTGCCTTCCCCTCCCCCGCAACTGCTCTCTTTCTCCAGGTTCAGGCAAGAAAACAGCAACACATGAAATCGAGCAAACTACAAAAGGAATGGACATCAGACCTTAAATTCATGCTTCCTATGGGATGTACAATATTCTTCCCCATTCTTAAGGTCCTTAAGAGTGAACAAAATGCAGCCTCTGTCTTTAACTGGTAAGATGAATTTGGTAAAGGGGGAAAATACTTTCATGTGAGGAAGTCATAAGGAAAGAAGGGGAGATATTCTTAGGACTCTCTCCAAATATCTTAGGAATACAATCTTGGGGGTGCAGCTACAGGAATGCCAGCAAGGAAAACTGAGTTATTTGGGACAGGGAGGGCAGGTAGCACAAAAACATTGCTCGGCTTCTTGCCAGCATCCTGCCACTGAGACAAGATCCCACAATTTAAGGTTCTTCTTAAGGATGATAATATATTTTCAGATGTTAGAAAACAGTTGTATAAAAGTGGAGCATACTGGGAAGAATGAGAAAAGGAGGAGGGAATGAGGATGGCTGCAGAGGAGGTTTCAGTTTCTCACTGCAGGCCAGATAGACAATAGTCCTTTCTTTGATGATTTCTCTGGGATTGGATATTCCTCCATCTTTAGCTCAGAAGATTTGGAAAGACGTAAGAGAGAGACCCAATCCATCAAAAAGTGGGGGGAAACAGAGCCACTCATGGGATGCAAATACAAAAGTCCTCCCACTAGCCTCAAAGGAGACTTGAGATCTCAGACTGTACAGGAGAAAGAGAAGACCAGGTGTGACCAGCCAAGGAACGTGCCTACGTCTCTTCATAAAGGAAACATATGGGAGAGAAATTGCTTTCTTCCGCAAGGGGAAAGGAAAAGGCTGAAAAGCTGACCTAGAAACGGGGGATAACACACACAATGGGGAACACGCAAGAGAGCTGATGACAGCCTTAGGCATGAATTCAATATAGCCTAATAATTTAAAGGAATGGATTAGCTGAGAACATCCCATAAAGAGTGCACAGTGTTTTCAATTAATACTTAGGTATATTCCATGATTATAAAATACCTTTGGGCTATCCATTTTTCAGTGATGTGTCTATATTAATCCTGGATGTTTTTTTCGCTAAGTGATGGCTGCTACTGACTGCTAAGAATGTTCTGCTTCAGTAAACTTTGATTTCACTTGCAGTTGTGCATTTATTAGGCAAGATTATCATCATCCAAGTTTCCAGGGTTGGGAATTCATTTGAAAAATATGGTCTATTTGCATTTAATTATCACATATTTACTGAGGAAAAATATAAACACGCCTGTTTTAGGCAAGGAATGGAGCCAGTAATGTACTGCAGACTTGGGATTGTGCTTTTTAATATAATCAAACTACTGTTATAAATAATTCACAGTTTCCACTGTGGAAAAAAACTGAATATGGTTTTCCTGATAGGTTGTTGTGGGGCTTTTTTAATGCTGAAAAAAAGGATATTTTACAAAATACTAAAATTACTGAGACAGATTCTTTGTAGCACATGAGATATTATTAAAATTCACCTTGAAAGAGGATGTAAAGGAGAAAAAAAAATACCCTCTGTGAGAAGTAGCTGTCAGTTCCAGGTGCTAGAGAAGAAAAAAAGAGGAGATATATTTTTAGAAGACACCAAAACTAAACAACCAGATGACAAGATGAGGAAATGACAAGTTAACTTTTGGGAAACAAGTCCTCTGCTGAAAGTTGACATAGTTCCAGTCACTGCACAAACATTTTATGTTGTCCCCAATATAATTGACTCACAAAATGTAAAGTAGGTATTCCAACTTTAAATCAGAAAGGTAAAATTATTGAACTGGTATTAGACAAGAGAAACAAATTTTATGGCATTTCAAAATGACTGCATGAGTTATTTTCTTGTCCACCTGCTGCGGTGTCCTCTGTACATATTTTGGTGGACTCAAACAGAAAGAATAATCACCTTCCTTTCAGCAAAGGACTTTCAATCCTTTCCCAAGGAGCTGGGAGACTGCCACTGGCACTTACCAAGCTATTAGTCAACACTTAGAACTCTAATTGTACTGGGTTAGAAAAGATAGACTCTGTAGGGTGTTGGTGGGCTGATGGGTGGGTCTTGCTGCTGAGCCAAGGAACAGGTAGCCTGGGAGCAAGTATGTGGGACTAAAATGAGGGGTTATAAATTGGTGATAAGTAAAGCTGAAGATGTCATCAGGGTTTATGAGGCATATTATGGGACCACATGGAGATGTCTAGAACAAGATGAGCAGCTCTCTGGATTCCACTGGTAGCCTAGAAAGCAAACTCACAGGTAAACACATTGTCAGAGAATTTAGTAAGTGTCTTAATATTTGAGATGCACAAGTTGTGCTTGTGTGAGAGACCTTACATGGACCTTAAAGAACACCTTCACTTTCTCAACCAGCAGCTGAGGGCTAGGCAAGCTAACCCAAGGTGTCCCAAGCAGGGACAGACACCCTTGTTTAGACAACTGAATCCCACCATAGGTGAGAAATATAAGTGTTACTTGGTGGCTCCAGAAAGGGACTCTGAAGCCAGGGGGCACTCATATTAGGTGAGGAGAAAGGAAAGATGATGGGTAAAGGAAACAAGACAGGGAAGCATCCCATGTAGTGACAGCCATGGAAGGGGAAGATGACCTTCATGGCAGTAAATTCAGAAATCAGTACATGAGACATTCTCAGACACCAATCATTTCAAGCTGATCGTTCCCCTGCTGTGATCCGGTTGAATTACAAAAATAAATAATTATTGCCCAAAGGTTCCACTTTAAGAAATTTCAAAGTAGGTTTACCCCTTTTTCATTTATTTTGAGACCCTTAAAATGTTTGCTTGAAAAGTATTGCAAATATGCTTATTTCTTCTGGTTTCATTTTTATTATTGAACAAACTAATACTAATGTCTATTCCTGCTACTGCAAGAAGTATAATATTCCCTTTCACTAGAGTGCTCTTTGATATTATATTGCTCCTTTTCAGCCCCCTTCCTTGTTTTTAGATGGTGTCATTGTCAACTTTGTCATGTCTGTCTTCCATAGTCTTGAATTTAGGGTTTGGTATATCGAGTAATATAACAATTTCTCTAAACTAGTGTGTTCTTCCAGAGAAATGAGATTCTAATAACGAGACAGATCCAACTGCCCTAACCACATCATCCCTTGCTTTTGAAATTACTTGCAAAACAATTTGCTGCTTCTGAATTTGATTTCTTTCATCTGCCTTTTTAAAAATTAAAAATTGTATACGGGTGTATATATTGTCAGAAGCAAGTGAATTTATACATCAGTTTTGTGACAATGAGAACTTTTTTCTTAAATTTAAAAGACACTGTTGCACAACATGCCTTTATTTCCACCTTCAATTCACCTCTACTGTCAATAGGTCTACTTAAGAGTGTAAGACTCATTTGTATGAATAAGTACTTGTACTTATGTCCCATGAAGAAAACAAAAAAGGCTTCAGGCAATTGGCCAGCTGATTGTTTATGACTTGACATTTATGCAAGTCATTCTCCACAGTAAATTTATTTTTCTGATTGCAATACTACTGTATGTAAACCCCAAAATTGTAAGGCATGGACAATACTCCTAAAAATAGAGGAATCAGTCTGATTTTAATCTGAAATAGCTGGGTTATCCTGCTGCTGGTTTAAGGAGCTTTGTGCCAAAGACAGTTTGTCCTTCAAAGTGTATGCTCTTTGACAGCATCTGGTCTGCAGTATATTGAAGAGAAATAAGACTGGGAAAATCAATAAACAAAAGGTTAAAGTCAGTAAACCTATTCCTCCACCTGGAAAGTATCTTGGATATGTACAGCTTCATATTTAATCCCTTTCTTGATTGTGATTAGTAATTACCAACATCCTATTCAATTCATCACATAAAGATGTTAATATTTAATTATATTGGCCAAAATAGATGTAAGCAATCCTTCATGTGGGCTTTCTGGATCATTCTTAGGAAGAAAAGTGGAATAAGAATTCCTTGACATACAGCATTTCACAGTCCTGTTTTCAGACAGTCTTGAGAAAAAAACCCAAACAAACAACTAAACAGTTGTGAAAAAAATAAGCTACACACCCCTACCTCAAACACACACACACACACACACACACACACACACACACACACACACACACA